>NC_135449.1:2495606-2815606 GCF_051991255.1 Vanacampus margaritifer
TTGTCCACTGCCTCGTCACTGCTGTGTGTGCGTGTGCGTGTGCGTGTGCGTGTGTAGAGTGCATTCTGTCAGTACCGTGAGCTGCCATTTTTTTTTGTTTTTTTGTCCTCTGGGGAGGGGGGGGGGGGCGTCCATTTTCACCCCCTTGTAGCTCTCCTGCCATTTCACGTCAAAGCAGCATGTGACTACGCACAACTGTCATCATGATCATCACACCCCCATGGTCTGCCCCTCCGGAGGGTGTTGTCGAACTCTCAGCCAATGACGCGGTAAAGCAAGATGTGGGTTGAGGTGATTGGACAGAAGCAACAAGTTATCTCTATGATCGTTTTATGATTTTAACAGAATGCACATGTCATAAAATTAAAAAAAAAAAAAAAAAGCCAGGTATGACAAGTTTGTTTTCCTTTTGGATTCTAATGTGGTCATTTCATTTAGCTGTTAGCTTACATGTTGTGGCCTTTAGGGAGCCTAAAAATGTATGACAATGTTTTTTTTCCCCATTTTGTTTAAGGGGGAAAAAAAGGGTCTTCTAAAGATAGTTGTTTCCAGGAAATACACAAAACTGAACTGTATAAAAACTGAAGCAATATTTCCCAATCCGATTAATCCGCTCCAAACATCCAAAAATCAGAACAATAAAAAGCTTTCTAGAGCAGAACTATTGTTTAACTCGCAGGAAACAAAATGAAATAAACATAAAATGTTTAAATGAATATTAAACCATTCTACGCCGCGTTTCATATTCTTTATCACTTGGACAGTTTATTGAACAGTCACTCTCAATAAATTAGGTCAAAAAAAGCTTTAGACAAACAAACAAACAAAAAAACAATAAAGTTACACGTGATGGCGCAACAATTTCAGGAAAATGTGAAGGCAGCCGGGTGAGTTTGTTCCGAACCATTTTTTAACAAATTTCGGCAAAAATCAAAACAAAAGCATGCATGTGTGTTTTGTTGATTTTTTTCTTTGCATTTGGTATAATACATGTTGCTGAGTTCCTGTTTTTGCACTGACTCGCTGTCTGTGATTGTGTTTGTTTGTCGCAGCGGCGAGTGCTTATCTGCCGTGCAGAGTCCACGGGGTTTAAGTCCAGTTCATTACACGTGACCTCGACGTACGATTTTCATTTCGTTTCTGCGTGCCATATGAGGCCGACCGGCACGTATGTGTGAAGGAACACGCCATCGATGTGCTCTTACATAAGGCCGCCTAGACTGGGCGAGCGCAGCAGTCACGTCCACATCAAATCAATCTTTATTTTTTTGGGTCATCCAGTCCTCGTTATGACGAATTTCTGTTGGCCAATTGATGCTGGAAAATGGTTCTAGCTTTGCCTTTTTTGGTACTGCTACCAAAGCACAAAGATAGATAATCAGGTGGTTGTTTTCGGAGGGAAAACTGAGATTTCAGACTGTTTCTGAAGTCAACACTAGCCTCATGATAGCTAGCTAGCATGCTAGCTAGCTAGCTAGCATGCTAGCTATCTTAGATAGATAGATAAACTGCTACCTTGATAGCTAGCTAGCTTCATAGATAGATAGAAAAATACATAGTTGAAAGTCTGTACTTTGTGGCCTGCATGAACATTGGGACTGGTTACCCACAATGCCTTGCCAAAGTCCCGTCGGCAGCCCAGTTGAACAGGCCGCCAGCGTCGGCAGAGAACAGCGACTGCCGCTTCCCCACATCCACCCGTCCCCCACCGCCCTCGCTAGCCATCTTCCACTTCATCCAGCTGTCACACACTTCCAAGACCCCACCCACCACCACTCAAATAGCGCTCCTGACCTGTTGACCTCTCACTCACTCGCTCAATTGCACACGTTTCCCGTCTTGCCATAATCCCATTATGTTTGTATGGATATTATGCGAAAAAAAGAACATTTGAATGAGATGCATTAATACATTATCTGGTTAATATTACACTACATAAGTAATAATACACAAAAAAAGTGATTTCCCCAACCACCGGTTGGTTATCCAATTTAACTTAGTTTGAAAAGTATTTGGTTGCTAGAAATATTGTATCTTTGTTCGTCTATCTATGCTAGTGACGTTTAATGACAAGGCAAACAATTCAGTGCTCTTCCACTAGATGGCAGAAGGTACGATAAGCGTGTGGATCCAACTGTTGCCATTCAGAACACAGAAAACACTCGCTTTTTGCGGGGATTGGGACCTCGTTCTGCCGCAAATAAGGAAAAAAATGCATTGTTGCTTCCTTCAAAAATATTCATATATAATGCATATATATTAATAGTTTAAACTATAAATACAGTAAACTCCTATATATTTAGCATTCGCTAGTGTGGTAATCTTTTGTCATTAGCTGAAACATTCACAGTTTTTTGTGCTCAGGCTAAAGGCATGTCTAATGTAAAAATATTGCTTTGGCGCCATCTTGTGGCCAAGGAACTCAATTCACGTAAGCGGTGGAGCTTCATTTAGCAAAGCCATAGTGTGGTCTAATGGGGAAAAAAAGTGCTTTGCTGCCATCTTGTAGCATCTATAACAACACTATGAGAGCTTTTAATTGAAAAGTAACAAAAACATTTTTTTTGTTCTTTGGTCCTTTGTCATCACAGGCACACTCTCAACAAAGCAACTACTTAAAAGGAGCGCCGCAAATCATGCTGGGAAGTGTTTGGCCTCACCGCTACAACAAAAATATAAGTATAAAACGTGCTTTGGCTGAATAGAGGTTGAGAAATACGGATTTAGCGTTTGCGTCCCGTTCGATTTGCGACGCAGAGTCGGGAGCGCGCACGTTCAACTGCGGCGAAAGTTGGCGCGCGCGCGGCTGCCAGGGTCCTCCTCCTCCTCCTTCCGCGTGCCTACTCGGAGCTCGGCTGACCCTCCGCTGCCTTTTAAAGCAAACCCGCCCAGTATGTCACTTCCCACTCGCTCGGAGGTCCCGACACGGTGAGGATCCCTTCGGTCTCTGTGTCTTTCTCGCCCCCTTGTCGCCGTTTGTAGTCCGCTCGCCTTCGTCGCCTTCCACTCGACTCTCGCCGCGGTCATGTATCGCTACTTCGGGGAGCTGCTGAGCCGCTCGGCGGGCAGCGCGCTGGCCTCGGGCTGCGTGGACTCTGCTCTGCCGGCGTCCGTCTCAATGCTGCGGGTACGTCGCTACGCCGACGCGGCGAGCGAGCAGCAGCCGGACGACCCCAACTTCTTCCGCATGGTGGAGGGCTTCTTCGACCGCGGCGCCGCCATCGTGGAGGACAAGCTGGTGGAGGACCTGCGGACCCGCGAGACCCCCGAGCAGAAGCGGCATCGCGTGCGGGGCATCCTGCGCATCATCAAGCCGTGCAATCACGTCCTCAGCGTGTCGTTCCCCATCAAGCGGGACAACGGCGAGTGGGAGGTGGTGGAGGGATACCGAGCTCAGCACAGCCAGCACCGGACGCCATGCAAGGGAGGTGAGTGTCGGAGGGAGGCTGGAGGTGGAGGACCGCCCCGCTGACAGCTAGCGGTTAGCCTAACATCCTGTTAGCATTACTTAGCGGTTTTCGAGCTAGCTACCCAACGGTATCTCTGCTTCCCTTTTACTCTACAACTTGGTAATGACATTTAATTATTCCGTTAATATCACTTTGAACTTAAATTCGCGTTTAAGTGACATTTTAGCTCACCTGTAGTTGCGAGGTTTTTAAGCTAGTAGCTCACACCTGGTTATGGTTGACCAACTTGGCCTCAGTGGTTGGCACGTAATACAAAATGAACAATCATTTCATGAACAAACCTTTAATTGTTATATATATATAGGATAGTTAGAAGGTCTTTCTAGAAATTTAAGTAAATCACAATCAAGTAAATCTTAATTTAACATGTTAAAACCAAAGTAATTAATTCGAGTTTCAAATTATTATTATTTTTAAAGGTTTACCTTTGTGGATTCACCGGCTTCACTTATTTGCTGGAAGAAAAAAAAAATTGCTCTTACTGTACTCAACCTAACCAGTCTTGTATAAAAGTATTGTTTTAGTCCCTTCTTGTGGCATCATGGTGCCAATGAACTCAGTTGAAGTGATTTGAGGACCTTCATGTAGTGCCATGCCGCCATCTTGTAGCATTCATTAACCTTTTTTGAGGGCATCTCTTGCTTGTGGGGTTGTCACAGAATGGCCGCTTTTTTAAGTTTAGGATATGATGTGGGCAGTAATTTTTTTTTTTTTTTGGACAGCCAATTCAGGGGATCCCACATCACTCTGCTGTTAAAGTACAGAGAAGCGCTACATATTTGCTTCTACATGTTAAACCAAAAGTATTTTGTGGCTGTTTCTAGTGGCATCCTGGTGCCAATGAATGAACCCTAAAGTGAGTTGAGGAGCTTCATTGACACTAAAAGAATTATTTTCTACCATCTTCTTGTCCGTTACTCATATATGTACAGATTAAAGGCTACACTTTGTGCTATAGGTGACTTAACTAATGATTCCTTTTCACATATATTTTCATTTGAATACTTTGTGGGCCAAAACTAAACCAGCCAAGCAGCAGTGCCACAAAATGGCCCCCAAGCTGACTTTGGACACCCGTGTGTGTGTGTGTGTGTGTGTGTATATATCCACCTTTAACACTGTAAAGTTCAAGGCCTCATCTGTGTAGGTGTATGGTGCCTACTCCTCCCCCATGCAGTGCATTGTGGGTAGTTTGACAGTAGCGAGATGTGATGTATGGCGAAAGGGTGTGGGAGTGTCGACGGACTGCGGGAGGGAGGGCGGCTGTTTTTCCAGGCATTCCTATTTGCCCGTGACGAGTGGGGGAGGGCGCCGTAGTAAGACGAATGCCATCATGGCGGCCGTCGGCTGTTCTTGCTGTTAACACAGGGAACAGGGAACTATTCTGGGGCAGCCTGTATTTCTTCCTCGCTCGGCTGGTGTCTCCCTAAAGGCGACTGAGAGCAAGACGTGGTGATGATGTCACGGACTGCGAGTAAAATCCACACTGGAGTCAGCAAGAAAGCTGAGTGGGTTTAATGATTGACATGGGGCCAAGACCCTTGACTTTGCTTGACAAAGTTCAAAGGGGTGTTTTTGGGTACGCCCCACTTTTCAAGGCTGCCGTCATCGTCATTGTGCGAGTAGTTACCCCGGAGTACAGTCAACCATGGTCACCCCCTAAAAATGTCTATTTGCTTATACAAAAATGATTCTTCCATGACATCAATTACTACTTTCCTATTTGCCAGCCAGGACTTTGTTGCTATCTTATTGCATCCTATTTCACAAAGAACACAAAACTAAGTTGTAAGTAAAATGTGCAACTTTTAAAATTCCCATAATTTTGCAGCGTTAACGTTGAAAATGGTGTTGACATTAACATTTTTACCGTTTTATTTTTCATTTTACCTGTTTTGCATTTCATTATAGATGTGTTGATGTAGGTGTTATTATGATAACCTGATGAGTAATGCTTTTGACATTTTTGCTATCTTTTCTACTCTTTTTTTTCCCAGACATGAGAAAGTTAATATGTTTCGTTTGTTTATCTAAGAAGTCTAGTTCCTGTTCGTCAGAAATCCGTTTTTCAAAAGTTCAAGGACGATCGAGTATACTGGGAGAATGTAATCTGATTTTGTACCTCACGGGAGGACGGAGGCGTTTCCTGTTGTTTTGAATAAAAAGGCTGTGTGAGCACAAAAGAGCACACACACATATTGGATGACACTGCTTGGGTGATATGCAATTGTGTGACCAGAGATCTCTGTAATAAATTAACATTGCAAGGACCCTCTTCACAAGAATCTCATCTTGGATTTATTTGAACACGCAAAAGATTACAAAAACAAGAGTAATCTTTCAATGGAAAAACCTTTCAAGATGGTAAAAGATCAACTGGTGTAGTCCAAAGTACAATGGAAGCAAACCAGTGCCGCTTGTATTTGGACTGAATCCGCTCTTTGGTTTGCGGCGGTTGCTAGGATGACGTCAGTGTCGCGGTGGATAAATGAAAGAGCACCAGGAGGGGGATGGTTTCCCCGCGGCTTGTTGTCCCGTCTTATAATTTGATCACAAGCTCGGGATTGTCCTCCCGCCCTTACTCGTGGTGGCTCAGCTGATGTTTGGAAAAACATCTGCGCTGTAAAACATTTTTTATTTTATCATGGTTTAATTCAATTGTGTGTGACTCACATGGCGGGAAAGTGCTGACGGTAATAAGACCTATTGGTAGCTGCCTAATTGTTTTCCTGTCTGCTGGAGACAATCCTCCCCATGCGCCAGATGCGAGTGTTTTACAGCCGCCGTAAAACTTCCGGCAGCTGCGGTCGGTGAATGAATGCTCGGAAGCGCGTGATTGGCTCCTTTGGATGCTCATAGATGGCGTCTGTTGACCTGAAACTGATGTGGAAAACCATGCTGCGTTATTCGGCCACAAATGGAATCAAAACAACTTAAGCTACCATTTTCCAACTTCACCACTAGCTCTTTGACTGCCAGACGTTTTCAGAAAAGGGATGCCGTGGGTGCCAGCCGATTTTAAGCATTTTGACTGATCTTTCAAGGTCCACAGAAAATTATGTGTTTGGACTATGAAAACAAACATACTACCAAATGAAAGATTGGACTCTCATCTTTCATCAGAAAAAAAAAGTTTGTTTCTACCTTATTCCGTTTTTCAGTAATCAACAATAGAAAATGGTTAGTTTCGCCTCTGTTTTGAAACTAACGTCTTTTAACGTCTTTGGCACTCCTCCATAGGATTTTACTAAACGTTATTTAACGTTTTTGGCAGTCAAAGAGTTAGGTAGCGCTCCGCTATCTGTGCTTTCATCTCTAAATCCTGAATGTCTGGCGTTATCTTGTACGTTTTGTTGACATTTACAGTTGGCAGTTTTTGCTTTAATTTGGTTGTGACGGCCTCGTCACCATGGTAACAGGTCGTTTTTGTTTTTTTTAGGTATCCGTTACAGCACTGAGGTGTCGGTGGACGAGGTGAAAGCTCTGGCCTCCTTGATGACGTACAAATGCGCCGTTGTGGGTAAGTTTGCTCAAGTTGGATATGATGCCACTAGCTTGGCACGCATACTTTTGCTCACTTTTCACCAGAATGTGTTTACATTCAAAAAGTTGAAGTGCTGCGAAGGTTTTCACAGTGCTTCACTTTTCCCACATTTTTTTTTTTTTAAAGTCCCTTTTCAGATGAACTGCACACGATTTCAAATGAAGTGTCCCAATACTCACGCCCGTATCCTCTTTGCTGTAACGCATAAACTAAGTGAAGTTGTTCCCCTTTGCCAGATGTGCCGTTCGGAGGGGCCAAAGCTGGAGTCAAGATCAACCCCAGGAATTACTCTGTGAGTCATACACGCCACCGCCCCCAATTCACCACACACAAACTGTTTTTAAGAAAAAAATGTTTTTTTTTTTAAATTGAGTCTTATGAGAAAACGACACCTCCTAAGATTCTTGGGTAAACAATGATGTCATTGTTTGACTTTTGGCTGTGCAGGACAACGAGCTGGAGAAGATCACCAGGAGATTCACCATCGAGCTTGCCAAGAAGGGCTTCATCGGTGAGTTGTGCACATTTTGCCCAATGCAGTCGTTGTCATTCGCGGGAGTCGACCACATCTGGATGAAAAATGAAGCCGTTTTGCGTTTGACTGTTTCCATGGTGGGCATTTCTAAAAACTCCCCACACACATCCCAGCTCAGACGGAACCCCTCCCCCCTTTTTTTTTATTTTTGCAACCCCGCCTTCTCCAGTTTTTGGATCTTGTTCTGGAAAATTTTATACATCAGTTGAGGTTTGAACTCTGAAAGCTGAAACTTGTGTTTACAGTATTCCACTCAGTATCCATGATTACTTAGGGGGGGAAAAAATAATTAAAAAAACATGTTTTGAGCCTCATTAAAAGTGCCCTCATCTTTCTCCCAACCAGGACCTGGCATCGATGTACCAGCTCCCGACATGAGCACGGGCGAGCGGGAAATGTCCTGGATCGCCGACACCTACGCCAACACCATCGCGCACACGGTCAGTTCGAAAGCCTGCATCAGACTCGGCCCTGCTTTTGGCACGCCTTCCCTTTTTCCCTCCTTTTTTTTTTTTGGTAAACAAGAACAAAGTGGAAGGAGTGAGTCACTCGGAGCCAGCGGCTTCCTGCCTCTCCCTTCTCGCCAGAGCAAACATTCCTCTTCTCTCTCTCGCTCTCGCTCTCGGTCTCGCTCTCTCCCCACTGAAAGAAAACGAGCGCAGCCTTCCAGACAGAGAGGCCCTCTTGTTTGTTAACTTAATGATGTATGATGTGTCAATAATGAATCAATGAGGCTGCATTTACAATGCAAAAAGTACTTGAGGTGGCGGTAAATAGTTCACTTAACTCTTTGACTGCCAGACGTTTTCAGAAACTGGTTGTCCCCAGTGCCAGCCGATTTTAAGCATTTTGACTGATCTTTCAAGGTCCACAGAAAATGATGTGTTTGGACTATGGAAACACACATACTACCAAATGAAAGATTGGACTCTCATCTTTCATCAGAAAAAAAAGTTTGTTTCTACCTTATTCCGTTTTTCAGTAATCAGCAATAGAAAATGGTTAGTTTCACCTCTGTTTTGAAACAAACGTCTTTTAACGTCTTTGGCACTCCTCCATAGGATTTTACTAAACGTTATTTAACGTTTTTGGCAGTCAAAGAGTTAATCGGCTGCTGTGCAAGAACAAAACGTTTGGACCACAGCTGTCATATTGAACTCATTTGCTGCCGTTGACGGGCATAGACGTCAAAGGTAACTGTTAAAAAAAATAAATAAAAAAAAGTTGGCTAAAACGTTAAAAGCTCAAGATGCACACATTAGGTACACCTGCGTGAAAAGGACAAGGTTTGGGTTTCAAAGGGAGGGTTGAGAAGCAGATTAGGGTTTCAAAATAGGGCTTTGAACCATAATTCTGTGCTAATAATAATGCTGACTTAATTGTTATCTAAATGATGTTAACTCATTCACTGAAGCAATGCCGGCTGCTTTACTGCATTTTTTTGACTGATGTTGCAAAGACCACAGAATATTGCGTTCTATTGCTATAAAAACATGGAACCTACCAAAAGAAAGATAAGTCTCTTCTTTCATCAGGGAAAAAATAATAATTCTATCTGTTTCCGTTTTGCAGCAATTAGAATATAGCTACATTTAATCAGTATTCACAAATCTATTGAGAACTGTGAGTAAATTAGCTTTTTTTTTTTTTTTTTTCCCCAACATTGCCCTGGTTGATCTATTTTTGCTCTGCTGCCACCTGCTGGCCGTTTTTGTAATAACTACCATTTCTTCAACCGTTCTTTGCAGTTGACAGGCTGCATCAAAGCCTCTGTATGCTCTAGCATAAAAAAAAACCTATAACTACGTCTTTGGAACACGTAAAACATTTCAAATAGAACACATTTAAATGTTTTGGGGAGCACATGAGTTGATGTAAAAAGTGAAATGATCAATTGTGAAGGCAGAATTAATGACGTATGTGCCAGTGTACCTAATGAATTGCCTTCTGTAAGGTTGTGGTTGGCGTCATCCTATCATGGAGACGTGATCCAGATTACTTGCCCAGACTCCCGAAGGCCTCACACATTCCTGCTCTTATCTTGAGAGCAAAGCATTCTGGGTAGTGTGAAGAGATGTGCAGCCAGCAAAGCAAAAAAAAAAAAACCCGAGCAGGGCGCAGTACCGCTAACTGACAACTAGAGGCAGCCTCCTGATATATATATTTTTTTCTTTTTGAATGTTGTCTCGGCAGGACATCAACGCGCACGCCTGCGTGACGGGCAAGCCCATCAGCCAGGGCGGCATCCACGGCCGCATCTCGGCCACCGGTCGCGGAGTCTTCCACGGCATCGAGAACTTCATCAACGAGGCGTCTTACATGAGCATGCTGGGACTCACGCCCGGCTTCAAGGACAAGACCTTCATCGTGCAGGTGACCACTCGGGAGGAGGATGATGATGATGATGATGAGGATGAAGGCTTTAGACGGGCTCCGCAATCAGGGCTGCGCCATCTCTTAGAGCCTCGCTGTGATGTCGTCGACTTGTCGGCGTCCGAAAAAACGAGAAGTGATTGGTGTGAAAGAGGAAGAAGGTCTCCCCTATCGGGCAGCAAGTTTTCCCTCAAGTGATTTTTGAGGCAAGATAAAGATGAGGGCAAGTGTTGGCAGGATCAAAAGGCGGTAATCCCGCTTGGAGTGTTTGTGTGAGGATTGCGGCAGACGCCGATTACATCTTCTTGGAGATTTAGCCGGCAGAGAATTAAGCTTCGCTGTTTTCACTCATCTGAAACAATGTCCACTCCTTGTACTACTTTATACCTTATATTTCTAACACCATTAATCTGGAGGGATTTATTTCTTTATTTCTTTTACGGTTGTCAGATGATGATGATGATGATGATTTTTTTTTTTTTTTTTTATTGCATGAATTCAATAGTTAATGCACGATTAATCACAAATGTTATATCTGTTCTAAATGAAAAATAAATCAATATAAATGGAATAAAATAAATTAATAAAATATATAAAATTCATACTCTTAACATAAGTGGCAAAAAAAATTAACCAATAGAAATATGGCTGCATTTTTTTAGTCATTGATACAGTAATTTAATAATAATTCCTAAAATTGAGTTAAAATTAAAAAGGCAACCAGAGGCAGCCTCCGTACTGTACTGTAAAAAACAAGTGGTCATTTTTCTGCCGCTAGATGGCATAACTGCATTTGTAAGACGGTGGTGAGAGCTCAGTGCAAATTTGCTTTTCATATTAACTCATTCACTGCCATTAACGGCTATAGACGTCAAATTCTATGGAATTATTTATTTTAACGTAACATTCCCCCCCACTTTTGTTAACAAGAGTATGAAAACCTAGAAAAAAAAATATTGTACATTTTGAACAGATATAAAATTTTTGATTAATTGTGAGTTAACTAGTGAAGTCATGCGATTAATTATGATTTTAA
This sequence comes from Vanacampus margaritifer, assembly GCF_051991255.1. NCBI lineage: Eukaryota > Metazoa > Chordata > Actinopteri > Syngnathiformes > Syngnathidae > Vanacampus > Vanacampus margaritifer. The sequence goes on from NC_135449.1 coordinate 2,506,565, forward strand.
AAAATAATCCCCTGACGCCCCTAATTTTTAATAATCTTTTTTTTTTAAGAAAAAAATATTTAAAATGTTTTAAAAAATAATTAAAAAACAGAAAAGATTATTAAAAAATTAGGGGCGTCAGGCGACTAAATTTTTTCGTAATTAATGGCATGACTTCATGAGTTAACTCACGATTAATCAAAAATTTTATATCTGTTCTAATACAAAAATATATATAATTCTAGGTTTTCATACTTTTGTTAACAAAAGTGGGAAAAAATGTTAAACTAGAAATAGTTCAAATACATTTTTGACGTCTATAGCCGTCAATGGCAGTGAATGAGTTAAGAGCTACCTAATCTTTAACATGAAGGAAGTCTTTTGTGAAATCCTGCACATTTTTAGAATTGTAAAACACACCTTGACCGCAGTCGCCACAAATATATGCTATATTTTGACACCCCTAATATATTTATTTTTTGAAATTCACTAGCCAAAAATGAGTTTTTAATGGTGGGTAATTTTGGGCTGCCGAGTCAGAAACTGACATCGCTTTCCTTTGTATTGTTGTGTCTGTGTCTGCCAGGGCTTTGGCAACGTGGGTCTCCACTCCATGAGGTACCTGCACAGGTACGGCGCCAAGTGCGTGGGCATCGGCGAGATCGACGGCGCCATCTACAACCCCGACGGCATCGACCCCAAGCAGCTGGAAGACTACAAGCTGGTGCGGCTTGCTCTGCTCTCACTTCTCTCCCGTCTTTGTTTTCACTTCCCCAAAAATACACCGCATGTCGCGCTGTCGCCATGACAACATGACCTCTGCTTCAAACTTCTTCTTTTTTTTGGGGTGTCTTTCCCCGACAGCAACACGGAAGCATCGTGGGCTTCCCGGGCGCCAAACCCTACGAGGGGAACATTCTGGAAGCCGACTGCCACATCCTGATCCCGGCCGCCGGCGAGAAGCAGCTGACGCGTCACAATGCCCCCAAGATCAAGGCCAAGGTGAACGCCGCCGCCATCCCTCCCTCCATTTTGCTAGCAATGAACTCTTTTGCTGCCAAGATAGTCAATTAACGGAAATCCCAACGAGTAACGTTAATTGACGTCAGAAGTAGGGTGCACTTTGCAAAGTTCGTTTTGCAAGAATGACTCGTGACTGAAATGCTAAATTGTCTTTTATACTGTTGCTGTCGGGTGGAAATGCAGCATGTCCAAATATGGTCAACTTAACAATTGGTACGATTGGTCTCGTTAAGTTAATGCATTATTTTTTAAAATGTTGAAAACAAATAAGAAATGTTGTAAAACTGCCTCTGCGAGACCCGTGCTTTGCTTTGGTGCAGAGTTAAAGAGCAGGCAGATTCTTTTCTGCCATTTAAAACTTCTTATTCAGCTCAATTAGTTTTATTTATTGTTATTATTATTATTATTAAGTCATGGCTCTTAAATCTTTAAAAAAAAAAGATTTTTGGGGGCGATGAGGTTACTAGTCATTAGCTTTTGTGACGTTTTAACTCATTCAAACCCAAAAATGCGTAAATATGTTTTTTAATACTTGTAAACATTATTATTATTTTTTTTTTTTTATGCAAGAGCATACAGAAAGCTTTTGATGCAGCTTCTGACATGAAGACGTGGCTTAAAGTAATGGTAATTATGACAAAAATACGGCCAGCAGGTGGCAGCAGAGTATAAGAGATCAGCCAGGGCCATGTTGCAACAAGCTCTTTTTGACAGTGTTTTCACTAGGAATGTGAATGTTGATGAAACTTAGCTATATGCTAATTGCTGCAAAACAGAAACGGATACAAATGTACTTTTTTTTTTTTTAGTTTTCATAGCATTAGAACACAATATTCTGTGGGTTTTGCAAAACCAGTCAAAATCCAGTAAAACAGCCGGGAGGGAATGAATTAAAAGCCATTTTGTGAGCATAGACTTTGACGTGGACGGCTGATGGCTGTGATGTTTTTACACCACTTTGATTAATGACGGTGTGATGAGAATTATTATTTTTTTTTTGCAAGTTAATGTGACTCTGAAGATGTCAGAACTCTGCACAGCTTGCACCAATATGCATTTTTTTCCCCCTAAAATACGAAAGATTATTTCAATGTTTTTGCGCCGCTGCAGATCATCGCCGAGGGCGCCAACGGTCCCACCACCCCCGATGCCGACAAGGTCTTCCTGGCCAACAACGTCATGGTGATCCCAGTGAGTCCTCCACTGAAAAAAAAAAAAAATATTGATTGGGAAAAATCTGATGTGGAGGAAGACTTTGACGGCGTCTCCCTCCCCCTGCAGGACATGTACCTGAACGCCGGCGGTGTGACGGTGTCCTATTTCGAGTGGCTGAAGAATCTCAACCACGTCAGCTACGGACGCCTGACCTTCAAATACGAGCGGGACTCCAACTACCACCTGCTCAGTAAGGACAAGACGCTAATGAATCCAATCCTCTTTTGCCGCTGTGGCCAAGTCAACCAAAATTGTTTTTGTCGCCGTGCAGTGTCCGTGCAGGAGAGCCTGGAGAGGAAATTTGGCAAGCAGGGCGGACCCATCCCCATCGTGCCCACCGCCGACTTCCAGGCCAGAGTTGCCGTGAGTAGATTGACGTGTCGGATGTAAAATATGCTTTGGAAGGGGAAAGCGCCACATTTTGGGTCCAGCGTCACAATGGTTGTTGGCTCCACCAATGCCGAGGTTTCCATGCGAGTGCTTTGGGTTGCAGGGTGCCTCCGAAAAGGACATCGTTCACTCCGGCTTGGCCTACACCATGGAGAGATCTGCCAGGGTAAGTCATTGAGTTCAAAATGAGAAATAAATGAGAAGTAAATGAGAAATAGGATTTACTTTATTAAATTTGTCAGACATATTAAGGTAAGGAGTCTTGTGTAAAAAAATTAAAATAAATGCCAAAATGTGTTCAAATTAATCAGAAAAAATGTAAAGGCTGTTTTCTAACAAAGTACTGTATTTAACAGGGATGTGATTTTTCCGCTAATTCGCGGAATTTTTTTTTTTAACTACCCCCCCCCCCCCCAAAAAAAAAAATCAGATTTTTTTTTTTTTTTTTTTTTTAATATAGTAGTTGATTGTGTATGCACATGACTCCGACAGATAACATCTTCTGCTATAACAAAGACATTTGTGGTATGCTCTAATATGAGTTACTTTTCATTTGGTCATGATACAATTATTTGTTCATGAAATTTGAACTCTTCAACATTATTTATGTGTTAACTTAGGAATCACATTAGTTAGATATGATGATATTCTCAGTGATAGTTTTTAAAAGCAAAGGCAGTCCAATGTTTTTGAATGTGACTGATTTTGAGTTGACTAAAACTGCCATTTTATATGGGATAGTTCAATAGACATTGAAAATTTATGCTGTTGTTTTGTCTATTTCTTTGTCATGTGAGTGCATTGAAAGTACTTAAAAACACGGAAAACCCATGAGCTCCGGGGGGCTTTGCCCCCCGTGTCCCCCCACCAGGGCACTGCCCTGGACCTAGCTGGGTGCCAGCGGCCCCAAGACCCCCGGCTAAATTTTCAGATAATTTCACTTTGGTCAAATCACATCCCTGATTTAACTTGTATTACAATATTTTGCATTTATTTCGGTAAAATTTAACTAAAATGTTAATAAAATCATAAGGTCACTTCATTTGCTGATGTTGAAGTGTCACATGGCTCCTTCCCTCCCCCCAGCAAATCATGCGCACGGCGAGCAAGTACAACCTGGGCCTGGACCTGCGGACGGCCGCCTACGTCAACGCCATCGAGAAGGTGTTCAAGGTGTACAACGAGGCCGGCCTCACCTTCACATAAGCCGGCCCACCCCCCCCTGCTGTCGTCTTTCCCTCCCCTCTCCCGTCAAACTTTTAAACAGCCTTGAGAACATATCAGCGTCTTTGCGTACATTGTTGTCGTTGACCTGCCTTCACGCGTCCGAAAAAGCAGACAAAGTTAGACGTCTCCACAGAACAAACTATTTTGGAGGTCCATTTGTTCACTGTAGTTTAATAGCCACCTCGCGTGCGCCCCCTGCTGGCTGTGATGAGCACTGCAGATGCCTTAATGCTGGAAAAAAGGGATTTAGTATAATCACAATAAATCAAATCTTATGAAGAGTCATTGGCAAAGTTTTCCCAAATAGTGATTTGTTGTTTTTCCCCCAACGGTTCAGTTGAAGGTTTTTGTTTCCCCTGATCAAGTTCTGTAAAGCAGCTTTTCCTCCAGGGCAAGAAAACGGGGCGTCTACGCAGAACCCTGTTTGCTGGCCCTGCCATGCTCCTATAACCGTCCACTTGCTCATTTTCAAGTTATTTTAGAGGTAATTGTGTTGTTGTTTTTTCATTTTTCGGGGGAAACAATAAAATGTTAAATCCTCTATTTCTGACTGTTCTTCTTTTTTTTTTTAACCTTTATTTTTAAACAAATTAAGTAACTATAATAGTAGCTAATAAAATGTATTTATTACAATTTTAAAATTCATAGTAACGTAATAGTTTGATAAAAATTAAATACACGTTAGTGAAATATCTTACACAATATTAGAATTACTTAGAGGAAATGTTTATTTTTAACTGGAGGAATTGTCATTCAAATAAAAGCAAAATATAATTTTTTTAAATTATAATTTTTGTCATTCAAAAATACTGCATTTTATTTTTTTAATTAGAAGAATTGTCATGAAGTTATAAAAACCAAATCCAAGAAATATGTGCTAATATATTTAACTACTATAAAGAGATGAACCTACAAGTTAGTTACACTATATATTGTGGTTAGAATGATTTAAAAAAATAAATATATATATATATATATATTCAACTGATACAAAATTATGGAATTTCAACATTACTTTTTAATGGGGAAATTTGTGTCAATAATATTTTAAAAAAAGCAATAGCAAGAAGTTATGGCTTTAGCCCCCTGGTGCTAGCTAGCTAGCTCCCTAACAAGTAAACGAGCACCATGGGAGCTAGCTATCTACTAGCTAGCACCAGAGGCTAAAGCCAAACTGGCAGGATTTATACTTTCTGGACCTGGATTTTGCCACCTCTGATTAATAACCATTTGTTGTGTAGTGTAATAAATTTCAATGAATACAAAGGTTTCCAACACAACAAAAAAATTATTTTATTTCACTTGTACACATTTATAAAATCAGCAATGACGCCAACTTAAAAAAGTGTGTATTCGTGTGCATGTGCACGTGTGTGTCAAATTGCTTAGTAAGGCAACATGCAGTCATCTCATGTTTAATGGCCTCGGAAGAACACACACTTGTTCTGCGCACGCGCACACACGCACACTTTGCCGATGTCATCCCGTAAAATGCTGCTGAACAACTTCATTTCCCAGAATTCCATCCGAGCACACGCCTTGATCCATCGTCAAAGTTTTCTCCGTGATGATTTGATGATGTCATGCAGCCAGGTAAGGACGCAAAAAACTCATGGATTCATATAGACATTACGTATTATGGTGAAGTATTCTTTATTGCCGTTCTTGCCAATTCAATTTGTATTTACTATTGCCAATTACAGTATTGTGTGTTTGTTTCATGCATGTGCGTCTTTTTGTTGTTTGTTTTACCAGGGTCAGGGGTGCGTAATCGGGACGACATTTGACACATGGGTGGCGAGGGGTTGCTGCATCCGGAAGAGTTCCACCCAGGTGGGTTTTGTTCCGGTAAAAGTCACCACAAAAAAAAAAAGGAAATAAATATAACAAAATAAAAACAAAACACCTGGACTCCTGTAGAGCGAGGCGAAGGGGAGCGAGGGGCTGCTGGAGAGCAGGTCTTGACAGGAACTAATAACCCTGATAGAGGTGAGATTATGCACAGTCAAGCACACAAAATATTTACGTGAAGTTTTCTCCTAAAAATATCTATGTCAAAAATTCACTAGAATAAAGTTGGAATATGAAAAGTTACAATATTTTTATGACATATTTTATGAGAAAAGTATTTGCCAAATTGCACTAGAATAAAGTCAAAGTACGAGAGTAAGTTTATGTGAATCTTTGAAATAAAATTAATGAAATATTATATTCCGGTACTCAAATTGTTAGAAATATAATGACAGGGCCAATATCAATATTGAGAAAAAAATATTAGTGAAAAAAATACATTGAGAATTTTTTCAAGATGAAAATTTTAAAACAATCACACAAAACAAATTTGTAAAAATAAATGTTTTTGCATATATATTTTTTAATACAATAGTCAATTTGTTCAAGAAGTCATAATTAGAATTTGCAAAAAAAAAAAAAGCTTCAAATAAAAAAGCTGTTGTTTTTAAATCCTATTTGCGCGTCTTTTATCCGGTTTCATATCACATATATATTGGCAATTTCCCAGAAGTCCTTGCATTCTTTTCCTTTATGTATAATATTCAAAACATAGATTGTGGTGACTGCTTTACAATAAATTCACATATTGATCAGAAAGCGACAACAAATGATGATGGATTTTCCCATTTCTCATATTTGGTCTTACCTCTCCCCCTTGGCCGCCTTGCTCCATCCCTCCATATTCTCCCTGAGGGTGGGGGGGGGGGGACAAGAAAAAAATAACAATAAATACATCAGGATTCTTGCGACAATTTTTTTTTTTTTAAGTTGTCCTGCAGTTCAGAAATGAAAGCTGTTGGAACATGCTGCAGTTTTGTCATCCAATCGCTTTCTGGCGTCATGCTGGAGATGTTAGTGTTCGTTAGCGTTGACTTGAAAGTCACCCAGCTCACATGCTAACGTATACTTCAAACTGCTAGATTTAGAATAAAAATATGTTTACAGGAAAGCGTTCTAAATATTTTAGAAAGGATGGAGGAATTAAAGTCGCGAGTCGCTATTTTGACTAATAGCTGCTAGAGGGGTCAAGAAAATGTCTGATAGCGACCAAATTACGTTGACAACACCATTTTTGAAACAAACTCCTCTGTTTACGGTGTCGTTGTTAGTGCAGGCAATGCACATCAGCAGAGGTGCGCTTTGAATTACAGAACCTGCTAAAATGACATTTAAAAATGAGTCCGATATTAGTAGCATGCAAGATGTAGACACCTCGTTTACAGGCTCCTCCTATCATGGGGGACACAGACACAAACAATAACAGGGGTAAGATTAACACTCCCGAAGTGAGCAGCGGGAGGTGGTCGCCGTGGTGACGGACCTGGTTGAGGAGCCCGGTGGACGCGGCGACGTTCTCCACGCCCTCCGTGGTGGCCTGCGACACCTCGTTGGCGCCGCTGACGGCCGTGTCCGCCACGATGTTGGCCTGGTCCACGGTCCTGTTGGCCACTAGGGGTCGAGGAGGGAGACCTTATTTGAGGCGAGGTCTTAACATTTTCTGTCCCACTCATTTGTGTGCGGTTCGACTTACGTACCAGTGTTTACTGATGACACAACGCCTTCTTTTGTTTTGTTACCTGGCCAAGAGAAGCAAAGAAAACGTTTCAGGAAGTGAGAACTTCTTGCCCGCCTCCTCCTGTGACAACCAATCAGCTCCTTAGCTTTGCTAGCCCATTGGCTACGCTAAGCCTGGGTAAGCCAATCAGCTCCTTATATGCTCTTTTAGTCAACCAATTACATATTTTCTTTGTAAGCCTGTCATGGCCTCCTTCTTCTTTGTTAGCCTACTAGCTTAGTTGCTTTCTGACCTTGCTCCTTCCTTCACTAACTTCCCTTCTTGTTGCTGTTTGAGTTCCTCATCTGCCCTGCTCCTTTTTTTCCCCAGCCAATCAATCTCTTGTTTGCTAGCCAGTCAGCTGCTTTCCTATCCTGCTTTTTTTTTTTGCTAGCTAATGAGCGCCTCAACTGTCCTTCGCTAGCCAATCAGCTCTGTAGCTTCCCTGTTGTTGTTTTTTTTACTGTCAGACAATCAGTTGCTCAATCCTCATACTAGATCTCTCAGCCAATCAATCTGTTTTTTTGCTAGCCAGTCAGCTACTTTCCTATCCTGCTTTTTGTTTTGCTAGCTAATGAGCTCCTTAGCTATCCTTCCTCGCTAGCCAATCAGCTCTGTAGCTTCCCTGCTGCTTTTTCTCTGTTAGCCAATCAGCTGCTTGATCCTCATCCTGGATCTCTCAGCCAATCAATCTGTTTGCTAGCCAGTCAGCTGCTTTCCTATCCTTTTTGTTTTGCTAACTAATGAGCACCTTAGCTGTCCTTCGCTAGCCAATCAGCTCTGTAGCTTCCCTGCTGCTTTTTTACTGTTAGCCAATCAGCTTCTTGATCCTCATACTGGATTCTTTTCTCGCCTGTCCGGTCCGATGATTCGCTTCCAGCCTGCCTCACCAAAACATCCCGACCGGAGGGCAACATTGAAACGTAGTTGCGCTCGTTCCAAGCAGATTAAGAACGCTTTTATTATATAATCTACCACAGCGAGGGATGAATTTGTCGTGCGAAAGATGGAAGTGAACAACAGCATCGCGGACTCTTTTTGGCGCATTTGCGGCCCTTCTGGCCATTTTGCCCCCCACCCCCTTGCACATGCACCGCCGGCTGCGGACTCACACTGCTGCATCGTACACTCACACAAACACACACACTGCATCGTTGCAATGACACAGCTTCTCTATCCTCCACGGTTGGGTTAGCGGTAGGGTCTCCCCCCCCCCCCCCCATGTCTAGTCAGATTGAATATTCTAATCATATTATTGGTGCGTTGTGCATATAACCCCCCCCCCACCACCACCTTGCCCCTGCCATCCTCATCTTTTCAGGGTGGAAGGGGGGCCGAGAGGAAGGTGTTAAGTCATCCGGGCAGCACGCAAGCGACACGAGGATGAGGTGACGCAGTGCCCGTCTCCGTCACCCCCTTATATAATTAATGCTCTCACCCCCACTTTTGTGCTGCTGCCCCCCCAAACACAAGGCCCAGGAAGCCTCCGATTAACCTTGAGAGGTGACGCAGTCGTCCCAGGACGGTCTCGCAAGATTCAAATGGATTGGAAAATGTTCTTTTTTCCTCCCAGTCCTGCAAGCTAGATAGCCTGCCCCCCCCCCCCCCCCCCAAAAAAAATAATTCTTCCTTCACGCTCGCTGATCGCTTACCGACATACATCACCCCTTCCTTGGTCTTGGCCGCAGCCTCCTCCATGCCGGCTTTGGTCTTCTCGGCGGCCGCCACCACCCCCTCCTTGGCCATGGAGAAGCCCTTCATGAGTGCGTCCATCCTGGGGCGACGACACGGCTGATGCGGACGGTCGGCTCGGCTGGGCTCGGGCTCGGGCTCGGGCTGGCTGCTTGACGGTGAGCGTGCGCTGAGTGCGGGATGCGAGATGCCAGCGTGTGTGCGTGTGTGGTGTGTGTGTGTGTGGCTCGACTCCGCCTCCCTCGGCTGCTCCAGCTGGGAAAAAGAGGAGGAGGAGGAGGAGGGAAGCAATAGCCGGCGGTGTACGCACGAGGCGGAGAGATGCTGCAGCATTTTTCACGTCATCGGTGCCTCATTATAAACCCCCCCCCACCACCCTTGTCGTGCGTGGAAACACCTCCCGAGGATGCTGAGCTGACGGTTACGTAACGAGCAGCTTCAAGGAAGCTTCTCATCTGGCCCAGGGCGATGATGTCATTGTTTACCGTGTCATGTTTTTGTCACTCATGATTTGATCGAATCCTCTCCTGCGTCCAGTTCAATGAGAGGAACAAAAATGCTGAGTCATGGTAAGATGAAAGCCCTCACTAGGAGGGTGGGGCCAAGTGGGTGATTGGGGGGTGGGGGTGCGACTTCGACAGCACAGCCCCCCCGCCCCCTATCCTTTCCACCTCATCCTCGTTGACAAGATGTGTCATGCTCATGTTTGTCAACGAGTATGTATTTAACGACGGCCATGTTGGAGGGACATTTGGCTGGGATTGAGGGGCTGCACGGGGTTCAAATTAGGGTTTGAAACTAGGATTTGGATTTTAAACAGGTTAGGTCTTCAACGTAGGTGTTTTAAACTAGAGTTAGGATTTCAAAGTAGGGTTTGAACATGCTGGGGCTTTAAATGAGGGTTTCAAGTAGGGTTTGAAAATTAAGGTTAGGTTCTAGGGTTTTAACTGTGGTTGGGGTTTCAAATTAGGGTTTTTTAACCTTGTCTTAAATTTCCAAGTAGGGTTCCAAAGTAGTCTTAGGGTTTCAATCTAGGGTTTTATCTATGGTTAGGCTTTCAAATTTGAACTTGGCTTAAATTTTAAAGTTGGGTTTTAAACTAGGGGTAGGGTTTCAAATTAGGGTTTCAAAGTAGGGTTAGAAACTTGTGACGGGGCTTTAAATGAGGGTTTCAAGTTGGGTTGGGGTTTCAAAGTAGGGTTTGTAAAATTAAGGGTTAGTTTACAATCTAGGGTTTTATCTGTGGTTAGGGTTTCAAATTTGATCTTGGCTTGAGTTTTGAAGTTGGGTTTTTTGAGGTGTCGATTGTGTTTTTTTTTTTTTTTTGGCTCATTGTGGCATGGTTAGGTCCCGATCCGATTATTATTATTATTTTTACACTTTGTGGCCACCGCAGCTGTTAAGTTGATGCAGTCATATTTTGACTTCAAATTGTATGTAGCTAATGAGTATTCACATGTATGAGTGTTTTTGTTTGCCTCCGTAGTAGAAAAACAACAAGTTTGAATCGGTTCTTTCACATTTAGTTAGAAACTTAACTACAGTAAAGTAACTAAAAAGCACACCACCCCACAATATTATTGCAAATCACATTCCGGGTATCATTTTAGGAAAACATTTATTCACATTGACATTAGTGTATTTGGAGTACATTTTTACAGAACTGCCTTTGTGTGCATGTCCAAACATCTCGTGTGTGTGTGTGTGTGTGTGTGTGTGTGTTTGCAAATGAGGACTTGAACGTGTTATTTTTGTATACTTGAGCATGGAGGAAACACAATATGCAGATCTCAGCAGTGGACACATGACACGCATAACACATACATGTACATATACTCTACCTACTCTATATATACTGCGTACAGTATATACAGTGTACAGTATATAAATATGGAGGCATTCTCACACTAACGGCGACGCTATCTCACATTCCTCCTGCTCGCTTATTCATCGATTTGCTGTGTTTTTGTATTGCTCCATGTCCCCGTTCCTTCCTTCCTTCCGACCTTTCCTTCCTTCCTTGCGTCCTCCCCTGCTTCCCATCTCCTCGTTGACTTTAGTTCTGGACGTTGAGGATCTGTGCAGACAATCCGTGGTGCCATTTCCTCAGCTTGGCGAAGCGAGGCCCTTTCATCTCCGACAGGAACTTCTCTCTGCGGGAGGCGCGACAGGGCCGAGGGGTCACGCGAGACCCGGAACAGGTGGAGGGTTCTCAAAATGGGGCTCGCCGCGGATTCCTTACCTTGATTTCTGCAGAGCTTCCTCATCCGGGTCTTGCACTTTATGGACAGACGAAAGGATTCGTTAAAATTGTGCATAGACACGCATGTAATGCAGTTTCAATCAAGTTAGCTTTTCAGTACAGTTGGATTCTTTATAAAGCAGTTTTATTTGCCATAAAAAAAAAAATGGGTCATTGCACATCCACTACAGTAGGTGGCAGTGATGCTCTCATTCATTTTTTTAACAGTTTATATCATACAAATTTTGTTTCACTTCACGATCGTGTTGCCCTTTGGTGTAGATCCGTCACACAAAACATGCAGTTTTATATTATTTATTCATTTATTTATTTAATTAGCCAATCTATTTTTATTGTTTGAAGCCTGAAATATGACAAAAGGTCCAAATGTTTTAGGGGGCTGATACTTTTGCAAGGCACTGTAGTTAGTAACTAGCTACTAAGTAACTAAATTTATGAATTTAGGGTGAGTTCCTTTGTTCTCTTTTTTTTTTTTTAAGTTTTTTTTCCCCCAAGTTGTATTAAAAGAAAATGTTTTAAATGCATTTTAGAAAAAAATATCCTGCTTTTGAGGAAAAAACTATATTTTATATAACTTTTTTCTCCTTGAAATTAGCTTTTCTGTTTTTATCATACAATTTCAACTTCTCCCCCAAAAAAAATTCAATTATTTTTTTTTTTACTTAACTGTCCTAATTTAAGACTTGAAATTGATTTGATTAGATTTTTTTTTTTTGTGAAGGTGTGACTGACTGTATTCGGTTCCGGTGATGTGCGCCAGCATCTTGAAGCTTTTGGACTGCAGGTTGGCGGCGCGGCGAGCCCACTCGGACAAGTCCAGGGAGTTTTCGCTGGGTCTGATGACCGCCTGGTACACGGGCGAGGCGCAGTCCACCACCGGGTCCTTCATGGGCAGCACCCCGCTGACATCATCCCCCCCCCCCCCCCCCACGTATGTCACACACACACACAGACACAATAAGTATTTAGTACTTGTAAGAGAAGCAGGAGCGGGAAACAAACAGCAATGTATGGAGTTGTCTTAAAGGAGACATGTTAGGCTTTTTTTTTCTAGGAAAGAAAATGTTGGGTTTTTTTTTTAGGAAAAAAGTAGTCTCGTCAGGATACTCAGTTTTTTTTTTCAATATTATCAGAAAAACGTGTTTTGAGTAGAACATTTTACTTTTTTACGAGTTATTGGAATCATATGAGGAAATAAGTCTTACATTTTTAGGCCTAAAGTTGAAAAAAATTAATCCAAATTCTGAATAAATGTTATAGCTTTTAAAAACAGTCACATTTCTTTAATTTTTTTTGTTTTTTTCACTTTTTCTTTCTCTTTCTTTTGTATTTTTGTTCAATCAAAAAAGACAATTGACAAACATACTTTTTTAATTTTTTTTTAAACTTTTTTTCAAAGAGTCTTTTTTTATTTTGTAATATTTTTGGGAGGAAATAAAACAATTTTACCAGAAAAACAAAATATGTTGGTAGATAAAAAGCTGATTTTTTTTCTGGTATAAAAAATAGGAAGATTTCCCAAAATAATTATGTTTTTCAAGAAAAAAAAAGTAGCTTTTTTTTTTTTTTTAAAGAATTCTGAGAAAAATGTGGTGTTAAAAACAGTGGCATTTATTTATTTGTAGAATAACATTTTCTTAAAAAAACAAACAAACATATATATATATATATATATATATATATATACATATATATATATATATATATATATATTATTATTATTATTTTTAAAGAAAATTGCAGAAAGGACAATTTTTCAGAACTGCAAAAAACTTAAGCTTGACCTTATTTGTTGAAATTTCCCACTTGACGGTTGGACATTCAAACAACCACCACTTGTATCAATGCCATTAATTAAAATAGCCTTTTGTATTTGTTTTTATGCATTTATTTATTTTGCATAAGATGTCCCCTTTAAGTGTTGTGATGGTGCAGGATGGTACTCACGCCAGGGGGGATCCCGCCTCCTCACTAAGGTCATAACCAGGCAGTGGCAGGGGGAGGATAAGGATGACAAGTTATGGAGGGAGGGAGGCATGGAATGAGCAAGAGCAAAGTGGGTGATACGACACATAATGTACAGCTGTGGCGGACGGGTGGGTTTCAGGATGTGGCTAGATCTCACCCGTCGTGACCTTTGGCCTGTGACTGCCCGGCGATGGCGTCCATGATGGCGTCCTGCGAGTACATGCTGATGGGCGTATTGTACTGCGCGTGCACGATGGTGGCCTTGCCGCCGGGCCCGCGCACCTCGATGGGCTTGTGGGTGGACAGCGCCGAGTCCTTCAGGGCGATGGGGTTGAAGCTGGGGGTGTACTCGACGCTGGCCCGCAAACGACAAAGGCTGGGCGTTACACGGGTGGCACATAGGGGGTGCTGTTGCGTCCTTAAACACTTCCAAAAGGAAATTCCACAACTGCCCATGCACTTAGGAGTCTTTTGTTTGAGGGCCACAACGCAAACATCCAATAAGAATTTTTAAAAAAGGACAACAAAAAAAAAAGCAATATTTAATGGGAACGAGTTAATATTTTCTTAAGGATAAAGACTTTCCCCCACCCAAAAAAATTTATTACATTTTTCAAGACTCAAGTTGAAGTTTTATCTTAGACGGAAAACTTTTCTACAGAAAAGAGGTTATTAAAACTCGAAAGGAAAAAAAAAAGATATATTTTTTTAAATTAACTGTCACAATTTCAAGGAAAAAAAGATTTTTTTTCATCTTCTATAAAAAAAAAATTTGGGGGTCTTTTCAAAAAATATTTTAAATATTTTTTCATACTTTTTGCCCCAGAAAAAAAAGAGTTGTATGTTTTATTTTATTTATTTATTTTTTCTTTCTTTTGAGATTTTTTTGTTAGGGAAAATGTGTAGCTTTTTGAGAAAAGGTTTTTCAAAACAAAGTTGGATTAGTTCTAGAAATGTAACACTTCAAAATAAATGTATTTACATTATTTATATTAAAACATTTTTATAGCTTTTAAGTTGAAGGGCAAAAAAAATCTGTTTATGAGACAAAATGTGATGTTTTTTCCTACAAACAAGTCAATTCCCCAAAAATTCGGTTAATCTTGTTTTTTTCTTTCACAAAGCGAAGTGGAGAACATTTTCTAAAAAAAAAAGATGCATTCTTTCAAGAGTTAACTGTTTGTTTGTTTGTTTTTTTGGGGGGGGGGGAGCTTTTAAAAAAGCCCTTTTCTGAGGGGGAATTTATTTATTTATTTTGGGAAATATTATTTTTCCAGAAAAGATTTTTGTTTCAATCTCTAACAATTAGACAACATTCACCAATGTGAGTGTGTGTTGTATGTACACAATACACACACACACACACACACGCACTATTGTTACATTCACAACGAGGCAACAAACGCGTTCGTCGTCACTCGCACTGCACACGTCATGCGTTTTGATGCAAGTTTACGACCGAATACTGACTTTGCAGGTGTGTTGGCGATGACCTACAGCACACACACAAACAAAAGAAAGAGAAATGAGAGACATTGGTGACGTGATGTTGTGACAACAACGGCACAATGCACGCTGCTAGGAAACCATCCAATACGCCGTAATCCTCCATCATCATCATTGTCGCCATACCGCCCCCCCCCTCGACATCCCTGAGTGTGAGTGACAAGAGCAGGGGGGTCTTTATCACATGACACGGACAGAGAGGGGTGGGGGGGGGGGGGCATAAATAGCCTGGAATCGCTTCAAATGCCTGCACTAACACACACCACCGGATCCGCTTATGTCATGAGTGCACCTATCGCGCACAGGGACACCCTATCTGCGGCGGCCCAAGTCCACCATGCTGATGATGCGTGACAGGCTCGGAACATTCCGCCAGCGGGTGGGACAGCTGGCCCGGCCTGGTCCAGTCGGGTGGCGGCGTCAGGTCCGATAGCGGTGTCCTAGGCGAGCACGTGCCGCCGACACCTGACTTATCAGCGCCGCCGCGCGCAGGTGCCGACAGATTAGGATAGAGGAGCCTTTGGAGGATGCTTGCGAAGGTTGCCGTAGCAACGGACAACCGCCAAATGGCAAGCAGCATCCGTTTCCGAACCCTAGTCTTATTTTAAGACGAACCCTCGCCACAAGTTTGCTGCAATTCAAATTTTGAATTTTGAACGTATGACAGGCAGAAAACTTATGTCCAAATATGGTCAACGGCTTGATACTATTGATCCATGCATCCTCACGTCGTTAATTATTTAAATGTACTATTAACCAATTTAAATGGTTAAAAATAGCTTGAGAACAACCGAAATTTATTGAATTTTGTCTGGGATACGTAAAAAAATGTTTTTAACCACCTGTCGCTTACATTGCTTAGTCAGCTCATCGTTTTAGTTATTGCATCAGCATGGCTCCCAAAACCTTTTTTAAAAAAGTTTGAAAGGATGTTGTAACCAAACCAAACTTATTTGTTTCTGTCACATTTTTTGTTGTTTCTTTTAGCGCATTAAATTAGCTACGCGACACAATTTTCAGGTGCAATGTTGCATTTCCACCCCCATTTTGCTGCACTTCTAAAACATACCACAAGAGGGCAGCAAACGCAACATAAAAGCTGTATGTAGAATAACGCTTGTTTGTATTTGTATAATAACAATAAACATATTAATAATAATTAATGGTATGTTGACATTTGTCTTGTGTGTGTTTGTACCTTCTGGTGGGGGATGATAGGCATGGGTGAGTCCATCCTGGGGGTGGCTGTGGGTACGGGCGCAGGACGCCTCGACCTGACGTTTCAACGATGCGTTTATTTATTTGTACATTTTTGAATGCGGATGTTTGCGGCGCCTTTTACTTCTGCATGCTGAGCACGAGTCTGCTGGTGGCCAACTTGATCTTGTTCTGGGCCTCCAAGTGCGTCAGGCCGTCGGTGCTGGCGCCGTCGATGGCCGAGATGATGTCGCCCTGCGTCAGGTTTCCGCCCGACGCTTTGCTACCGGGCGTTATCTGACAAAACACACCGAAGCACATACTAAACAATTCCATACAACTGTCATTTGTTTAATTGCGACAACGTCGAGCTGCTCTATGTAACAACTTGGCCAAAAATATCTTTACAATAGCATTTTATTCTGACCAACAACTAATTAGTAGAGTAACAACTAAAATGTTTGTCTGGCCAATAGTTTTCAAACTAGATTCGGGTTTTAAATTTCCCGCCCTCTGTGAAGAAGGGTGTGTGCAGTTTCATTTTTTGTCAACAGGTGGCAGTAGCGATTTGTAATGGAATTGTCTGCGTTTTATAGCTTTACAGTACCCTTCCATGAATTGTTTTGATTTTTTTTTTGCTGGCCCTTTAAGACAAGCCCGCCACATACAATATCAGTTCTAAATTTACAGGCGACTCGTTAAAGAGTTAAAAATATGCCAGGCTGTTGATGTCGGCGGGCAAGTGACCCTCTGTACAGTCACACGCGCGCGCACACGCCTCCACACCTGCCACTGACATTCACGCTTGTCTGAAGTTTTTGTTTACATTTAGAAATCTGACTTCTACATTTCTCAATCTACATTTTGAACGATCCTTGCTGAAAACGCCTTTTTTCGTTATTCATTCAACATTGTTTATTTTTACTGTCTAATTTATGCACAAAAAGATTTTTTTAGCTTCAGAGACACGTGCACATGCATGAACACATGAAAGCACACACAAACATAAACACGCACACAACTTTGCTCTAAGGTCATGTTTATGTTTATGTTTAAACTGAACACAACTTCTGGAGATTGTTTTCCCTTTTCAGGGCATTAAATGATCGCAACTGGACTGCTTTGTCTTAGAAGACATTTCTGGAGATTTGTGAATTATTTTCCTCTTTATTTCCAGTGCAATTAAACAATACCTGACTTGTAAGCATATCAAAAAAAAAATGTGTGAGGTCATTTTAGAGATTATTTCTTTCTGTAGTCTTTTTTTCTAGATTTATTTCAAGAAAAATATCTTTATATATTTTTTCTTGAGAAAATAATAAAAACTTAAAATTTTTCAATTTAAAAAAAGGTAGATTTTTTTTCAAGAACCTTCCCAATCCTCCAAATCTCATCAGTTTATCATTCTGTATATATATATATATATATATATATATATATATATATATATATATAGTTGTTTTTTTTTAAGAAGAAAAGTGTATTCTGTCCACTTTTAAGGTTTGAGAGGTTATATTTTTTTCTATTTTTTCACTAGTTTTTTTGTTTGTTTGTAGAAAAGTGGGAAAAGTGGATTTTGTCCAGAATGTAGGCGTAAAATTTGATGACCAAATTTATTTATTTTTTGTTAATAAAGGGTGGCTATACTTTCAAGAATTATTTTTTAGTCTCATGAGAAATTATTATTTCTTCCAGAAAAAAAAATGTAATCTTGTTAACAAAAAGACAAATTAAAGTATTTTTCTATTTGACTGCACTGCTTATTAGCGTGTGTTCTATAAATAAAAAGTGGTTGAGTTGAGTGTCATTTGGCCTGCTGTTGGCTAACAAGATGCGAACAAGGCATTCTCTCTCTCTCTCTCTCGGTTTTCTTTTCTTAGAAGTTGGCAAAACTGTTCCGAAACGGGAGCTGCTTTGGTCAGGGGCGGTGTTGCGTCAACAAGCAACGGCGGCCCCTCTGTATCCCCACCGCGACGGGAACCCGAAATAGCAGACACTCGGATCAGAATGCCTGCCATCTGCGAGACCGGGATCAGAGAACAATACGTATCCGTCAATCAAGGAATTTAGGTGCAAACTTTTCCACTTATCGAGGAGCCAAAGACCCTCGTTGGTGACCCCGGGATAGGTGAGCGCCCCCTCCCCTCGCCACCTCATCTTCCCTGCCTGGGCTATTTAAAGGGAAAGCTGTAAATACACCAAAGGGCCTGCCAGGTACCAAAGGCCCCCGAGACCCCCCCTCTCAACCACGGCCGCCCTTTTGAAAGCAACCTCCTATTGAGTCACTTCCTGGTTAAACACAATAATCACCATTATTATGATAATAATGTGGCTATATTGTACACTGTACATCATTGGGTTATAGTTCTAGAGAGGGCATGAGATTTAAATTTTCACGCTAATCTGGATTAATGCCAATGTCAACAAGGAACCAAAATGGTCATCTTTAGATAATGTGTATCATAGCTTGCTAGTAATTTTTGCGCCTCCAGGGTTTATAATCGTTTGGGATTTTTCATTATAACCAGTTTTCATTTAGTTATGATTTTTGTTTTTTAAATTAAGTTAATTTTACTTTTTTTTTGCTAGATTGTTGAATTCTATTATTATTATTATTATTATTTTTAAAATGCTTCATTTTAGTTGAGTTTTTATTTGTTTTATTATTTGTTTTCATTAAAAAAAATGGAGTGCTTGTTGAGTTCAAGGTAAAGATCAAATAAATAAATAAATACATAAATGAATAAACAACCAAATACCAATTCTGCAAATAGTAGAAACTTCTTGCTCTAATTGAGTAAAAATCTGAATATTTTCATTAAGAATTAAATCCAATGCAGTTTCATTGAACATGACCTGATTCAAACAAATGGAGTGCACATGCGCATGCTGCAGTAATTAAACTTTCACATTAATTGAAAGACAAAGCGAAAGACTGAACACAAATGCCCCCCAAAAGAAAAAAGGTAAGAATTGTCCATAAAAGCACAAAATAAATGTGGATGCATAATTATGTACTACGACTGTGCCTCTTATGATACAAGTAAATTTGCTTTTATTTGTTTTGCAACCACTGGAATTCGATTTACCAGTGTGTTTTCGCCATTTTATTTACACAGCCTGCTGTGGTTGTAATTTATTTAAATGACCTATTAACAAGATGGCGGTAATGCACTAAAAGTACCTGCCAACCGCGAAAACAAAGATGATGATGAAGAAGAAGTCATGCATTACCGTCAGTGGCCTTTTTCAGTGGCCGTAGGTGTCTATGCTAAAGAAGAGGGCGCTAATGCACCAAAAGTATTTGACAACCATCAAAAGGTAGTAGAAGAAGGAGACGTACAAGCCGAGAGGTTTTTCGTTTTTTTTTAAATTAATTTAAAAAAAAATTAGCCGAGATGTTCGCAGTAGTGTGGACGTGTAGCGGTTAGCATGTAGCTAGCTCAGACAAGGATTTACTATTTCACAGCAGCAAGATGCGCAATGTAACCCACCAGGATTCTACATTTGGCTTCAATGCGGCGCAGACTTCTTGTTAAGGTAAGCCATTTAAAACTACCGCAAAAAGAAAAGCGGCTTGCATTAAAACCAGCCCATTTAATTAATTAATGCTCTAAAGCGATTGGAACCTCTGAGCATCTTATGCTAGAACTGTTTTCTTTCTTTGTAAACACTGGGATCCTTTTTGGGGTACTTTGAGCAACAGAAGGGCATATTTGAACAACGCTCTCAGTTTTAGAACGAAGTACAGTACAGTACAGTACAGTACTGTTACGTCACAAGTCAAGGTGGCGGTCAACTCTGTGAAAGGGAGCTCACCGCTCATTTAATAGCATTGGACTTTGGATCCTTGTTATTTGATTTGTGACGATGATTTTAATGATTGAAAATGTGATATAATGTCAACAATCTGCCTGCTTTTTATGCAATACAATACGCCGTTTGTTTTCACTGTGTAAAGGAAGCATTTGTATTTCGTTGCATTGTGCAAATATCAATAGAAATGGGCCAACTCCCATTTCCTCATTCAACTCATTCACTGGTAGGGCAGTTAAAATGCATTTTTGACATCTGTAGTCATCAGTGGCAATGAATGAGTTTGAATAATTTATGAATTATTTCATCACTTTTGTTTGTTTTTTGAAAATTATGGTTTAAGCCAAGACTAGCAAAAACAACACAACATCAAAAAGCAAGAAAAAACCTTCAATAACATTATTATGAGGTTCGATAAATCTGATGAATGTTTGAACATTGCAGCGTTGCACAAAATTCTATTTTTTTTTCTAATCCCATCTGCTCCAACCTCTGAAACTGAAGATGATGACCTCAGTTGAAGAGCCATGTGTCATCAATATCAACATTTACATACTTGGCAAAATGCCAAAATCGCCCCCAAAAAATCTGAGAAATGCCAGAGAAATAATCAGTGCTATATCACTTACCAAATTAAAAATGAGTTGATATTGCTTGTGAAACTTAAATTGAGTCTCTAACCCAATCCCAACGTAAGAAGAGTGGCGTTGGCGTAGTCAAGTTCTCAGTGGCTCACGTTTCATGAAAAAACTGAAAGGCTTTGCAAAATCCAACACGACCTCAGGGGTCAAAGTGCACAAAATCCATCCTACTCGTTGTCATCATATTTTTTTGGCGCCACTCTTACCCTGGAGATGGTGAGGGGCATGTTGAAGTCCTTCCCGCCCTGCAGCCGGAAGCCCCACGGCGCCGGGCCGTTCAGCGTCACCGTGTACGTGCTCATGTCGGCTTGTGGAAACGCTCGCTCGCTCGCTCTCCTGTTTTGGGAGTCCTGGCTCTCCGCGCTGGCCCTGGTATCCTGCTGGTGTTGTGTGCAGTGCCCCCGCCTCTGCTGACTCTGCCGCTGCTCCTCACGTCAAGGGCCTGGACGCGCAGACCCCCCAGCACTGGTGGGGCGGCGCGGGGGTGGGGGTCAGCCCGGGGGTGGGTTCAGGCGCTGTCACATCACACAAATAAACACAGCAAGAGGCAAGCCACACCCCAAACTCGCCTCCTAACGTCAATTTCACCAAGAAAAAACACACAATTGAGACTTTTTGGGGGTGATTATAAAAATAGTTCACATATGAACAATGTGGATGAATTTGTGGCCTTCAGGTTAGCTGTAAGCGACAAGCCTAAGAATAGCAACAAGGGGCATGGGGGGGCCCCTGTGGCCCCTTATAAGGCTTGTAACCAGAAGCCCCAGAATGCTTCAGTGCCCAAGCACACAGCCGATATAGACCCCGCCGTCTTACTGCGACACATTCTCGGACTTGCTATTGCGCCACACAAATACATGATTTTTAGCTTTCATTTGCATGAATGCAAATGAATATCGTCCGCCTGGCAGATGGATGGAGCAACCTCTTGCCAAATGCAAACGGGTGAAACTTATTTTCACGTCGTAGTTAGGCAGGGTTGCAAAAGAGTAAGTAAATAAATAACTTTCACGACAAAAAAAAAAAAAACTTCCTCATGTATGGACTTATTTTTGGGGAAGAAAACCCTTATTACCTAATTTATAAAACAATTTTTTAAAATTTATTTTTCTTAGAAAACGCCACCTTTTTGTTTGAAAACAAATTCTATGAGAAAAACACTCAACTTTAAAAATAAAATAATATAAAATTACATTATAATACAACTGTTTAGTAAAAAAAATAATGAGATAAATTAAAAAAAATATATAATTTTGTCATTAAAAAAAAAAAATCACCTTTTTCATACCTTTGGGGGGATCCTTTAAACATCTAAAAAACAACTTTGAATGCAGGTGTTTAGGAGTGGCATGTCATGTGATCTTTTACCTCTAGAGGGCGCCACAGTTCCACAAGCTGCCCGGTGAAAGTCAATCCATGAAGGTCAAATAGGTCAGCTGAGTTTGCTGTGCAGATGTTTGTCACGTCTTGCACACACTCGCAAACAGAACAGAACTTTGCCCCGCGACATCTTCTTACACAATGTAGCAACAAGTTTATTTAGAAAAATAAATAAAAACAACCATCGGAGACAATTTTGTACAAAGAATAAACAAAACGGGAGCACAATGTACACGTGAATGATCCTTTACAACATATTTACATTTGTTTTTCAATTTCTGTACATTCAGGACAAGGAATATGCCAGACTAATATATGGGGCTGCTAAAAATGAGGGAAACAATGGCGGCTGAAGCTCTCTTGATGTAAACAATGCATGTTGTGCATCACAATACTTTTGCCCGTATAGTGCACAGGAGGGCAAAATACGGCATATTCCATTTACCCAGTATTTACAAAAGAATTAATGTAGCATTTTTTTCCTTTAATGTATTGATTGTTTATTTATTCATCTCATTAAATAATTGAAAAACAATTTTACATCCAGTACACTCTACTGTACTGTACTATTAAAAAAAAAAAAAAATTAATTGAGTAATTAATTACATTTAAATTAAAGACAACTAATGAACTGAAAAATTTATATTCCTTTTGGGCCATCTTCTCCCATTGGCACATTCGTTGTTGTTTTTTGCGCACACTTTTTTTTTAAAATATAAATTCATATACTCCCGCCCAGAATGCGGAAAGAGCAAAGAGGCGCGATTGAATCTAATTGAAATCACAGAAACATGGATCTTTGATGACGCTTGGGAATGTCATTGAAATCTGTGAATAACATCAAGCAAAATTGCGATATGAAAGTATTTTATGCAGCGGATGATTTAGTCAGCAGTTGCGGCTACGCTAACACTTTGAAGAACCACATTTTTTTTTGTATGTAATAAACCCAGAAAAAAGTCATTTCATCCAAATATTGTGCTTATGTTATGTGGAACTGGCGTGAGGACCAATTGGATACACTGTAAGGCATGTTAAATGTGCATGTGCATTTTTTTTATGATTGTAGATTATTTTTAGTTGTTTATTTCTAATGTGGCAGCTGGCGATTAATCATGAATGACTGATGCAATTTTTCACACACCAACCACAGGGACATGTACACTGTGTGCACCTGTGCTTGCTCTGGATTTTTTTTTTCTTCAACCGTTCAGTTCACTTGTAAAACAATGTAATTTTCGGGGGGAGGCAGATGCCGATTTTGAAAATTTTGATAACCTATTCAATTGGCTTATTAACTCATTCACTGCCATTGACGGCTAAAGACGTCAAAAATTCATTTGAACTATTTCTATTACTTTTAAATTTTTTCCACTTTTGTTTACAAGAGTATGAAAACCTAGAAAAAAAATAATATTGTACATTTTAAACAGATATAAAATTTGTGATTAATCATGACTTAACTATTGAAGTAATGTGATTAATTACAATTAAAAACTGACGGGATAAAAAAATTTGGAGCGTCAAGCGATTTATTTTTAAAATTGTAATTAATCGCATGACTTTACTAGTTAACTCACGATTAATCACGTTTTATATCGCTTCTAAATGTACAATCATTTTTTCCCTAGGTTTTCATACTCTTGTTAACAAAAGTTAAAAAATAAAAAAGTTAAACTAATAGAAATAGTTCAAATGAATTTTTGACGTTTATAGCCGTCAATGGCAGTGAATGAGTTAATTAAAAGATATCATGAATAAAATAACTTTTCTTTGCATATAAATTACAGGCAGGACATTTGACTGTTTCACAAGGCTTTGTCCTTTAGTATTTGTTTAACTTAACTCTTTGACTGCCAAAAACGTTAAATAACGTTTAGTAAAATCCTATGGAGGAGTGCCAAAGACGTTAAAAGACGTTTTTTCAAAACTGAGGTGAAACTAACCATTTTCTATTGTTGATTACTGAAAAACGGAATAAGGTAGAAACAAACTTTTTTTTCTGATGAAAGATGAGAGTCCAATCTTTCATTTGGTAGTATGTGTGTTTAGTAGTCCAAACACATAATTTTCTGTGGACCTTGAAAGATCAGTCAAAATGCTTAAATCGGCTGGCACCCACGGCATCCCTTTTCTGAAAACGTCTGGCAGTCAAAGAGTTAACATCAGAGAGAAAAATTGGGCAAAATCAGCCGAATTTTATTTATTTTTTGGCCAATTTTTAGGTAGGAATGTCCGAATGTCATTATCTTTGTCTCATGTTGTAATGTGTAAAAACAACAGCAACAATAAACAAAAATCTCTTTTGTCAATTTTAAAAGTGCTAATATCGGCCGATTAAATCGGTTCTGTGCAAAAAAGACACCTTTAAAGCCATCAACTCATTCAGGATGTGCTGGATGATGACTCCAGTTCATGCTGGAGCTTTAAATTAGCATTGTTAGCAGTTAGCATGCTGCGATTGAAAAAAAGGAACACATCCACATTTACACACGACCGTCGGTCCGATGGCGCTCACGCCGTTGCAGAGGGCGCGTCCAGCCGGGCGATGTCGAGCGACGCCTTGGCGACGGGGCTGAGGCTTTTGCTGTGGTTGCCGTGGAAACCGGGGGGGCTGTGCAGTATGGACGGGCTGGATATGGACGGGCTGGATATGGACGTGACGATGACGGCGGGCGTCGGCTTGCAGACGAGCCGCGGGCCAAACTCGTCAAATGCTCGACAGAGCTGGGGAAAAAAACAAAATCATTTCTTGTAAAAATACTTTTAGTATGATTTAAACAACTTTTAAATTATCTTTTACGTAAATAAAAAACAAATACGTATTACTTACAATGCTCAAAAATGACTTTAGTATTAATTGTATTGTGCATAATAATTGCCAAGAGATGCCACAAAAATTTTGTGGCAAAATGGCAGCAAAGTCACCGCTAATGTGCTCTTTTTTTGCGGGGGGGCGTCACACCAGTGACGGGACACTGTGACTTACTAAGAATGAAAAAAGAATAATTTATTTATTAATTTATTATTTATTTTATTATTTATTTAAAACAGATTGTGTTCAATGCGGGGAAAAAATGCTGTTTTTATTTACCCAAATATTTCAAAAATGGACATTTTAGAGCTGTAATTTCGCTAGTTATATTTTTGCCTACGATTATCATACCAACAGATTGTAATAATATCGGCCAATACTATACTGCCCCCAGTGGTTAAGTTGTGCACATCGGAAGGAGCTGTAATGCATTCATCATGTCGCACGAACCCGGTTTAATTCTTATCGTCGATTAAATTTAGGTTATGTTTTCATAGTACAGTATTATAAAGTGCTACTTTCCTTTAGTTGCCAAGGTTGTTTCCCCGCGTGTGTGAGAATGAAGTTCTGTTGCGTGGATCGATAATTGGCCAGTGTGTTGGTGTCAGGGAAAGACAAGGAAGCGGTCACAGATGATTGCCGCATTGATTGTTGGTTCTGACGAACAGAGTGCCTTTTGGACCAAGCGGACCCAGAAGGCCCGCTGCTCATCGATCAAAGTGGCTCCTTTCCATTTGAGGAATGAGCGTGCTTTTGATTGGACTATTGGGACAAAAGGTTGAGATTTCATTCATTGGAAAGGTCAAAGTCGCTTGGATGTGGAAAGAAAGCAGCGGCCGGCTGCTAATGCAAGGGGTCCAAAGTTGGGCCCAAGGGACATTTGCTTCCTGCTGAGCGCTTTTTTTATGATGAGTTTATCAGCCAGACACACATTGTTGAGGAAACTGAACACACTCTCCATTTGAAGATTACGAGAAAACGTTAGAATGCACTGTATTGAAGAAAAAATGTAAAAAAGAAAAAAAAAATCCCAATGATGAGCAGTTGTGCTAATCAATGACTTCAATTGAGGAGCAATGTTAAAATTTTGCCAGTGACTCCAAGGAACCTGAAGCAAGGATTTTATTAAACGATAAATATAAGACAATATAACAGGGCAGTTTGAATGTAGGGTTGCAGCAGGTTAAAAAAAAAAGGTATTCAATTATTATTTTATTATTAATGAAAATTCTATAGAGTAACCGTGTATTTGTATAAAGTATATTTTTTCTATAGTTAAACAGCAATCATTGATATAAAAGAGGAAATAAAGAGATTTGAACAACAAATAACGCAATTCGATAAATAAAAATTCTGTACACTGTTCTCAAATTGAAATTCATTTTTTTAAATTAAAAAAATAGTTACAAGACGTCACAGCATTTTACTTTTCACGTTCATCATGTTTAACAAATGTAAACGTAGCAATATTTTCTCATTTAAGATGACACTTATTCTTTTAATGTAAGAATAAATTGCAAGTTACTTGAAGCTTACACTGGCGGGAAGGTGAATTTTTGGCAGGAGGCCCAGGTCCGACATTGAGATGTCCTCGGGTTCCGTCATACTCTATGCAAAGGCAAACAGACATCACATTATACAACTTTAATTAAAATGAAAATGACATCACTTTTTTAATTAAAAGAAATAAAAATGAAAAAAAAAAGTTACAAGATGTATCATGTTACTTTTTAAAATAAAATAAATAAATAAAACTTGCATCTTAAAAGATGAATTTTTTTGTTCTGACAAATTGTAAAAAAAAATAAAAAATGGCATGATGTCTTATTTTTCATGTAAATATTTAAAAAGGGAAAAAATCTGCCAAAATTTAAATTTATATTTCAAGATATTTCTATGATTTTAAATTAGCATCCACCCAAATAGATACATTGAAATAACTATTAAAAAACAAACAAACATCTTAATGAAATAAAATGACATTTAAAAGTACGTTATATATTTTTCAAAAACAGAAGAAAAAGATTTGGCTTGGAGCAAGTGCCACTAATCCCGTTGCGAGGTAGGATTATCACATAGAGCGAAAATAGCGATTGAGATTACGGAACATTCTGGAATATTACAGATGGTAGAGTAGAGGGGGGGGGGGGGGGGTTTGTGGGTGAGAGGTCAGACAGACAGAAAACATCATCAAACGTCGCCGTCGTCTCCTTGGTTCAATAAGTGCGTTGGGTGGAAAGGCGTCATGCGAGTTGTGGATTATATCTGAAACTCCCAGATTACTGGATTAGTCTTTGGACCTGGTGTAATGGAGGCCTTAGAGAACCTGGCCTGTGTGTGTGTGTGTGTGTGTGTGTGTGTGTGTGTGTTTGTGTGTGTGTTACGGGCCAGCTAAGATGATTACGCGAAGAGACGGAAATGCTCCATATAGCGGATGTTCCACATTGAAAGGAGCGTGTGACGGCGCCGACTGGTCTTCGATTACGAACCAAGAAATAACTGAAATGACCTCTGCCAAGGCACAGCCATTGTATGTGGAAATCCCGTACAAAATGTTCGAATGGGGGAAAGAAAAAAACCCGTCCTAAAATACTTCACTAACACAAATTACAGGATTTTAAATTTCTGCTTTTTCAGAAGCATCTAGGAAAAGGATCCAAAAGCTTCTTTGTTTCCAAAATGACTAAATTATTTGTAAATCCTAAAAGAATAAAAAGTTGCAATCCAACGAATACTGGAAAATGTGAAAACATCCTGTATTTTAATTTCTGTCACACAAAGAAGTAAAAACAAAACGCAAATTTAATAAAAATAGTTACATTGAACAAATTGCAATTTGATGAAATAAAACAATTAAATCAAATCAAATCAAAATTTAATAAGTTAAAAAAAAAATAAAATAAAATTGAAAAAGAATGGAATAAAAACAGTGAAATCGAAAATTAAAACAAATAAACGATATAAATCCAATCAAACAGAATTTAATTGTTAAAATAACAAATAATAAATAAAACAAAAATACAACTACAAGCAATAAAAAGTATAATACAAATGAAATGTAAAAAAGTAAAAACAGAGAAACAAAAAAATAAAAACACATTCTATAAAATAATATAAATATAATTAAACTAAATTAAACTGTTTGCTGAAATATAACCACTGAAAACAATTGCAATAAAAATAGAAAATGAAAATGAAAGTAAAAAAAAAGAAAAATCTATTCAATTCAGTCTAATCATATACGGAGCATATAATACAAACTTCAAAACGAGTGCAAGGCGAGCTGACCTGCAAAGCCCCAAAGCACACATTCAAACTTTCAGACATGTGATGGCGATACAGCGCAATGTGACCTACTCGATGACAAGACTTTTCTGTCTTTAGTCAGAAGCTCTTTTCTGTTTTTGGAACCGCCAACCAATGTGACTGGTTTTCATTCGTTCAGCCACACCCAACACGGCATCACAGTTTTGACATTCAAAAATTCATTGAGGCCTGGAGGCAACAGTAGTTGCTGGTTGTTGGTTTTTTTTGTTCAACTTTGCCTTCAAAAACTCTGACTACTTTTGCATCTTTTTTAACGGTTGGTTTCGAACCCCTTACCTTTAACCTCTGGCTGGAACGCCGCACATGTTTGGCATCAGAGAACACCTGATGGTTGACAGGCGCTCGGAAGGAACTGTCGTCGTCTACGTCGGAGATGCGGGCCTGAAGAGGAAACGCGACTGCCATTGAGGCGCCGGCTAACCGGGAGGTGGTGGAGGGAGGGAGCCGGGGACGAAGGGGGTACGACGCGGACATACCATAAGGGGACACGAGCGACACTCACTGATTCGCTGTCGGACTGCGAGGAGTGGGCGGGCTTGCAGTGGCGGTGGCACTCCGATTGGCTGGTGAGCGTGGAGCGGCGGGTGGACTGGAAGCTGCTGCTGCTGAAGCGGTCGCGCACGCGCACGCACAGCAGCGCGCCCAGGTAGGGCATGTAGCGGCTGATCGCAGACCTGCCACATCCACACCAGACACTCATGTCAATCCATGGATGGAATATTCTTCGTACTTTAAAAATATCCAACAAATATATAACTGAGTATTTCAATACTTAATAATTATTCTCCCTATTTTTTTAAGTCAGACTTACATTTTCTGTTACAAAACCATAGTTCAATTTTTAAAATACAATTCAAATATATTTATACAAGATTAGAAAATTATACTCATTCATCAAAATAAAATACAGTTGACGTCAAGTGTAAACTGCGATACCATTAAAAAAAAAAAGTTTGGGGGGGGGGGGGGGGGGTAATGTAAAATTTTCTGCTTCCTGTTTATTTTTGGTGTAATACCGCTGTCGGCCACTAGATGGTGCCACACTAATGTATGAAACTAAATTTGAAAGAAGAGAGAAAACAGGAAGTATTTCAAGCTCAGCATAGTTTTTGCTATAGATTTTGAGCATCTCAAAACTTTCTCATCCTGCTTTTTTTTTTTTGCCCATAGTTGTAGATTCATTTTATAAAGTACATCTTTGGGCAAAAAATAAGCAAATTTGGCCCGTTGTTGGCGAAATATATCATACATACATACGTTTCTTGGTGTGCGTCCTACCTGTACTTGGGGTGCGTGATTGCGTAGATGATGGGGTTGTGGATGGCCGACGCTTTGGCGATCACTGCCGGGACAGAGTTCATGTATGGGGTCAGCAGGTCTGCATACCTAAACAGAAAAAAATAGGGGGAGACAGGCAGATGTTAACAGGAGAAAATATGGGAGAGCAGAAAGTGACACGCGGTCATGTGACATGAGCAGCCATCTTTGCGTTTGAGGTTCAGTATTAATCTGCAACTATTACACGCGTGTTGACATAGACGTGAAGATGGATTCTGATGTTCTGGTTCAGTTTTTTGCTCAAGGGCCACATTTGAGCTGATGTGTTAAATAAAAAAAAACACTTTTAATTAACTAATTTTAGTAGGAAATAGCTAAATAAATGCAGCAAATGACTGACTATAAATATTTCTATGCCAGAAAGATTGCAATCTTGTATTCTGCCTAGCAACAGGTGACCAGAAAAACACTGACCCAACAGGGAAAAGGTGATCAGTTGTCAACGTTAATAGAATGTCAAATTTATAACATTGTTTTAAAAAAAAAAACTAAACTGGTATTAAACAATAATATTTATTTATAAAAATTGCAAGACAGCGTTATGCATCGTGTTGTGCGAGACACTCACACCTACCCGGCGAAGGCGGTGAGCGCGGTGCAGGAGTAGGGCGCCCAGGAGATTATGAAGAGCAGGATAACGATCAGCGCGATTTTGGCCATCTTCCACTCACTCTTCATCTTGTGGAACCTCTTGGCCGACTCCCTGGTGCCCCCGCAGTTGATCTTCTCAAAGGCCCTGCCCGGCGTCGGCGGCGTTTAGCTTTAGCAGCAGGGCCGGCAAAAGTACTCGCAAGCCGTACTTCAGCACAGCTACTTTGTGACTCGCCACGACTCTTATCACTTTTACTGACCGGGTGGTGTGTCGGATGGCCCTGAAGATGCAGCAGTAGCAGAAGATGATGACGAAGAGCGGGATGAAGAAGACGAAGGTGAAGAGCAGCATGGTGTAGGAGCGCACGGTCGGCGTGAACGTCATGTAGTCCCACGAGCATGACGTCATCAGACCCTCCGGGACGTAAGCGCCTGGAACATACAGGACATACAACTAATATAGCTACATAGTTTTTTGCAGGGTGTGTCTAACTGTGACTAAATTAATATTTGGTGATCCAAAAGGCTCTCTCCTTGGCTCCCTTATTTTCTGTCTTTATATTACCACTATTTTACATAGTATAAAGGAAACCACTAGGTTCAGTTTTTTTTAGCCATTTTTTTTCTGTAAAGCACAATGGGCTACGTTAATGTTTTCTGATGCCCAAGACTCTGTCTTTGTTTGCTTTATTTTGTATCTGTATAGTACTGCTTTATCACATAATACACAGGAAATTACAACGTTCAAATTATCTTTTTTTTTTTTAGATCAGATTTTATTTTTGCTCGCCATCTCTCGCAACTTGGCCAACTGCGTGATTGCCTCAATTACCAGCAATTACGGGAATTATTCACCGCGTTTTATTGTGCATGCATTTAATTGCCATCTGCAGAAAAAAATGTGAGCAATTTTCACCAACTCAGTGTGTGCGTTGGACAGCCTGTAGTGTTAAGCAACCTCGGGGGGGGGGGGGGGGGAGACGGCAGCAGTGTGAAGTCAGGTAAACCCTCTGGCCGTGATATCATCTAATTGCTTTTGCACTTGTGACTGACGTGTTGACACGCGGTAGAGGCGGCCGTGGCACGTTGGCGATACGCACGCATTAAAAGAATGAAGTTTTCACTCACTCCAGCCGAAGAAGGGCGGCAAGCTCCAGCCCATGGAGTAAAGCCAGGCCACCGCCACGATGCTCAGCGCCTTCTTGCGAGACATGGCCCCCAGCGAGGCCAACGGCCGCGTGATCACCACGTAGCGATCCACCGCGATCACCATCAGCGTCATCATGCTGCAGATGCCGAAGAGGGCGCCGCAGAAGGCGTACAACTCGCAGCCTAGGACAAAACAAACGAGATGAAGTGAACTGAAAAACAGGATTTCCTGCAGTGCAAAAACAAATGTTGTTGGAAAAGTTGGAGTGTTAAAGTTTTTGTTTGGGAGTTGATTTTAACTCCCAAAGTCAAATTTGCACAATTTCGAGTCAAATGGTGTCCAGAGTCGGTGTTATTTTAGAGTTGATCACCTAGCGTTAGATCAACCCTGCAGAGATGTAATTAAACTCCGGCAGACCACAGATCAATGATGTTACAAATCGGCCCGTGTATAATGGCAACTCGGCAAACTTGCTGACAATTTCGAATCTTCCACCTGTCTAGTTTGTTGCTTCAAATTTGGGGGCAAGTGGACAAAACTGCATTTTTGAAGGATTCCTGAAAATGTCCAAATCGACACTTTGTTGGCTCCACTCGCGATTGACGAGTTCGCTGAGCAAAGTTGACTTGCGAGGCTAAATTTCAAAATTGGTGAGTTTGCTAAAAGATGTGAGCCAATGTGAGGTCCAAATAAACGGTCCTCACAGTCAGCAGTATAAAAACCGAGATTGGTCCTCACTTTGATGGCCCGCACAGATAGCTACAACAAACAAACATTACTTTTATGATCCATTTTTATCGTAAAAATAACAACATAAAGCAGAACGAGCCATTATGCCACCCGCCGTAGGGAGAAGTTTGACAGCGGCAGCAAAGTGGACAAAAGCGGCCCACAAAAATTATATTAAATGAATCGTGAAAAAAAAATACCCGGCAATGAAACTGTGCAGAATGGATTATCAAATGAAGGTGTATGTTCCAACAAACCGACTGAGTGACCTGAGTTTTTCAAGATACGATCTGACATTCGGATGATTTTTTTGCTACAACTTATAATAGCAAAAAAATTTGAGAAAGAAGCACCAAATGATAGCGTTCACGTCACAACAACAGAGATTCTTGTTGCTTTATACAGTATTCAAGGCTTTTCAGTTTTCTACTGGGGAAAAAAATATATATTTTTCTTTCTCTTTTCTTCTCTCCTCTCCAGTCGACATCAATGAGGCGGTGGCAGGGATCGGTTGCCTTCGTGAAGGTCACGTCAACTCCTGAAGGAAAACACGCTCGGGGACAACTATCGCTGTTTGATCAGCATTTCCTCTCCGCCTGCGCTCCCAATGGGACAGACACACACACAAACACAAGAGCCACACAACATACATAAACACACGCACTAACAGATACATACAAGAGACACACACACACATCCAAGACGGCGCATGATGGAATCAGACAGAAGCAGACGCCCTCGCCGCTGCGTCGCCGTACTATGTAAGTGGATGAGGGCGACGCGCGTGATGCCGACGGAATGATAACGGCGGGTCACACTCGTGTGCGTAGGAATTTTCCCATGACGAGGTTACCTCTTTGGCCGAAGATCCACCTCTTGTGCATGCTGCTGATGAAGAAGACGGGCGCCTGCGTCACACACATGAAGAAGTCGGTGATGGCCAGGTTGATGATGAAGATGTTGGACGGCGTCCGCAGGCTTCGGCTTCTGTGAGCATATTAGGCCTTCACCACTTAGTCATATGCAGCATATCTACTGTATGTATACGCCACCGACACTTGGTATGTACTGTACGAAAAGCTGAAATTAAACAAACCCTAAAATATGAAAATTACATTAAAAAAAGGTCATATAAACAACAAAAACAGCAAATACTTAAATATAGAAAGCAATAAAATAAATATGAAAAAAAATAACAAAATAAATACAATGCAAACAATCAAAATGAACAAATACAGATAAAAACAGACAAAAGCAAAACACGAATAAATACAATTTAAAAAGTTAAAGAAAAAAAATACAAACAAAAATTTGCAATAAATATATAAAATATAGAAAAATATAACAAAAATATATATTAAAACAAAACAATTGCAACAAATATTAGATACAAATAAAAGCAATAAAATCAAATAAAAAATAAATGAAAACAAACTAATAAAACAAAACATACTATAAATGTTGCATACAAAATGAAGAAAAAATTTATATAAACCAAAAAATAAATACGATGAAAATAATCAAAATAAGCAAATAAATAAATAAAAATACATAACAGATAAATATAGACTAATAAAATACAAATTAAATACATACCTAAAATAACCAAAACATTCACATAAAATCAGAACAAAACTAAAGTAAAACAATAATTATAAACAAAAGCTAATTTAAAAAAGAAACAAACATGATGACATAGACATGATAAGTACAACTAAAAATGAGGACAATATCTAAAAAAAATATTTGTGTCAAAAAAAAAGAAAGAAATGTTGCGTACCTGCAGAATGCGTATATGACCAGAAAGTTTCCCAGAATTCCCGTGATGCCCACGACAAGGATGACCACCCCGATGGTGTAGTGCGCGTGATCAGGGACGTCCACCGTTGGAAACGGATGGCTCGGAGCCACGGCGCCCTGGCAACAAAAACACCAACAAAAAAGTGGTATTACGACAGCATAAATCCAAATTACAATCAAAAAATGCTGGCCTGGGAGCGGAGCAAAACTGCCCAAACTGTTTAAGTATTACATAAACATCTTCAGTGTCACATACTGTATAATTGCGCTCATAAACAGGAGCTACAGTGCTCATTATAGGCCATTAAACCACATGTGGCTGCTGTTTTCATGGCTTCCTACTAAACAGCATAAACAGCTTGCCAAGGTTAAAGACCCTGTAGAGTGAATTCAGACAATTTGTTTCCCAATACTTTGTACACGTTTAAAGATTTGCTGAAAATGTGCAAAGACTGAGAGCGAGAAAGTTCACTTACAGTCGGTTATCCAGTGTAATTGTGACAATGCAATGAGTACACGCCAAAAATGCATTTAATGCTTTAGAGCGCCTCATTGTGAACCACGAGTGAATGCATATCATGGCGAAGAAGGTGGAAGCACCAGCAGAGTTTTTTTTTTAAATCCTATTTGATTGCCAGGGTGTGGATTGGGACTTAGTGTGGATGGTTAAGCAAGTGCCTCGTTGTCACCCATGAGTGCACGCAGAAAGAGATAGTCGAAAGCGCTTGGAGAAAAGAATGAGTATCGATGCATCTAGTACTTTTGATGTACAAAATTCAATTTAACACAATGACAACAAATTGTGAACAAAGACCGTTCTTTCTGAAGCAGATAATGATTCACTGATGTGTCAAACTGCTACTGTTGAGGAGGATTTACTCAATATCAGATTTATATAATATTGAGAATATTTTTTTTTTAAATTGATGACAAAAATACATAACACAACAATCAGATCAATATAATAAAACAGCAAATAAAAGAAACACGCATAAAAACAAAAAAATCAAAACATAAACCTAAAAAACTAACACCAGTAATTGGCACAAGTTAATGGGAGAGAAATCCACTTTTCTATTATTGTGTCCCTTATAAAAAAGTGCACACTCACTGGCCCAATTTCATTAGCAGCAATAATGCAATATAACAACAAATGACTAAAGGGAAGTTGTAATGATGGCGAGGGCTTCGTCTGACTTGATCGTTGCCATGGCGAAGACTTTTTACTGGAGTCACCCAGTCATGACAACGCTTGAACAAATGGACATATACCGTCGCCGGCCTTGCTTGACATTGAAAATCCGAAAGTCTCAAAAAGAGTCATTGGAATTTTTCACAATAAATCGGACACAGCGAATAAACGCAGGTCGGACGATCCCGGGCGAGATGCTCATTCGTATGGGAGATGTGCTGCGCTACTTTACTTGCTTCCGATTGTTCTTGGAAATGAGCGCGCTGAAAATGACTCAACAGATGAGAAGTCCAGCCACTTAACACTACATCATTTATATACACAACATTAGATACGGCTGTGCAACGTAATAATGAGCTACAAGCGCTGTATGCAAATATAGAAAAGTAACAAAGCTCTTGTTTCGAGAGGAGTTTCCGCCAGTGGGAAAAGTCCACCCATGCAAGCGCGGGCCGTGAAATGCTTTCCCTGTGATGAGTCAGAGTGGTTGTATAGATGGTATAGCTAATTGCAAACCAAAGGTCAAGCACGATATGACGTGCACAAAATGGCACTACGTGACGCCAAAGCATTTCAATGTAAATGCGAACGACCTTGTTGCAAAACATGTTGCGTAAAGCAAGCAGGTCCCAGCTGTAGTTTAGCATCCGCACCGGTGCGTCTGTGTATGAGAGCTCCCTCTAGTGGTATGCGAAAGAATCGCTGACCTGATTTCAGTTCAGTTGTATTTACAAAGAACTGCTTATTTTCAAACATATACTCAGGTACAGTGTTCTTTGTTTTTCCTTTTCTCCGTGTGACTCCTGGGTTTGACTGCATGGTGGCACGTGGGCCCCCAGGAAATAATTAAATGAAGCCCAAGGTAATCAGCGTCAGGTGTGTATAAACGTTGTTGTTTTTGTATATGGAAAGGATCGTGTTGTGCTTTTGACATCAATGGAAAAGGATTGGACTTTATGGAAATACAATTGTTTTTGACCACACGACCGAACATTTTGGGGATTTTTGTTTTTTGGTGCAACGGCACGTGTCCGAAGAGTTCCCACCGGTTCACCCCTCAGCAAATAAAGCGTCCTATTGGAAAGACTCTATAGGTACTTTTTTATCATTTAGTTTGCATTTTAATTGACTAATTTCTTGAGTATTTATTAATTTTTTAAATATATTTAGAGTGATAGTGCTAAAACTATGCAAAATGTTACAGTGGCTTAAAATATTATCAAATACACTTTTTAGGAATAAAACCCAATGCTTAGTTGTGGGAATGCTGAAGCATATGTTATTGTGATTTTTATTCTCCAAACTTTTTTGCCGTGAAACAACCTTCACATAATAGTTCTGAATCAAACCGTTCAAATTTCAACTTGCTTAAAAAATTCACGCCTCCCCTCTGATTACACATTACTTACAGTATTCAAACAATTTAACCTTGAATATAAACTATATAAATATTTCCCCATTCATTTTCAATGGGACTGACATTGAACTTTTTCTAAGTTCCACGCCCACTTCCATACATACAACTGATCATCATTGCCAGGTGTCTGATATTGCTCAGTTGGTAAAGTGCATTGTCCAGAAAGTAACCAGAAAGTCGCAGGTTCAAATCCTACCTCCAACTGTACATTACAAATATATCCATGGCGCTATGCCAAGTGGTGTTCAAACCTCGCTTGGACCACATTTCAGTACATTCGCCGGTTCGATTCCAACTGACTATCGTATCAGGAAATGGATTAAAATTTCTCTGAAATGATTAAATCCCACCTTAGACCGACTGCAGTTCAAGTTTTCTTTTTATTCATTTGTCATTTAGCTAAAATTAAATTGAATTGTAATTTTCACATCATTTATCTTTCAATTTACTTCATAAGCACATGCATTCAAATGTTAGCATTCAGCTTTTTAGCATTCCACGCAATTTGTGCAGAAATTGCACTTTGTCTTGTTCTACTAAACTACTGTAATTTAATGTTGGTCATGATGAGCCAATTTTTTTTTTAATATGGTTTGTACTTTGGTTAAAAGAAAGGCTGAAAGATGAGAACAACAACAAAAACAACTCTTTATTGTGTACTTAGTTTTTGAAGGACAACTGTAAATGGGCTCAAATGACCATAAAATTGCAGATTTAAAACAAACTGGCAGACTTCATGTGTTTTTTCCAGCAATGGCTTTCTGAGACTTTTTCTGTTATTCTATTCATGATGGACGTGCCTACCAAATTTCATGCTGCTTAGGGGAACAGGCTTTAGGGTCTGAATTTCTTTCAAGTGAACCCGCAACTGCCTTCGGACATTTCCACAAGCATGAACACACCTCAAATTGGCCTTTTGTTTTGCCTACTTGATTTGTGAAACTGTCAATAGATGGCCACTTTAGAATAAAATGACAGCTTGGCTTCTTTGTTGTTCTCATCTTTTGGAGGAAATGGAGGTTATAAAAAACATTTGAGGGCAAGTGTATCCAAGGTGGGCCGAAAACTTTTTTTTTTACAGGTATCATGACTGACCGCAAATAATTTTCATCAAGAACAGAGAACGTGGATATTAACGCAGTATTGGACAGCTACCAAGGGAAGGAAGTCATAAAAAATGGAAGGAAAGTGTAATAAGTCCATCTCTACTTTCTGATTAATGAGATATTGATTGCGGCCATGCGGCGCAACCGTGATGCTGTTCAAATGTAGCCAATGCTAATAAGCTACTTGTTAGCTTTGCGTCAACAATCAGTCAGCATCTAGTGGACGGCCATCTCGTTCAAACAAAGGCTTGATTAACATTTACATCTGGCCCACTGCATGCGTAAGAAGTTTTTTTTTTTAAGTAATCAAAAGGTGGAGAAAAGAGAATTTTCACCCTATATGGTTGATTATGTGTCACACGTTATTAGCCAAGCCGCTTGTTGCGCTCATCACATTGATGCCTTCTGAACGGCTACTCAGATGTCTTTTGTTTGCTGGCTAACACGCACACACAATGCTAATCATGCGGTGCCAACAGCGCTACGTACACACACCTGAACGCACATTCCATCGCTCGCTCTCTTCCTCTCTCTCCCCCTCTCTCTCGCACACACATATAACCTATGCATGATTTTAGACCAGGAAAAAAAGCAAAACGCCAAAATCCGTCAAATCCTTGCATCGTTGGATGAAAACATGTCATAAACCAAAACAAAAGCTGTTGACAAAAATCATTGAAATTTGAGCTAGCATGTGCCAAGCTAAGTTTTTTTTTTAAATGAGAAATATTACACATGACGATAAAGCCGTTGGAATCTTTAAATTGTTTGATTTTAAAATGTTTAAAAATCAAAATAAACTGTTGATTCATTGTATTGTTTGACCAAAAATGTCATAAAACAAAGCATTAGGCTATTGAATCCTTGAATCTCTCAA
The DNA here is from genome assembly GCF_051991255.1 of Vanacampus margaritifer. Lineage (NCBI taxonomy): Eukaryota > Metazoa > Chordata > Actinopteri > Syngnathiformes > Syngnathidae > Vanacampus > Vanacampus margaritifer. Next base: position 2,544,772 of record NC_135449.1, read on the forward strand.
CAAAAAAATTCAGCAGTTGAACCATTAAATTGCCTTGACCAAATGATCATAAATAAGCCAAAATAAAAGTTGTTTAACCCTTGAATAGCCCAACCAAAAATGTAAATTTATAAGTACACAAATTCATCATCCCACCAGACATCACATTCATCTAAAATGTCATAAATCATTCATAAAGAAACAAAATGCTATTGTAATCTGGTCATGCACGAATTATGATAACTCAGGATTTTTAGGGATTTCTTTTAAAAATTCATGCATATGGGTGAACGCAACTTTTCTGTTCACTGTCCCTGAAAGGGTTACTCTGAAGTTGGTCTCAAATGTATGCAGATGACCCAAAAAGTCATTAAATCCTTGAATCTTGTGACAAAAATGTCAATCAAATCAATCAAAAAATGACACTCGTCATGATTTTACACAGCAATGTTACATCACAACAAACTTCATCGTCAATGTCATTAATCATTCAAAAGGTGTTTTTATCTTGTTTGTGGCTGTATTAAATACACGAAACCAAAAGCTGCACTAAGCTGATCATATCTTGTTAATGCATACGAGTCAATGAATTACCTGACCAAAAGTCATAAATCAAAACAAGAGCTCCAGTTAAGACCTTTATCTCTCAGTATTAAAAACAACAAATAATGGTTTTAGACGACAATCGCATATCCTAGCACACTTCAGTGTCTTAAAAATGTCATAAATCACCCAAAGGGTGTTTTATTTGTCGCCTTATTGAAGGCGCTAAACCAAGATTTGCATCGCATAGACAACATCTAGTCAATGCATGACAAACTCAGAAATCCTTGAAACGCTCAACCAAGAATGGCATAAATCAAAACAAAAGAAAAATGTGATTTTTAGATCACCTTAATGTATTCCCCCTTCTACCTCGTGGTGAACTACAGTTTCGTCCAAAATGTCATAAATTATTCAGTTATGTTAGCATCATTAAAAGGCAGTAAGCCAAGCTGAATACACACAAGGGAAGTTATGGTGGCCATAAAGAAGCAAAGACATGTAAAGTATGCCTCTATAAAAGCAGTGATGTGCTAATTAACAATTTTGAGAGAAAAAAAAATAAAGCTTTAGGTAAAAAAAGAAAAAGTAAAAACATTTTTTACTAAGCAAAAATTGAATTCAATTAGGAATATCGGTGCCGATGTTTGTTAAAATGCCAAATATCGGCATCTGCCTTTTTTTTACGAATCTGATGGCCGATAAAGCTGGAATCTCACTGAGCGTTGAATGCTTGTGAACGAAGCAAATTTAGGGTTTTCATCAGGATTTGTGAGACGTTCAGACAGTTTTTACTTTTTTAAATTAGAAAAACAAAATAAGATTAAGAAATTATGATGAAATTTTGGACAACTTTATAAAAAAAAAATAAAAATTTATATATATATATATATATATATATATATATATATATATATATATATATATATTTTTTTTTTACAATAGAAAGCTTTAGTGAGCTATTTATTTTATTTATAGTATTTACTAAATTACTAATTTTTAAACAAATCCGTTAATTATTTATGGCTATGTTCAAATTTAAAAGATTTGTTTTAATTCTGACGCTAATATTTTCTCTTTTACTGCAAATGAATATTGGCTTGTTTTTTGCTGTTGTTGTTTTAAAATTCTGCCGCTAATATATTCTCTTTTACTGCAAATGAATATCGGCTTGAAATATTGGTTATTGGTCTCCTTGGCTTCTAATAACCGGTATCGGCATTGGCTTTAAAAAAAACAAAAAAACATCTATCACTTGATTTAATTACACATGACAGCAAAGCCAGAGAATAGACAAAAAAAATGTCATAAAAGAATCCAAAAATTTATCCCAGCTCTTACATTGGTTCCCATTAACTTGCACAGGTGTGCCTCACGTTACCTTGAAATAAAAACCCACTGAGAGGACCCCATGTGATGTTCCCACTCTCCCCGGGGACACCACTTTTGTATCCCAACTTTCCACCAGGACAGCACTTACTCACTGAGTCTATTATGTAGAAGCAGCTTGCTTCCTGATAAAAAAAAAAGAGGACTTTCCTCCAGGGTGAGAAGGCGGGACCGGGATGGGGCTCAGAGTGGTGGTGGTGGTGGGGGACGGTCTGATTATGGAGTCACAAAGCAAAACATCTGCCCTGCTACTGCTTAAATGCACTTTCAAGTCTGCTTTTCTATGACACAGCAGCACGTAAATAAAGCGAGTTGAGCTGAGTGCAAGAGGCGCATTAAAGCTTGGAGGGAGGTGTGTGTGGGGGGGGGGGGTGTTTGGGGTCGTAAAACAAGCATGTTGAAACCCTGAGGGGCTTCTTTTTTTTTTTTTTTTGCCACATGCCAACACCCACCACGGCTGTTTTGCTGTGCTTTGACACCACCTCGTACCACTTGAAAATAAACAAATCACTGCGTCCATTCAGGATGCTTGCGAATGCCAGCGAGGGAGGATGGATGGATGGAGGGATGGATGGAGGGATTTAGTCATTCATTCATTCACGCCTACTTGCCAGTGTGATTGTATGAATGAATCCCCCCCCGCTCATCCACCCGGTGCGTGATTGTTCTACTCACGGCTGTGACGAGCGGGACCAGCTCCATGAGCCGGTGCGGCGGACCGATGGAGCTCACGTTCCACGGAGGGTCCGGCGTGGGCATGCCGGGTCCGATCAGCAGCCGGGAGTCCATTCCTCTGCTTACACACTCACTGCATGTGCGTAAAAGTCTCAGCTGAGAGAACCCCGATGCAAGCGTTCATAGTGAGCGCGCGGGAGTGGAGTCAGTGAGACTGCATGTGCTGATGTTGGGGGTGGGAGGTGGGTGAGAGGGGGGGCGGGGGGTGAGTTGTGCGTCTTGCGCGCTTCTGTTTTTTCTCTCTCTCTCTCTCTCTCTCTCTCTCTGTGCCGTGGCCAATCCCACATTCACAGATTTCTCGGTAGTGTGTCAGTAGGTCTGCTGCTGTTGTTTTTTTCCCCCCACACTGCTTTCTACTTTTCATCTTGTCACACATCACACATATCTCTACCACGCATACACCAATACGCCCCGGATCCGCACACCTAACCCAACAACCAAACTGACTCCCACCCCACACACACACATTCACATAAGCACCCTGCCAATAACTAGAGCTGCATGATTGTACGAATTTGTGAGAATTTTTTTTTGCGACTATGAAGTGGCAAATTTGCGACGATAAAAGTGGCAGATTTGCAAAAAAAAACCTGAGAAACTTACGAGAAATACACGTAGCGTACTACTCGGATGTTTGTGCCAATACTTTTCGGTTGCGTTTTCAAATAAATAATGGCTTTAACCTTTATCATGTAAAGCATTCGCACTTTGAAGCATTGGGTACGGCCAGCGACAAAGACGCCTCGCTTTGCGAAGGTCCACACCCAGAAGATCAAGCATCAAAGTTAATTTGTTAAAATGTATATCTACCCAGAATTATTATTTACACATTCATACATTTTGGTATTTTTTTTTGTACAAGTATCTAAGTTGATGTGTCGAATCTGCTGCCCTCTGTCATTCACTTGCATTTACCAAAAGTATGCTAGCTTCTGATTGGTTCGTGTTAGTCAGCTGATGGGGGATCAGGAAGTGTTGTCGCTCTAACTGCCGTGTATGACGGGTAACGTTTAAATTAAGAATGAATCCGTTTCCATCCTGCCTTTTCATTTTATGAACAGTGTATTTCTCTCAAGTTTCAAACTTTTTTTTCTCGCAGATCTGACACTTTATAAAGTGGCAAATTTACAAAAAAAAAATTCTGCCAAATTTGCCACTTTATAAAGTGGCAAATTTGCAAGTTTTTTTCTCGGAATATTGCCCCCGCCCACAAATACATTCATACGTGGCCCTGATACGTCGTCGTAAGACTACCACTAACGTGCATTGGCCACATAATTTTTTTTACCCATATCGGGTCATTTTTTAACCCAGCAGTTTTAAAGGTGTAGATGGCGCAAAAGTCTCGATAGTGGGAAAATTCATCAGTTAAGTCAAACATATTCTTTACAAAAATATGTTCTATGCTATTTAGACTACCTGTAGTGGGGGTGCATAAAACATATTATTGTAAAGACGTAACTTCCCTTTTAAGAAAAAGTTCAAATAAATGATTAAAAAAAAGAAGAAGAATTTTATTTTGGCCAAATAAAACTTTTGGACCCCAGATCCAGAGTTAGGACTTATTACCCCAAACACAACGTATACCAACAGCTTCACTCTAATATATCGGAATTTGTTGCTTCTCTCCATGAGCTGGTGCTGGTGTACCTAATAAAGTGGCCCGTGGGTGCATTCTTTCCCATAATGCAGAGGGTCTCTTTGTCTTCACAGCTTGGCGGTTTTGCGCCAAGAACGCATTCACTCTCGGCAGATTCAAGATGACATCTAAGCTGCCGGCAGTGGGAACATAAATAGGGAAAAATGGCGCGGTGTCAAAAACCCGAGAGGGATGAGAGGAATCGGAACCGCGGACCGTCTTCCATCTGTGCTTCATCGCCAGTCGTCCTTTTATCACATCTGACCTCCACCATCAATCTGGATTCTCATCCACAAACGACTACTTAACCCCTCGACCCCGACATCCACTTTACTGCTTACGTATCGCCACACTCCCGAGTCGGCCATTTTCACAAATGGGAGTGGTCGTAATGGGGAAAAAAATCAATATTGTTATTATGAGATGCACCAGAATAAACAAAATCTTTAATAATGCTATATTTGTATAAACAATACAATACATAAAAATACAGAGGGACATAATTTCATAATAGTACTTGAAAATATAAAGATTCAAAGATTTTTTTAGACTGAATTTAAACTCGGCTCAACTTAATCTATAAACATAAAATATCAATAAAAGATTTTAAAAAACCAATACAAATTTAATTAAATAAAAAATCCCCCCAAAAATTTAACTATAAAGATTAAAATATTTTTTAAGATTCTTAAATGCAAAAAATAGAAATGCAAAGATTAAAAATTTACAAATAAAATGTTAATTACAAATTAAATGTCATAATTTTTTTAAAGACAGTGCTTCCAAAAATGCATACGATTTAAAAAAAAATAGTAAACACATTAAAGATAAAAAATTAAAACCATAAACATTCAAACATATATACACACACACAAATGCTAAGATTAATGCATAAAAAGGGCAAATAAAATTTTAATTACGAGATGACCATATGTCTGAATAATTTTTAAAAATGGGGGAAATTAAATTTTATAAAAAAAATAAAATAAAGCATTTAAAACATAAAAAAATAAAATAAAATAAGAAATAAAATGTTTTTTTAAAGTTCAATAACTACATGAAGCTAAAACCTTGCAAAATACTTTTTTTTTTTGCAAGATCCAAAGCGAGCTATTAAATAACGACATTAACAGAAAAAAAATTAGCAAAACTTAAATCGGTTTTGGTGGCTTACTGCGTGCAAAACCCGTTTTCCTGTTTACACAACGCCATTGCCTAAGTTTTCAGTTTCCACCAATAATATGCGGCTAATGCTGCCAAATACCGACTAATTCTCCATAATGCACGCTAACCCCCCAAGCTTGCCCGTTGGCGAGCCTCTGGGACACTACGAGAGGGAAAACGGGATCGGAGATCAAATTCCCTTGCTGTGGGAAAAACGCTCGCATCCCTCACAGGAATACAGCCGGGATCTTGGGCCCCTTGACTTTTGCGCGGCTTGCATCCATCGCCCCCACCCCCAGAGGAGCACCTTCAATCACTCCTGTAGCCTTTCTAAAAAGATTTGGCCAACACTTCCTGGGATACAAGTTTTGCTCCCATGATGCCGCGCCGTGGTTGGCGTTAAGAGGATAAAGTCTGTTGGAAAAAGAACAGTCATTGTGACATGAGCACGTCTCCCGTTCTGGTTAAATAGGTCGCCTTTAAGGCCCAGATTTGCACTCGGGGAGGTTAGGCACCGACTGTAGGTATGAGGGGGAAGTAGAGTTGCGCAAAAATCACTTAGCAGGAATTTGTGCCGCAACAACGCCATTAAATGAGTTTCCAAGCTGTATTTCATCAAGGGAAATGAGCGCGTTAAAGTAGCAGTTATAGTAGACTGAATATAAATTATACCAAACTTTTCCAACACACTCAAAACACGAGCAGAAAAAAATCAAAGAATAAAGCAACATTTAGAATTGTGAAGAGTTATGAGAGTGGTGTTCTTCTTAGATATGATTTGAATGAATGACCCGTTGTCGGTGATAATTGTTCACGCTGATTGGCTGATAAACCTAGCCAATAAGTGCATGACATAGAAGAAAGAAGACATTATCCAGTAAATTAAAGTCAGCCACCCCACTGAATAATATATATATATATATATATATATTATTAAAAGGTCTCCTGTGCTCATTCTATCATTTATGGATGGAATAAACTGTAAGCGTGGAACTTCTTTTGGGTTGGACGAGTTCAGGAGGTCCTCCATTCGTCAATAAGCCATTGATGTCATGTGAATACAACAGAGTAAATTCCGTACACTGGTGGTGGCGGCGGCGGCGGCGGCCCGGAGCGGCGACTCAGCTGACTGCCAAGTCACTTTCTTTTACAGTCGAGATGGAACGTTAGCACAGCCGCGTCCTTTCTGCTAATGTCGGCTCGCCGGCTTCCAGGGGAACTAGGACGACGTGATACATTTCACACTTGTGATGCCTTTTGAATCTTCTAAAATTTAGTTAATTTTCTTTCTTTTTTAAATATATGCTTTATTTAATTTTCTTAGCTCTTTGTAAGTGAGTTTTTTTTCCATTCCTTTCATGTTTTTATTTAATTTATTCCATTAAATAAAAAATAAATTCTAACCAACAGAATTTGTTTAAAAATAATTGTTTCACCATTTATAGAAAAAGTCATAGAAAATAAATAATATATATAACTCTTTGACTGCCAAAAACGTTAAATAACGTTTAGTAAAATCCAATGGAGGAGTGCCAAAGACGTTAAAAGACGTTTGTTTCAAAACAGAGGTGAAACTAACCATATTCTATTGTTGATTACTCAAAAACGGAATAAGGTAGAAACAAACTTTTTTTTTCTGATGAAAGATGAGAGTCCAATCTTTCATTTGGTAGTATGTGTGTTTCCATAGTCCAAACACAACATTTTCTGTGGACCTTGAAAGATCAGTCAAAAGATCAGTCAAAATGCTTAAATCAGCTGGCACCCACGCCATCCCTTTTCTGAAAACGTCTGGCAGTCAAAGAGATAATAAATACAAACACATTAATAATTCCATACAAAAAGTGGTGCATGAAACCGTGTGCAGGATTTTGAGTTTTTTGAGCTGCAGTCATTGTTAAAATGACAAAAATCCTGATTTTTGTTGTCATCACTGAGGAGAGAAGTGGATATAACATGCTGACATTTGGAGCCACCAACCTCCATTCACAACAAAGCAAAAAAAAAGCCGACAAGGGGATTTGTTGCTTTATTGCATGCCGCGTCAAAACAGTGACTTTTGCCTTCATTCAGCTGGTGGTCATGAGACGCATCCAGTCATCGTGTACTTCACACATTAGATAACCCCAATTGGGGAATTACACCGTAATCAATTGGACACTTGTGTTGAGAACTTTCACAGTAATTACACGAAAAAGCCACTCTGTCCCCAAACAACACTAAATATAACCTCCTTATGTCTTTGATATGCAGTTGTCAAGTGGAGGTCACGGAGAAAGGCATTCTTCGCCGTCTGTCCTGCTGCAACTTTGTGCCGCATGAGAGGCGGCCAACATGTGAATACAAGCAAAGACACTTGAGAACAACAAGGTGGCATGTCAGTGAGTCCTGTCTTCTTGTCGTGCACGTACTGTAAATAATGTCACTTTAGAGTGGGGTCAACTGTCAGAAGGTTGGCGGGTGTTGTACAACTATTTGACCCCCTTGTTGAATTTATAAAGTTTTTATTTATTTATTTAAGTTTTATGGTTATGGATTCATTAGGGACTCATTAGGGTGCTAACTTTGGCTGAGAGGTGGGGTAGAACCTGGACGGGTTGCCGGGCAATCGCGGGGCACATAGAGACAAACAACTATCCACAATTACATGTGCGTAAAAAGTACAATTTTGAGTCTTTACAGAACCTAACATCCGTGTTTATGGAATGCAAAAGGAGGCCAGAGTACCTGGAGACAATCTCTACATTAAATGCTGTGCGCGTATTGTTGCGTGAAATAAGTCCTCTGCTACCATGAAGTCAATATTCCTAATTTAAATGTATTGAGATTTCCTCAATCTGCCCCCCTTTTTATCACAAGTAATTGTTTAAAGGTGCATTGTGCCGTTTAAAAAGGTAATAATAAAGCTTTTTCTACATCCTGCATGCTCCACCAATGCCCAGATGAGTACAAAGAGCCCTGACTGTTTTACTCTGACTGCACCTATCTGCTTTTATCTTCCCTTTATAGTAGAGTGTACGGACCCGCACGCTCCACAGTTTCTTTGGGGAGGGTCGGCGTTTTTCTTACCTCATTTGAAGTCATGTCTTCGTTTGTCAACTGTGGCTGTCGCTTTAAGATCGTGCACGTACTCTCACACGCACCATGAACGAGCCTGACACTGATGCTGCAGTTACACTTTGGACCAGAGGTGGCAGTCGTGAGTGCAAAAGTGACAAACTGCACAAAGATCCTTTAAAAAGAAGAGGTAGGGTTAAAAGTCCAAAAGAAAGATTTAAAGTAATAAAGAAACATATGGAAAAACTCAGCATTATTATGTAGTGACAAAGTGAAAAAACAAACAAGCAAACCTTCAAGACGATGAAGCACACCTGGACAGGGCATGAGGGGGGGGTTCATCCAGCCTAATAAACGTCCGTTATATACTGTATCAACATTTCAAAAAATGACCCCATCCACCAAGACCGGAGCCATGTAACGATACATCTTAGATGAAAACCTAACCTAACCAAATACTTAACCCCAATCAGCTTGGTTTGGTGAAGTTTCTCCGGCCAAAATGCTCCCCTGAGGGGTGCACAAACCCCGTGACCAACAGGAGCCTGATTTGCTATGCTTTCCAACTGATGATGTCACAGCTTCATTATCGTCTCTGTCTTCTCTCTCTCATTTAAAAAAATCTTTTTTCTTTGACCTTTTTTTTCTTCTCCTTTGCTTGTTAACAACACGACTTATCTTTGTTTCTCCGGCTAACAACATCTTCTGCTCTGCAGGCATGCGGGAGCCGACAATTTAATGAAATAGAAGGTGAATACTGACAAGGTGTGACAAATGGCCACATGAGCTAATGACAAAGTCAAACCGAATAATGATCACTTTTGATTGACAGCTGATTATTATCATCTCTGCTAAGTATGAATTCCGTCAGGCAAAGCGCTTTGATTGTACTATATGTTTAGCTGTTATTTGTTAAGTTGTTTTTTGTTGTTGTTGAAGTCAGATAGGTCTTTATTAGTTAGTCACTTGACTAGTTGGTTAGTTATTTAGCTAGTTTCGAAGTTGATTATTTGGTTAAGTAATTGGTTGCCTAAGTTGTTGGTTGATGGGATAGTTGGCCACTTGGTTGAGTAGTAAGTTAGTCAGTCAGTCAGTTAGTTAGTTGCGTTGTGAGAGTGTTGGTTTGGAAGTTAGTCGGTCAGTTGTTCAGTCACTTGGCTAATTGCTTATTTAGTTTCTTGGGTATACAGTATAGGCATGTTAGTTAATTAGGCAAATAAATAAGTTAGTTCATCCATTAGTTATTTAGTTTTTAAATTAGTTAGTTGGGTAGTTGATAACTTGGTTAATTTCAGTTAGTTGGCTAGTTACTTAGTTGCCTGAGTGGATTGCTAGTTAAGGACATTAGTTAGCTGACTTGGTGGTTCATCGGTTTGTCAGTCAATCAATCACCCGGTTGGTTAGGTGGTGAATTACTTAGTTTTTTGCGTAGCTGCTTGGGTACAACTTGGTACCTAACCAGCTAAATAATCAGTTACTTGGATGACCAGTTGTTTAGCCTATTAGTTTGTTAATTGTCTTATTGGTTGGTTTGGTAATTAGTCTATCATCCGGTTAGTTATTTGATCATGTGGTGACTTAGTCAGTCAGATAGATAGAAATTTGCTTGCATCGGTTGTTGGTTAGTTGATTGATTGGGTGGCTTGTTAGTCATTTGGTAAAATGGTTAGAAGGTTGGCTTGGTCAATCAGTCAGTAATTTGTCAGTTGGTTGACTAGTTAGTTGCGTGTTGGTCTGTCAATTAGTTAGGTTCATGGATTTGGTTTATAAAGGCAGAACTTTTTGTTATTTGGCTGTCAGTAGATGGTGCATGCATAGCTAATGTTGTGGATTATTGGCATGGACTCAATCCCATATTAGCATTCATTAATTCGTTCATCTCCAATGGTGGTAATCCCTTTAACCCCTGATCCCCAGATGATGAAACCACTCTTCGTCTCCCCGTGTCACATGTCTCAGCCCTTGTTAGCCTTCTCTCGCTTTTTGCCATCTGGATGTGTTGTGCCCAACCTGCTACATGCTCCTACACACACACACACACAAACGCAGATGGCATTCATTGTCTTTGATTTATGATTGTATGTTGAGGACATGACATGACCATTTCAACATTTCAGTCTTCGCATGTTTAATAAGTTGGCTTGGCTGCGTGTGATAAGTAGAACCACTTACAGTGTCATGCCATACCTCAAACCAAACCGGAAGTCTACCATTTTGTATCAAAGAAGCCATTTTAGGTCTTTCGGCTACTCGCGTGCCCTTCAAAGATGAACTTGTCCTAGAGATTTTATCCGATTGATACCAAAATTGAATCATGTTTACTGATTTTTTTCTTATCCTCATTATAATTCATCTCACATTCTGCTGTATGTTTTGTGTTGCGCAACACAAGAGAACCAGATCACACGTGCATGCATGCATGCAAGGAGAGGTGTTATTTATTTATCATGCTGATTATAATCCCTCAAGGGGAAATTCATTCTACGCTCTGCTATATATTGTGTTGTGTACCACATGCGCACACAATGCAGGCATACAAGCAAAGGTGTCAGTGTGAATGGCGTGCGCAAACACACTAGATCTCGGCGGTGGGGGCTTGGGGGGGACAGCAGCCAGAAAGCAGAAGAGGTCCGCGGTAGGATTCGAACCAGAACCCTCTGGCTCATCATTTTCCAGATGTCCTTCAAAGAAAAATTCATCCTAGAGATTGTATCTGATTTCTGACTAATTTGAACGATGGCTGTTAGGAAGATGGTCAACAATAAATTTGAGTTTTGTCATTGCATGGGTACAGAGGTCAAATTGATCACCCTCTAGCAGACCCTTAAACTTTTTAAAAATTAGTTCCAGATATGTTATCCAATTGACAAACCATTAAATACATCTGGCAGCGTTAAAATTCCCTTTTTAATTGCACAAACACAACACACCACAGTCGCCTCAGATTTCCATTCAAAGGAAAGTTACATAACTTTTCAAGCGGAAAAAAAATCAATGGGATATTCCTGGAAAAGCGAAGTAGACAATAGCCTACTGTATTAAAAAAATAATAACAATCTTCATCATTAGGGCAATAAAAGTGCAGAATCCATTGCTTATTTGGCCCAAGAAGTGCGAGAATGAACTGATTGCTTCTCCAGCGGAGGTCATGTTGACGCATGGGCCACCGTGCCAGGTGTTGCCACTTGAGCTCGCCAAGCTCGAGCAGGTGCCGGGTAGCAAGGAACGGGCAAAAAATAATAATAATGCAACGACCTAATAAAAATTCCCAATTTCTGCATACTGTGCCTCATTATGCGGCTTTGCTTTTACAAAGGATGGAAGAAGTGGTGTCGTTTTATGAAATTTAATGCCCCACTAAATGTGTCATATTAAAAAGCTTATCACTTTTACGGCATCTAAAATCAAGTTGGAGATGGCACATTGTATATTCCACCTTGTTAACAGGTACTGTACTTCTTTTGTATTCACACTGAGCCTGACCTTGTTGCGGGTTGCATAACAGAAAGCAGATTACAAACTGGGGCAAAAGGTATACAAGGGATCATTTGTGCAAATGTGCTGAACAAATAACGGACTGAACAAATAACGCCGGCATAAGCCCACGCCACTGCAGGGTTTTCATTTCAAGTGTGCACTTTCAATATACAATCTACAGGCACAACATTAGGAAGGACTGCTGAGTCATATCCAGCATTCTGCCTTTTACAAATCCCTCTTTATGTACATCTGTTGTTTAGCCGGCTAATGAGCTTTGCATTAAACTGTTAAGCAATCAGCCAATAAGGCCCATCCAGACGATATGTCATCACCTTTGTCGTGACTCGGCCGCTGGCCTCTGACACCACCCTAGCACGAAGCGGGGTTTGCAGACTTGGTCGCTAGGCCGGAGAAATGATGGTCTTAGCGTGTGCTAGCTAGAAACGACATAAAAAATAAATAAAGACACGGATAGATTTAAAGCTTTACCAAAAGTGAAAAAAAACACCCTGGGTTTTGCCAGTGTACGGAGAGGGATCCTTGAGGTTAGAGTTCGTTATTTTAAACTCAAAGGGAAAACCTTAGTTGTGGTTGACACGGCTGCCCGTAGCGTGTCGGCCGCATACAGCTTTGGTACACGCCAATACGTTTAGTGAATTTGCGTAATATGGTGCACTCCATTTAGCATTCTGATCATAATTGGGATTTCTTTCATTTTTGGGACTATGCTGTGTTTCTTGGCAAAAGTACAAATAATAACCTATTCTATTTGGTTTGGGATTTGGTTGTTAAATACAGGGATGTGATTTTTCCGCTAATTCGCGGAATTTCGCTTTTTTTTATCTCCCCCCCCCCAAAAAAAAAATCAGATTTTTTTTTTTATTATTATTATTATTTTTTTGTAGTTCATTGTGTATGCACATGACTCCGACAGATAACATCTTCTGCTATAACAAAGACATTTGTGGTATGCTCTAATATGAGTTACTTTTCATTTGGTCATGATACAATTATTTGTTCATGAAATTTGAACTCTTCAACATTATTTATGTGTTAACTTAGTCATCACATTAGTTAGATATGATGATATTCTCAGTGATAGTTTTTAAAAGCAAAGGCAGTCCAATGTTTTTGAATGTGACGGATTTTGAGTTGACTAAAACTGCCATTTTATATGGGATAGTTCAATATACATTGAAAATTTATGCTGTTGTTTTGTCTATTTCTTTGTCATGTGAGTGCATTGAAAGTACTTAACTCTTTGACTGCCAGACGTTTTCAGAAAAGGGATGCCGTGGGTGCCAGCCGGTTTAAGCATTTTTGACTGATCTTTCAAGGTCTACAAAAAATGTTGTGTTTGGACTATGGAAACACACATACTACCAAATGAAAGATTGGACTCTCATCTTTCATCAGAAAAAAAGTTAGTTTCTACCTTATTCCGTTTTTCAGTAATCAACAATAGAAAATGGTTAGTTTCACCTCTGTTTTGAAAAAAAACGTCTTTTAACGTCTTTGGCACTCCTCCATAGGATTTTATTAAACGTTATTTAACGTTTTTGGCAGTCAAAGAGTTAAAGACACGGAAAACCCATGAGCTCCGGGGGGCTTCGCCCCCCGTGTCCCCCCCACCAGGGCACTGCCCTGTACCTAGCTGGGTGCCAGCGGCCCCCAGACCCCCGGCTAAATTTTCGGATAATTTCACTTTGGTCAAATCACATCCCTGTAAATAGTAAACAAATAAGCAAATGCGGATTTGGGGGACAAATCCACCCACTAATACTGTATACAGTATATACAGTTGAAAGAGAGTGAGATTGTACTGTATATTGCCAACCTCTTCTGTGTTCTTGCATCCCTGTTGTCTTTTAAGATGGAGAAAGAGGATTTATAATCAAATTCAAGGGAGAGGAAAAATGCAAATCTAATGCTAATGCAATCTTTGATAGGATTAATAAGGAAAGACAAGTGGGTGGAGGAAGAAATAAACACAACAGAGACGCAGAAGGCAAGTCAAGAAAGGTTTTGAGTGTCGGTGATTGTCAGAGGATGAAGGCTGAAAAGCAGAAGCGGCTCTTCATAAAACACATTCCAGGCTGATGGACAGGTGGAGGGGGCGAGCGCGACTCTGCGGCAATCTTGACATATGAACAGTTTCATTCGTGCCATGTATAATGACATGATGTCCAAACCAGGGTCAGGGTTTAAAATCGTATATTCAGACGTAGGTGACTTCAATTCTGTATAGCACTGACAGCTGTTTCTAACAATATGACCAGATCCATCTATCGATCATAGGGTGCCTTTAGAAACGCTAAAGCAACTTCAACCTGCCTGGCATGTGCCACATACGGTAAGCACCTCCCGCAGACACGCCGGATGCCGTTTATCCGGCGGCGAGCACGCTAGCTCATATAGCGGTGAGGATTATTCAGCTTGTCAGCTGAAATAAATGGTAGATGGAAGCCTGAAGGGGAAGATATCTATAAATGTCACACCAGTAATGGAATCCAGGCGGCCTATGGTGCGTCAGGGCCGTGCTAAAGAATAGCGACTTCTGTGGTGATTTTGAATATTTGCCGTGAAAAAAAGAGGGTGTGGGAGCCCATTTCTTTACTTTGCTGAATTTTTTAATAACGCGGTGTTGACGACTTATCAACTGTAAGGCTCAGCATACGACATGGAGACATCAAATGCAACTCTTCTTTCCCCTGAGCTTCTCCCTTATTTTTATTTTGACATTTAAAAAAAAAAAAAAGTCTAAAGGACATCCGAGGAACACTTAATCTACATGATCTGGAGCGACGAAGCTGGGAGATATAAAGAAATGACAGGATGCTGGGTACAAGGACATGTAATGTAAGGCAAGCAGGAAGAATACAGACAAATAAAAAAAAATGGGATTCAGAAAGAATGAGACAATAAAAGCCCAAGGAATGAATGTCACAAGGTAACAAACTCCACCATGCCAGGGAAAAGAATAATGCCGGAGAAATGTGGCGGCATGGATGATCACATTTCCACAAAGTGGTCCGATCTGGTTCAACTTGCCATGGTACGCTTTGGAAGGTTAAATCCTAATCTTGGGGAGGTTTTGTAGGTGGATGTGACAATTCTCCGTCCACAAAGGACTACGAATTAGCTCCACCATTTAGACACCGTTACCATCATGGTTGCTACCCGAGCAGAGGTTTTGACAAAATGTGGACTAAAAGAGTGGAATTTGAGCTTAAAAGTAAAGTATGAAGTCTAGAAGGACAGTGGTTTTAGTGATGCCAAATTCATCAGGGAGAAATAAAGGGTGGCCTCTCAGAGGTTCTGGCAAAACATTAATAGGCACAAGTGAAGAACTTCTGACCAACCGACTATGAGTAAGGTTAGTCTAGCGCCAGGCTGGTACACCAACAGAAGGTTTTTGACAAAGGAAACTGTGGACCAAAATTGTACTCTGTGGTAGAATCTAGGACTCATTCATACATCTGGTCATCAGGCTAGAGGGAGCCAGTCAGGAAAGATTGGACCGCTAGGGTATATTCCTGAAAATAGAGGTACAAGGTCTCTGGGGGGACAGTGGGTTTTGGTGGGTGCTGTTGCCAAATTCTTCAAGAAGGACTGGCGATGAACTTCTGACCCTGTAGGACATGACATACCTTGGGGGGGGGGGGGGGGGGATTCTAGGTCCTCCTGGACTGACGTGTGTGTGGACAAATCTTTTCCATCAGGACGTTCGTGCAGACTGGAGGAATTGAAAGGTTTTCTTCTTTCTCTTGACAAGCCATTACTGCTCCCATGACGATACCTTAAAAAACTAAATGGATGATGGATTTGAAATTGCAGTGGAAATGTTAAAAAACCCAAGAAAAAAAGACAGTGATCAATATGCTGCTGCTGCTGCTGCGAGCGAAAGCTATAATCAAACACTTTCATGATAATAATTGCTCTGATTGAAGCCTGTCTCACAAATCTCACAGCAAACTGTGCCTGTCTTTTCTTTTTTTGCTTGCCCACAGTGTGAGCCTGTGTTCAAATCTCCGCCATCCATCTCTCGGTCAGCAAGTGGAGGACAAGATTTCATATAGTCGACAAAAAGGTGCACTTGGGCGGCAGCATTTTTAGACAACCAGAAAAAAAAAATGTAGGTAGGACCTAATTAAGATAGGACAAATGTGTACTCGGATAGCAGTATTGTTAGACAAGTAGATAAAAACGCACACTCGGGTAGCAGCGTATTAAGACAATTGGGCCCAATAAAGGCGCTCGGGTAGCGGCATATCAATACAGCTGCACAAAAACACGAGCTTGCAGCAAATTAAGACAACTAGAAAAAAAACTGCACTTGGGGTAGCAATTTGTTAAAACAACTAGGCAAAAATGTGCGCTCGGGCAGCAGCATATCCAGACAACTGGACTCAAACACGTGTTTGGGGAGCACCCAAGTAAGACTGGACAAAAAAGGGGCACTTGGGTAGCAGCATATTAAGGCGTCTACAGTAGACAAAAACATAAGATCAAGCGGCACCTTTTTAAGATTGGACAACTGCACACTCGTCGAGCATTATTGTTAAGCAAGTAGATAAAAATGCACGCTTGGGTAGCACCTTACTGAGATTGGACAAAAGTGTGCGCTCAGGTAGCAGTAAATCAAGACATCCATACAAATAGGCAGCCCGCTATTAACAGGGATGTGATTTTTCCGCTAATTCGCGGAATTCCGCTTTTTTTATCTCCCCCCCCCAAAAAAATAAATTATATATATATATATATATATATATATATATATATATATATTTTTTTAGTAGTTGATTGTGTATGCACATGACTCCGACAGATAACATCTTCTGCTATAACAAAGACATTTGTGGTATGCTCTAATATGAGTTACTTTTCATTTGGTCATGATACAATTATTTGTTCATGAAATTTGAACTCTTCAACATTATTTGTGTGTTAACTTAGTAATCACATTAGTTAGATATGATGATATTCTCAGTGATAGTTTTTAAAAGCAAAGGCAGTCCAATGTTTTTGAATGTGACTGATTTTGAGTTGACTAAAACTGCCATTTTATATGGGATAGTTCAATATACATTGAAAATTTATGCTGTTGTTTTGTCTATTTCTTTGTCATGTGAGTGCATTGAAAGTACTTAAAAACACGGAAAACCCATGAGCTCCGGGCCTTGTCCCCCCACCAGGGCACTGCCCTGTACCTAGCTGGGTGCCAGCGGCCCCCAGACCCCCGGCTAAATTTTCCGATAATTTCACTTTGGTCAAATCACATCCCTGTATTAACATCGGACACTTGTGTAGTATTGTTAGACAAGTAAAAGCAGCAGACAAAACTGTGCGCTGGGGTAGCATCTTTTTCAGGGGATTCCTATTGTTGTTCTAAATGAGACTTTGTCTTGGTGTGCAGTTGTTGATTTACAGAAAACGTGAGCTTTCGAGGAGCTTCTGAGCACGAAGAGATGAGAACAGCAGAATCGGTGCGCGGATGCACTCCGAAAACCAAAAAGCATCCGAGTGCAAGTAATCATCTCCGAAAGGCAAGTCACGGTTGTTATGGTGACGGAGCTTTCTTGTTGCTTTTTTTTTTGCTCACGTTCATTCATCGCAAGAGAAGCAGAAAGTTTACACGCACATGCGGACCAAAATAGAAGAGCGATTTACTTTTTTTTTTTTAAGAGGGAAGTCACGTCCAAGTTTGCAGCAGAGGGACGCCGAGTTAAAAATAGCCCGGCGGTTTCTATTTAACGCCGGCGCAGTCTCCTCCTCCGCCGATGCTATTTTTAGAGCGAGTGGAGCGTCTGTCTGCCATGTCGCCGCACGTGAGGACCCTCGCACGTGCGCTTCCTGTCTTCCCGTGACGGGGGCAGCCAGCGAGACGGAGGAGGAAGGATGGAGGGGGGAACACTGAGGATGCTGCTATGAATGAGCGAAAAGTCGGATGGATGGATGGACTGGGATGTGCGGATGAGTAGATTGAAGAAGAAGAATGCAAGGATGGATTCATGACGTGTTTCAATTTAAACTTTGTTTCCCAGGTTTAGCTTTTAAACAAAGGTGAAAGTTGCGTTTCGAGTCTCCGTTAGGGTTTCAAAGCAAATCTGGGTAATGGTTTCAAGACTGGGTTATTGTTTTAATTAAACTAGTCTTTGAAACAGTGGTTAAGTTTTCAAATTTGAGTTTCAAGACTCATTTTTTTATACATGTGTGACAAGTATGGGTTAGGGTTTCAAACAATAACTTAGGTTTCTAATTAGGGTTACGGTTAGTGTGTTTAATGTCAAACATGCGTTGCCTAGAACCCTCCCCCAAAATGACTAAACAGGCCATTAATAAAATGGCCTTGTTGTGTGTTGGTGACATTTCCCACAAACACATTCAAGATGCTTGGCAACATCCTCGTGACACATACGAGATGACAACTCACTTTAATTAGATGACACAAAAGAAAAAGAAGGGATATATTACAATGTGTGGCAAGTTTGGCACCACAGCCAGCAAGAAGGTTTGCTGGCATCTAGTGGCACAGGGTGAAAAGCCATTTTGGAATGGGTTTTTCCCCCCTTCTATTTTTGGGTAGCACCGGGACTCCTCATGTTTGTGTGGAATTGTATGATTCCGAAAATGTGTTTTTTAGCAACGTGCAAATTTTGTTTCCAAAGCACCTGCTATTCAGAAATAATCCTAAAGTTCTCACTACTTACTTTACTTACATACTAACAATTTGGAGTCCTTCTTTTTAAAATGTATTTGTAATATTATTTTAAAGCACCTGTAGTCTAATTTTGGCCTACTGGCCCACTAATGATGAAAACAAGGAATGCAACGTGGTGCCGCCGGAATGTAACTCTAACCTGGGCCACTAGATGGCAGCAAACACACACAGACAGACAGCTGTCAGCTCTTCAATGCAACTCAACTTTATAGAGCACTTTAAAAGCGACAGCATTTAACTTCACAAAATTTGAAGCAACCGGTTGGATTATGAAAACTCATAAATGAAAAAAAAAAGTTGTTTTTTAAAGTCACAACACTTACAGTATTTACGAAAAACATTCACTAAATTATGTTTTGGACTGCAACATTATTGTAATCTCAGTTGAAGACTCAGAGTTATTTTGCTGTTCAAGTAAGCCAAACAAGTGGAGCGGCTAGCGGAGTTCTTCATGTTCTTGCTGCACTCGGCGGAAACACATGACCTCACCCCATCAAACAAGGCTGACCTCATCTCATCACGTGACCTCACCTGAGACCCAACATTTGTAGAGGGGGAGTGCTCAGTCGGCGGTCAGATTTCCTCTCAGAGGAATTCTTAGCATGACATCACACAACATGGGGGGGGTGGGAATCAAAACGTTGTGGCCTGCCGAACCGCAAAATGAAGTTACACATTTTAGGTAAGGGACAGGAAGTTGAAGCTCCACACACACTAGCTCTGTAAAAAAAAAAAAAAAAAAGACATAACAGTGCAGCTTGCCTTTGGCAGGTGTCATTGTTAGCAGTAAGCGTTTTGGCAAGACAATCCTCCATCGCGGGCTTTATTTATTTCTGCTCTTTTGCGCTTTGGCCTATATCAAATGTAATTCCACTACTGACCGCTAGTTGGCGCCACACTTAATTTGATATGGTTAAAATTGAAAGAAGACTGAAAACAAGAAGTATTTGAAGCTCCACCTAGTTTTTGCTGAAGGTCTGTCATATCCTTTTCAATCCTGATTTCTACGCCTACAGAAAGCAACGGCGGTAGGTTGATTTTATAACAGACATCTTTGGATTTAATGATTGATGCATATTGTCTGATGATAATCAGTAAATTTGTTAGTTTAGGGCAAACAAGATTTGTTTACTATAAACACAAAAGAATCGTACATTATCACAAGGTTTACACAATATTTTATTACTTCCAATATATTAAATGTGTTTGAATATGTTTGTAATCAATTAAAAGTGTTTAAAGACCTAGAAAACAACAAGATCAACTTTTGATGTGCCACTTTACCATTTACGATGATAAAAAAACATGATGTTTGTTTCTTGAGAAATGTTCTTTGCAGATTTGACTGCTGGCCATTTTGTTTTACTCCACCAGTGTGGTCCCAACTGTGACCTTAAAATCAGGATACAGTATGTGCCCAAGCGTGACGTCCCTAATGAAACGTCCAAGCCCCCCTCTTGTTTGGACAGACTTGAGAAAACAGCATGAAGCCCCCGGGGGATGGGTGGGGGTGGACTTGCATGGACCATCTCCCAAGAGGCTAAAATAACTTTCCATGAATGTGTTTTTAAATCGTGATCCAGCGTGACATCGTGTCGGACTTGTGAATGACATCTTTGTGGTCGTCCACAGTGGATTTGATGTTGCTCGCCGGGTGGGGAGGACCCCTAATAGGCAGATGACGACCATTCTATAATTAACGTGCTTATTTTGTATCCACACCCGAATTAGCATGTTGTGTTAAATGGGGTCTAAATGGACATGTGGGCTGACAATGGAGGCGGGAGGAGGTGTGTGTGTGGGGGGGGGAGGGTGGGGGGGGGCATGGCATAACACATCGACATCAACAAAGATTCTCTCTGTCTCCTTGTTGAGAGCGACTGTCCCCCCCCCACCACCACAACAGTTGCCTTTAGTGACTCTCCCTCTTTTTTTCCTTTTTTTAACAACCACTTTAAGAGCGTAAATATGCGTCACTGTGACTATTTGCACAATTAACAAGCGAGAGGTGGGTGGGTGCAAAGCCTTCCACTGTTATTGTGGTCATCAAAACACAAACCACAAACGAGCACCACAACTAACTGACAAAAGTCGGGCCTGCCCACTAAAATCAACAACTAAGTAATAAAAAAAAAATTGTAAACAGCCAACCTGTCTGAATTTGCTGAATTGTGACGTCACGGGAGTTTCAATCAGTGCGCGCTTTGTGCGCTTCCCATTGGCAGCTGAGCTGTGCAGCTGCACGGCGGCCGCGTCTCTAGAGTGCAAAGCAGGCCTGTAAAAGCTCCAAGCTATTGTGCTCACCTGATTGATCTCCGGCAGGGGCCGGACCCCGGGCCAGACGGGGCCGACGAGAAGGCCCGCGCCCCCGGAACAAGCGGGCCAGTGTGCTCGGCGGACGAACCCGGGCTGCAGGTGGCTCGTCCGGGAACAGCGAGCCTCATCGCGTGCCAGCGCCGACTTGTCCTCCACACAATCGAGGCGTCCCGGCAACGCCGGCACTGCTTGGGGAATGACCAGCCCGATTCAATGTAAGACTGCATCGGACACAATATTAGGTACACCTGCACTCTCTAAGCCAGTCTTTCCCAACCTTTAAAGGGGAAGTCAACCCCCCCCCCAAAAATTGTTGACAATAATATGTTCTATATGCAGCCCCACTGGTCTAAATATGGTATGGTAAGCAGTAAAATTCAGCCATTTTTATCCATCTTAGGGGACGGCCATTTTGCCACTTGCTGTCGACTGAAGATGACATCACAGTTGCTTAGGTCTCAGGTAACAACCAATCACAGTTCAGCTTCAGAAAACAAGGTGAGCTGTGATCGGACGTTGCCTGAGCCCTGGTTAACATCGATGTCATCTTCAGTCGACAGCAACTGGCAAAATGGCCGCCCCCTGAGATGGATAAAAATGTCTGGATTTGGCTTCAAAACTCTTATTCCACACATGTAATATTAATCAGAATGTCATGTTTAGACTAGTGATGTCTCACATAACATATTATTGTCAGGAAATGTTTAAGGTTGACTTCCACTTTTAGCCAAGACACACATTTTATGCTTAAAAATTTCACAGCACCAAATAATACCAAGACCAATTCACTTCTTTTTTTTACTCAAGCCAAAGTTAAGCGTTATTTTGACGCCATTTTGTGACATATTGGTGCCAAGGAACTATGTTGAAGTAAGTTTTAGAGCGTCATGCAGTGCTTTGCCGCCGACTACACCGAAGTGAGTTGAGGAGCTCCATGTAGTAGTTCGCCGCCACCTTGATGCCAACGAGCCGCAAATCATTTTTAAGTGTCCATTTTTTGGCATGCAACATTTGTACCTTTTTCATTTCCAATCCAGCCGCTCTACCGGATCTCAGCAAGAGTGCGAAGACGTGAAGTGAGTCAGTCATATAAGTATTTTTAATTAGGCTCTCTGTTATTAAAGCGCCCGAGGGTCCGGCAGCATCATGCCAAGACCAGCTCACCAGCGTTTGACCTTGCCAGGAAGCGCCAAAGCACTATTTCCATACAAGTGTTTGTGCTTATTTTCAGGTGCGTATTGTTTGACTGCTTGGCCGCATGTCGGCTTCCTCGGGCCTTGGCACGACGCTCAGAGTTAGCAGGGACCTGTTGTTATTTCGGGTGACCCCCACCAGAGGAGAAAGTGGAAGTCGAGCGCATCCGGGCGCAAACGGGCATGCGCGGTCCCGCCCCGCCGTTCACACAGCCGCTGTTTGCACGGCGGATTATTTTCCGGTCGAGACGCGGCTCGTCCTCCAAACAAATCCCCCCTCCCCTACCCCCGAACGCATGAGAGTGTTTGCTTAAAAATGTGTCAGTAGCAACTCAACCAATCCGTCCTGCTGGACACTTTGTGGTTATTCTAGGATGCGTTGTCAGAACAAAACGTCATGACGTTTTCCACGCCGTCAGGAACGAGGCCCCTTTCACACAGACAGGCAAAAAGGGAACACGGGAGGATCCTTTAATGAGCCCAAGAAGGGAAATTCATTCTACTAGAAAAAGAAGGGAGGGGGGGGGGGGGCGTACTGGTACTTAAGTAATTTGGTAACTTTAAGTAGTATTACAGTAGAGTTAAGCAGATTTAGGTAACTTTTAGGGAGTATTTAGTAAATTTTAAGAGTCTTTAGGTGCATTTTAGTATTTTAGCAGTATTTTTTTCTTTCAAGGTTTTTAACCGAATTTCGAAACGTCAATTCAAAAAAAGGTGCTCTTTGAGCTTATCACCGACATTCCTGCTGCTGTTGACTTTTTCTGAGTTAAGGCAAAGTATGAGGCAAAACTTCAAGAGCCATGTATTTTTTTTGAAGTGGTCGTTGGTGTAAAAAGTTTGATATTCAACGTAAATTCCACTCGCTGTTAACACATCTTGTGTTTGTTGCATAGCGAGTCTTTGTATTTACAAATGTTGCATATTGTGTGTTGATTTGACACATTTGTCACATTTTTGCTCTTTCTGTTGCCGCTTGGTCTTCTTGTGTCACTCCCGCTTGGCGTATTTGTCTCCATCGACAGACATGATGGCGCTCCATCCATCCCGCTTGAATCAATAAGCACTCTGCGCCCAAAGTGTCTCCCGTCTGTCTGTCTGCCCGTCCGTCCGTTCGTCAGCGCTTACGTCTCTGCTGAGCAAGCTGGACGCGCGGACGCGCGACACGACTGCGCGCCTCCACCTCATTTGTTTTCGATTGAAAGACGTGATGAAGAACACGTGTGCTTCCAAGACGTGTGTCATGACTCAAAGTTTGCCCCCCCCCCCCTCCACCACCACCACATGTGATGGCTTTCAATTTTGGTGTAAATATTTTATGGTGCCCTGTAAATATTACTCTGTCGTTTCTGGTATGCCGACACAAGAGTTGACGTTTAGAAATGGGAACGGGTGACAATGCTTTCATATAGGAAATATGGATTGAGTACATTTTATATACATTTGCTTAGGGGAATAAAATCTCATGTTTTTCCCCCCATAAAATTATACTTTCAATTTCAGTTTTAAAGCGACGCATATTTAAACACGAACATTGATGTAACACATATAGAAAAATAATACAACAATAATCACTGGCACATTTTTTTTTTTAAATCTACGAAAAACAGCTGATGTACCAACAATGTTATTTTTCTTACTAAACATGTCAGAAAAGTTTTTTTTTTTTAAGCCTTAAAAGGTTTAATGGTCAAATCTTTAATGAGAAAATGTAAGAGTAGATTTTTTGTTTTTGTTTTTTTGGTCCAATCCTATTTCAGCCTCTGTTGCCCATGTCAATCTAATCTGCACAGGGCCTTCAGAATTCGCCATTGCCTCATGTGACTTCATCTATATTGACAATGTGACTGTTTTCTTTCACCAATGAGATTTCAAGATGATTTCATCAAGGGCCAGTTTGTCAGCATTTTTCATGATTGGCTGGTCAGAGCAAAACTTGTTACAGATAGCTAACAACTAGCAAAAATATTTCTTAATCTTGAGATAAATATTTATTCTGATCTGCTCCAGGTGATGTGCATGGCACAGTTGCAGACTGTATAGTATTAATGTTTTTGTGACAGTGGTGGATTTATTAAATGCCCATGGTTCAAAATGCAATGATTTCCAGTTCCGTCTAGTTCAAGTCAAGTCAGTCGCTCGTTTGTTGTGCAGTAGTGAAAAGTTCTTGCAGAGAACATTTGTGCCTTTGTGTTTTTCTACTAATGCTGTGCTAACATTTCTGTCGTCGCTAGCCGTGCGTTTGTGGACTTCCAAACCACAAGAATGTGCAGATCTGGGCCCATTTACGTCACATTCAGCGCCACTTTTCCAGCTCACGGAGGAGTGCGATGAGGTAAACAGCCAGAAGAATAACAAGCCAGGGCAGGTTTTTTTGTGAATGGGACTTTTTTTTCCCTTCGCCGCCTCTCTTTTTTTGTGAATGAAAAACAACTGGAAAGTCCTGCACGGACCTTGATTCCTTTTACGGCGCCGCCGATTGGCTGCTGGGCGTCCGGCACCGCCTCTTTCTTCCCCCTGAAGCGTTTTGATTGGTTTAGGGGCGGGGTTTAGTCTTCATTCACTAGTCGCAGCATTGAAACTGGAACCCTTGAAAGAGGAAATGCGCCAATCACGAAGCTCTTTTGGCAAAAAAGGAAGAAAAAGTGTTCAGAAATTGTTAGTCGATGTTTTGAAAGTGGATTTAATCGCTCATGACAGATTTTCTTGAGGTAAGGTGTAACGTAAAGTGTTAAAGTCGTATCAAAAGCAGAGATAAGCGTTCTGTGCAGTCACTCGCCATCGCTTCCCCTCGGTGTTTTTTTCTTCCTTTTTTTGTGAATGGGGCTCATTATGCATGCATCCTACACGCACCCCCACCCCACCCCCTCTCCTCTTCCTCACTTTTCTTCCTCCCTCGTCAGGCTTTTGCAGTCTGCGCGGCTGTCCGCTCCGCTTGGGCCCAAATGAGCGCAAACGGCTGACGGATGGACCGGAACATGGATGCATACTTGGACCAGCAAGTGCCTTTTACTTTAGCAAACGTACGTATGCGTCGGCGTGCACTTTTGACGCAGACTTTCGATGCCTTTTGCGCGCTTGTTGTTGCTGTCTTTGCCGCGCGTGCACGGCGACGACGACTCGAAACCGAACTCACGCTCGCGTCCGTGCTTTATTTTATTTTTTTAATTTTTGGTGTTAAACTTACAACGCGACCTCGCCAAAGCTTTCATGTTTTTTTTTAGTTGCGTGCGCCAAATGGTCACTTCTCCTCCGCCTCCTCCTCTTCTTTTTTTCCTCCCAAAACATGTGTTCGCTTAACGAACATCTCGACCCACTAAGGTTCCCAAAACGAAATACTTTTTACTGTCAAATGTGTGACTTGCTTGTGTCCAAGTGTTCATCTGTCAACATGTGTGTTGTGCAGAAGTCTCAAGAAAATGGGCCCCCAAATAGACTGTTGATGGCCGCCAAAAGGAAATACATGAACACAGAATTGCCCCCTCAGGAATCCGAAGGTAAAGTCCACTTTATTTGAAAGTAATGCTCCCCCCCCCCCACCCCCTTAACCCAATTCTTGTTTTCCTCTCCGGATCTGTACTTAACCATACGTGTCTTCTCCCCTCCTGCTTCTGTGTAGACCTCTTCCAGGATTTAAGCCAACTCCAGGAGACGTGGCTCACAGAAGGTAAGGTTTTATTTGTATCTACTTCTGGGAAGTTGTTAAATGTTCATTTAGAAGGTTGGAATTATCTGTGTTTTCTTTTTTTTAATACAAAAGTAGCTGTTGTTGGCAATGGTGATGACCTAATCAGCTTGTAACTGACTCATAAGAGCCTTTCTTGTTTAATATTAGACATTAAAACTGTTTAATTGACCATCAAGCCTCGTTTGTTGTCATAAATCAACTTCAGTTTTGCTCTTTTATGCTTGTATGTGCCTTGGATGGTTGGTTAGTTTCTCGAAATATAGGGCTGCCAATGGGGCAGCAGGGTGGTGAAGTTCAGGGTTCAAATCGGGGCTTCCATTCCAAAAACAAGTTTGTTAACAGCATTGAAATTTGGAAATGAATGTGAGCGACCAGTCCAGATTTCGATGCTAAAATGGATAGCATGTCATCGAGCTGACATTAGTTAGTAGGTTAGCTATTCTGTTTTGCTTGATTACTCAAAAATGACCAAACCAAATGTTTTCTGCGTGAGAAAATGCACATTTTTGCCATTCTTTCAATTCAGCTCAGTGGTAGTCACGAAAATACATGTATGGATGAGATTGGAAGGTAGCAGCCATGTTGGCTTATTGATTTTGGCCCTGCTAGCATGTATCACTCATGCCAGCAACATGAAGACCCGGAATGCGGCGGCGGCGGCGGCGGCTGCTGCTGCTGATGATGGTGATGACGTGAGCGCTAATGGAGTCATTATTCCCCTCTGGGCGCCCAAATAAAAGCTGGATGTTGCCCTGTGGTGGGAATAGGAATGCATTGCCCTTTTTTGCTTTGCTTTCCAAGCACAAATACTACATCGCTTCAAGTAGATTCATTTGTTCTTGAGGGATATTTTGAAGTCGTAAAAGACGCAAAAATAGCAGGAATAGAAGCTGCATAATTAATGGTAAGGGTGCAACTGATTCAGAGAAGCGACATACAAAAAAATAATATATACTGTTGTCAGCTCCAAGAACAATTTGTGGCGGTTTTCAGAAGACAAGTCTTCTACCACTCTAAAATTCCATGTCTAACAAAAAAAAAAAAAAATAGATAAAAATCTTTTATCTGTTGTCATCATTAGCTATTAGAGCATTTTTTCCATTTTTTTTTAACGATGGAAGAACAATGGGAATTGGTTTCAAAAGCCTTAGTTTAGTTTCCAAAAAAATACTAGCGAGCTCATAAATAGCAAGTCATGCAGACACACGCAAAGACGAGTTTCACAACTGCTGTGACTCAGTAAGCTGCTTTTGTAATTGTCTTCACAGAGGACAAATAATATATGCATGTTAGTATTTTTCTCTGTACCTTGTTGTGTTCTCATATTGCAACCTTAATCCTTACACTCGTCTCTATATGGTATTACACTCCTTTACTTATCTGCAATAAAGTGAGTCATGAATTCTCAGTCTGAATTTCAGTTAATGTTTTTAGAAAATTTCAAACCTTGAGAGGTGACTGTTTTGTGTGTGTGAGAGAGAGACTACAACTAGGACCTTAAACTACAAAGCCAGTCACCTACTGTTGCCCTTTTATTGCCTCTGGTCTTTTGTCTTTGTGGGTGTCGGGACGCTGGTGTGAAGTGAACTTGTGGCTTTCGACGCCGCATGTGAAAAGGCCCAACACCGACGCGGGTACGTCATTGTCAGTCCGTTTAAAAAAAAAAAAAAAAAAAAAAAAGTTCCCGGGACGTCTGGGGCCAGCGCACTTAAAGTCAGAAGTTTGGATATTTTGAAAATAATAGAAATGCCAGATCAATACAAAAAATATTTTATTATGTATAATAATAAATAAATAAAACAGAAGGTTAGCAATGCATATAATTTACAATATTCACAATAATTTCTTTGCAATTTGCTTTTCAAAATTCCAAAATGATTTCAAAATTCAACAATAAAAATTTTTTAAGGTTTGCAACACAATACGTTTTATGTCAATTTTCTTTTACCTTTCTTTTTTTTAATTAAAAAAAAAGATACTGGGTCTTTTTTTAGCTTTAGATCTTATGGGCTGTGTTGTAAATTCAAAATTAAGTTAAAAAGGAAAATGCTTTAGCGTATTTTTTCCCCCATATATATATATATATATATATATATAAAGAGAAAACCGTTAAATCTGGTCATTTTTGACCTGCTACATAACACGAGGCTTATAAAAGACTAAGTACTGCACCCACCCTCAATAAAAAGACAACAACCACACACTAACCTGTAAAACCGCTCACGTCATGTAACTAAAATAAACAAAAACACAGCATCAAATCCGTAGCAAAATGTCTCTTTGATGAAAAACATGATCGAAATAATTGCTATGGACTTATAATCATAGTTGTGATCATAAATGTCGGAGGGGGGGGGGGGGTAAGGTCATGTGACGTATTGACTTATTTTGGTAATCACATCCCAGCTGAAGCACAGCAAAGATGTTATTTAACTTTAAATAGCGGCTTGAGCGCAGACCTTCTCCTTTTCCTGTCGCATTAATTAAAGACTTTATCTCCAGCAATTGCATTCGTGAGGGATTTGCCCCGATTGTAAACGCCAGCAGGGGATTTTGGCCTTTTTTTTTTCCTCCCCCCTTTTTGGCCATGATGAGGAGGAGAGCGGAAGTGTCGGATGGCGAATGTCGGGGAAGCTTGTTGCGTCTTGTCTTATTGGCCCTCAGGTTTAGACGCCCAGGAACTCCCACCAGGGAGGGGGGGGGGGCTCGTGGGTGTGCGTGCACCTTAGTGTGTGTTGACTTAAAAACACACTTTCCTTCTTGTGCTAACTTGCATCTCAAAGTTCCTGGGAGCATTGAAAGTAGCAAATTACAGGTAGTCCATTACTGTGCTCAACTACATTTTCAGGAGTGTTTTACTATTTTTAAGTTATCATGACAACAACGGATTTGAGGATGCAGATTTTCCCTTTTCTTTTTTTTCTTTTAGCTTAAACTTGCACTGTATGATGTCAGTGAAGTCGAGTCAAATTAGTCTTTCTACTTTTGGCAGTGAACCTCAACCTCATCATCATGATGGATGTGGTTCATGATGAGCTCTTTGCATTCAAACTATCGCGCAGCTAAACGTCGGGCCCCTGCGTTGTCAGCCTCCTCCCCTTTCTCCCCCCCCAAAAACACACACAATCCAATCCAAGCCAAGCCTGAGGCCAAACAGTGGCAATTTAGCGACTAATGTTGTCATTATTTGGTCGCAGTAGGCCGCAGGATGCTACGTTACATTAGAAATCGATGATGTGTGTCTGAACTTGCCACAAAAAAAATGTGTCATCCGGTCATCTGGTTTTCTGCGTACAGTCAGTGTGATGACAAGAAAAAGTGAATAATTTGATTAAATATCTGATTTCCTCTTTTTTTTGTGCTGGCCTGTTGACCGTCTTGTACTCTCAATGTAGACACAAGCAGGACTGAGACGACACAAGTCAGTCAATAATATATGGAGGACCAAAACTGCCAAGATTAAAAAATAGCGTCTGCAGCAATTAATAATTGTGAGAGCAGAGCTTTTTTATTTGATTGATATGTATTTATATTTAGATGTATATTTTTGTATGTATTTAAACATTTATTTTTATGTTTTGAATCTGTTTTTATTTTTGAATTTATTTTTTACTTTTATTAATTTATTTAGCGATATTTTTCTATTTATATTTATTTTTGGGGATTACATTTTTGAATTATATTTTCCTATTTTCACTTTTAGACATTTATTTATTTATTTAGTAATTTATTTATTTTTAAATTTGAGACTTTTGGTCTTAAAAATATCTCAAATTTTTCATGAGTAGCGTGGTACTCTTAATAAGGACGCGCACAATAGAAAATCAATAGATAGGCCAAAATAGTGACAAAACCTAACCCTGACATTTGCTTGTATTGAGTTCAAATTCTAATCAAATCCGATTGGACGGGCAGCTGTTTATCTCCACTGCCGAAATCCAGACCGACTTAACAAAGCTGTTCTGGCTCAGCGAGCGAGGAAACGTGCCAGGCGCCGTGACAAAGCGGCGACTCGGATGCCACTTGTCACTGTCGCGCTGACTTTGTTTAGCCGAGTCGCGGCGGTCTGGATTGTGTCCGTGTCATGCGCGAAGAAGCTCTGGATGAAATAATGGACCAAGAAGGGGGAAAAGGCACTTAATAGGGGTGTGTAGACTTTTAATAGCTATGTTTGCTTCTGTGGATTTTGGGGGGGGACTTCAGAAGAGGAGTTGTCGGTGTGGCTTCCTCGCCGCGCGTCGCCCTTTCAAAAGCGTCCGATTAGTGAATGAAAGTCATCCCGGCTGGATGTGAATGAGTCCAGTCAGCGCCGGCGGCGCAGGTGCGAGCGGCCTCAGACAGGCGCTATTGTGCTGTGGGCTGGCGTTAGGAATCCCCGTCCATTCACCATTGTGCTGCGTGGACGCGGGGGTCGCACACACGTGCACACGCACACACATGCAGGTTGGGAATGAGTGCCAGTGCGCCGCTGCGGGGGGTGCGGAGGTCAGAACCCCCCGCTGGGCCGTAAGATCGCTGGCATGTTGTTTGCTGCTCTCGAATGAATGAGCTAAACGCTGAGCAGAACGATGGCCAGAAAGCTTTCCATGTGACTCTCCATTGCATCACAGCGCCCAGGTGGAGGCGTGTTCAAAATAAGGTTTCAAGCCTGGGTTGTGGTTTTAAGTCAGGGTTTAGCTTTCGGAATCAAGTTTCAAGCCAGGTTTTGGCTTCAATGAAGCGTCTCGGGCCTTGGTCGTTGTTACACGTCTTTTAAATTAGCAGTAGGGTTTCAACACCTGATCATACTTTGAAGCTTGGGTTAGGGTTTCAAATGAGTGGGTAAAGCCTAGGTTAGGGTTTCAAAGCCAGGTTTAGCTTTTAAAATGGGTTGAGGCCTGAGTTAAAGGTAGAGGTCAGCTTTAAAGATAGTTTGAAGTTTTAAGACTGGATCATGATTTAAACCCTGGATTAGGAATTAGGGTTAAAAGACTGGGTTGTGGTTCCAATTCAGGGTTTGGCTTTAAAAATAGTTTCAACCCAGGGTTAGGGTCACACGTCATCTTTAAAGTTGAGTTTAAAGCCTGGGTTAGAGTTTTAAAGTATGTTTTCAAGACTGGGTAATGCTTTAAAGCTTGCGTTTCAAATTAGGGTTTAAAGTCTTCGGCTTTCAAAATTGGAATTCAGGCCAGAATTGTGGCTTCAAGGAAGAGTTTAAAGCGTTGGTTGAAGTTTCAAGGCCAGGATTGGGGTTACAAATCAGATTGGTTCAGGGTTTAAAGTTGGGTTTTTGGATGTCGCTTTAAAGTATGGGTTCTAGTTTCAAAGTAGGGTTCTAGTTTAGGATGTCACATTCGGGTTTCAGGCAAGTTGAAGCGTTTCAAGCCACGTTTTTTTCCCTCAAAGTTGAACTGGGCACAGAAACCTCCAGTGTGGGTGAGAGTTGTTATATAAATTGGCCAAACTGTTGAAAATCCACAAAAACGGTTTTCCCAAAATGTTAATTTCACATGAAAATCTGCTTCTCTGAAAAGAACTCTTTTAAGTTTAACAAGCTCATTATGTGACGTTTCCTCTCTTCTTCTTGCAGCTCAGGTTCCTGACAGCGACGAGCAGTTTGTCCCGGATTTCCACTCGGAGAACTGTGAGTACTTTAACTTGCTTTGTCCTCTCAGAGTTTATTTTATTCGTTTTTCGGGTCTTTTACCCCGGAGATTTCATTGTTGATCTCATGTGATCTGGTGTCACCGGACTTGCTCGTGTTGTTTCTGGCCCGCTGTTGGGAAGGCGAGGTCAAACGCGGGTCAGCAGGGGAGCTCCGTGACTATAAAAACCATGATGGAAAAAAAAAAATGATACGCTGTGTTGAGATTGTGGATGTTCAGTTGTCACGAGAGGCTCTGGAACGCATCGCGCGCGGTGACCAGCGGTTCACCGTATTCTCTCCGGCAGACAAAAGCCAGGACACCCAAAAGCCTCGGTATTGTGCCGCGCTGCCCGCCATTTGCGTGCTCTTGAAAAGGCCAGCGGGTCCGGCCCAGGAAACCGGTAAAAAAGCGGATTCAGGTCTAAAGATGGGCCTTTGTGCTGGTGGGAAGATGTAAAAAAGTGAAAGCAAACGATTTGAATGTGCTTCCCTTTTGTTAACAATGCCGCTTCAGGATCCAGGCGGGGTCGTACGCCCTCGTGCAAACATCCATTGATGTCTTTATGAAACATTTGACAGAGGTGTGGGACTCAAGTCACATGGCTTGACTCAAGTCAGACTTAAGCTCTATTTCCGTGCCCCCCCCGGCGCACCTGGCACCTTGTTGACCGAAAATAGACTCATCTTTAGACCAGATTAAAGCTGGTCTAAATTGTGGCGCAATTTTGGTGGATTTAATCAATGTGTAGGCAGACACATTCTGAGCTCCGCAACTGCAACAACTAAATGTATCCATTTTAAAGCCCACAAAGACAGGTAAAAGAACTAAATTAGCTGAGGAAGGTACGCTAACTAAGTTAACTTCACAGATTAGCAAACATTTAATGGTGAGGACAATGAAATTGTTGACAATACGAAGACTGATTTGGGACCATTAGAAAATGAAGTGATTGTGAATGAGGTAGTACAGCAACAGTAACTAAGCTAGCTAGCGAGCTAACACAAGTGCTGGCACCGAGTGCTAAGTGGCTAATGTTGCAAATGTATGGCAAGATTTGATGCCTCGACATTTAGTGGGGACTCGACAGTAGCTTGGAATTTGCTTGAAACCTTACAGACTCTTGCACATATTTTATGTAACTAGATAAACATTTTATGTAAGTCCCACTTTTGGCTCGGTGGGAACTTTGAAAGCATTGACAGGCTTGGGCAGGGGTCACAGGGACATCCTGGCCGACGTCTTTTGTGTGTAAACACGGCGCCATTTAAACCCGCATGTGTCACGGGTCCCAACATGACACTTACCCGCCCGCAACGTTGTCGCCGTCCATTAGGCCACAAAGCGCCAGAGGAAGCGCAGATGAACCCGAGGGCACGCAGGGGTCATGTCTACTTAACCCCCTCCGGCCCGGTCGGCCAATGGTCTGTCGGCCCAATGCTAACTGCTGACCTCGCCGTGATTTGCGGGGTCACTGGGGCTCCGCGTTGACGGGCACTTCATTGAAAAGCTAAGGGACGCTTTGTGTTGACAGGCCCGCGTCCCTGCTGCTCACTCACTCCAATTATTCAACTTTGACCAGCGACTTAAATCTCACCAACACAGAGGTTTGCCCGAGAAGAGCTTCTCATGGTTTTGACGACTTGTGACTTGACAGGTTGGGGTTTGGGCATTGAAAGGTCCACCACTGATCAAGTGTTAAACCTTAACTTTAAATTTTAGACTTTAAAAAGGTAATCAACCCCCCAAATTTATTTTGACAAAAATATGGTCTATGCAGCCTCATTGGTCTAAATATGGTATTCTGGTTAATATTGCGTTAGTGGAATAATCCAGCAAAATCCAGCCATTTTTATCCATCTCAGGAGACGGCCATTTTGTCACTTGCTGTCGACTGAAGATGACATCACAGTTGCTCAGGTGACGAACGACCAGAGTGATGTCATCTTCAGTCGACAGCATGTGGCAAAATGGCCGCCCTCTGATATGGTTAAAAATTGTTGTATTTTGCTTCATAACTCATATTCCACAAATGTCATTTTAATCAGAATGTCATGTTTAGACTAGTGAGGTCACATATAACATATTATTGTCAAGAAATGTTTAAGGTTGACTTCCACGTTAAAATTGGCAAAAATCAACAGATTTTTTTTTGGATGATTTATGACATTTTTTTTATTACACACTAACACGACCACAACATAAATCAATGGTAATGGCATTCAACAAAATATATACAGTATATATTAAAAAAAAGATTTTTCTCTTTGTTGTAAAGTTGAAAAATACTCAAACAAAGTTTTGTAAAAGAGTCAAACATTCTGCCTATTATTTATCTTAGCATAATTTTATCATGCCAGATATTGTCATCAACTTAAAAAAAAAAAAAATCCATATCGGTCCGGCCCTAATTGTTTTTATTACACTTTTTTCTGATAAAACTTGCGCCTGCAGTTCTTTGGTACGTGTTGTTTACAAGCTTGTCGTCGCTGTTGCTTCCTCAAAGCATGCTGATTGTTTGTTTCCTTTTATAGTCAAAACAACTTTGCTACTATTGTTGCCTTTGCAATCTTAAATGCTCAAAATGGGATCAGTGTTGATCCGCTGCCAGGAGTTAAAAGTTCAACCATTATTGAGATCGAAAGACATCTGTGCAGGTGACTCACCTGTTATTGAAACTAGCATGCGTTTGTGTATGAAAGCACGAAGCCAGACTCTAATCCTGCCCGGCTGGAGTATAAGTGATGCCTGCGGACGAATGCGGCGCCCCGGCGAGCTTGTTTACCGTGTCTGATTGTTACCTGCAAGGGTGTGGCCTCCAACAGGAATTAAAAAAAACAAAACACTTAAATAACACAGCGGAATGTCACACTGGGGGATTGCGCAATACCTGCACTTGTGTCGAATTGATCTCGTCTGCTGCCTCGCTCTCGTCTAGCGAACAAGTGTCTGTGGGTTGCTGTGGTGCAAAAGTGATTTGAATAAGCAATTATTCTGTTGATCTTTATTTTATTTATAAACTTTTATATCTGTATTAAATGTACAATAGGTTTTCATGCACTTGTTAGCATAAAAGTGGAAACAAAATGTTTAATAGAAATATGGCTGCATCTTTTAGTCATTGATATAATAATTTCATAATAATTCATAAAATTAAGTTAAAATTAAAAAGATGTACTGAGTGTGATATTGATTTATTTTGGTCATTTTTCTGCCACTAGATGGCATCATTGCATTTGTAAGACGTTGGTGACAGCTTTGTGCATTTTTCTTGTCATATTAAGAGCTATCTAATCTTTAACATGAAGTCACTTGTGAAATTCTGCACATTTGTAAAATTATCAAATACAACTTGACCCCAGTCTCCACATATATGTGCATTATTATTATACATTTGTTACTGCTAAATTTTGACGTGGACTGTATTGCGAAAAAAAAAAGAGTGGCATTAAAGGAAGTTTAAATGAACTCAAAATATGCACTAATTTTGACTAGCGAAAACAATAAAACAAATGTTTTTCCTGCTGTGAAAATGCCGTGTTTTCCAAATTTTGCTGCGTGTGGAGGTCACAAGCCGGCATTCACCAAAACGCAGAGAGCTCCTTCGTCTTTGTTTACACTCGACGCAAGCCATTCATAAATTTTCTTCCCCGCCTGCGTAAGAGGAAGTGTGCCTCTGGCGGCTTGCTCCTTCGCTCTCCATTCATAAAAAAAAAAAAAGAAGAAAAAAAAAACTACAGGCCCCCCTTTTCCCGCCCTCATCCTTCTTTCCAAGTGGATACTCCAAAGCCCTCCCTCCCTTCCTGTGTGTGTGTGTGTGTGTGTGTGTTGAATTCTCTGCTCCTTTATACACACACACACACACACACACACACACACACACACACACACACACACACACACACACACACACACACACACACACACACACAAAGTTTTGAGTGTTCCAAGATGTGAACTAATCCAGTGATTTTTGAGCTGTATGGGACGATTGTTTGGTTTTGTGCCTTGCAGTAATTACGTAGGAAGTTGCGGCCATAGAGCGCCGCTGCACTCCTTTTCAGCGAGAGAATGCGAGAGAGGACCAGGGAGAGCAAGGAGTCGCGGGAGTGAATGGCGAAGAAGGCGAGCGGAAGCTCCCAACGCTCCTTTTCACAACCCGGGAATTTTTGCCCGTGTTTTTTTTTCCCCCTCCCCTAATAAGACACCTCTGAGGGGAGGCATTTATTTGCACTTTTAGTTTCACTTTCTAATAATAATAATAATCAATCGAAAAGGAACTACATGGCAGCTATTAGTGCCCCAGTTGGTTCATTTTGAAGATATTCTGGTTCTTTCATTGAAGGGTTGTCATACAGAAAGATAATGGCGGCCAGGTGCAAGCATGCCCATATTTGGCACTGGTTGCTAAGCTACCAAGCAGATCAACTAGGGCCATGTTGCAAAAAGCTATTTTCCCCACTGTTTTAAACAGATTTGGGAATAATTATGAAACTTATATTATTACTATTGCTAATATCTGCAACACCGAAACAGATTGAAATACACTTTCCTGATGAAAGAAGACACTCTAATCTTTTTTTTTTTTGTGGTAGGTTCCATGTTTTTATAGCAATAGAACACAATATTCTGTGGACCTTGCAAAATCGGCCGCGAAGGGGGTTGCTTCAGTAAAAATGGCTGTGAGTCAATGATTTTAAAACATACAGTTCAACTTCTGACATAATTAAATAGAATGTAAATAAATGTAATTGTTTTTGACATGTTTTTGCCGCAGTAATATTAGTCCTCCTACAATTTGGTTAGCCTGCTAGCTTTAATATAAGCGACGGCTCGTATCTTGGAAGACTTGAAATTCTGGTTAGTGGTATCTCAAGGTAGGCCCAAAGCTGAGTGAGTAATTTGTTAATATGTACTTACAAAATGTATGTGACAATTTTCAAGTTACGGCTTGCGAACCACAGTTTGAGCATCGTTTTAACAATGAGCTTAAAAGGACGTACTCCTCTTGTCGTTGGACGACTGGCCGAGGCGGGACGGGTCGAACGCCTCCCCCCCGTCTCTTCCTCCTCGTCCTGGCCTCGGGAACATGCAGCTCCGTGGTGGCCCTTTTCTTTTTTTCCAAAATGGAGGCGCTACGCAACAGCGAAAACAGCCAGGTGCCTGCCAGAAACAAGCGCGCAAGCCACCAACACGACGCCGCTCCCTGGCACGCTCGAGCCCTCTCAAGTCGGCGCGCACGCACGCACACACATCGGCGCTTTTATGAATGGGCTGCTTGTGAAAAGCCAGCTGAGGTTGACGAGCCCTCATTTACGACACCTCAGAGACGCTTGTTTTTGGACTCACTTTTTTTTAGGCTGTACATCATCTTTTGACGTCATTTTTTGTATTTTTTACAATGTTTCCAGATTTAAAAAAAACTGCTATTATTTGGTAAATTTGAGGTACCTTGAGGTCGATTTTTCTGATCTTGGTGGAAAAAAAAAAAACCTCATGAAGTGAACGGAAAAGAGATTTATTTAGTCATTCCATAGTCCTGTCTAACTGAAAAGTAGTGCTGTGCCGCCATCTTGAGGCATCTATCGAGTCTTTTAGTACAGTAACGAATTAGTTGTAGAAGAAGGCCTGACGTGTTTCTTTATTGCCCTTAAGCAGTTCAAGAAGGTTGAAGTGGGAGCAGCATAACTTGTGAATGGACAGAAGTGTGTGTGTGTGTAGGGGGGGGTTGCGTGTGTGGCTTCTCTTTCTTTTTCTGGAACCGTTGAGAAAAGGCTCATGATGATGATGAAGTTGTCATGTGCAAGATGGGCTGATGCCTTAAAGGGAAAATTGCCTCATTGCTTTAGTTTCAGCCCTCGTTTGTTTGTTTGCCACACAGTAAGATGAGACCATTTTGGCCACCATTCCTGTTTGACTCCTGTCCAGTCTCTACACACACACACACACATTTAGTGCACGTGATTGTTTTGACCTGCTGACACAAGCCGATAGGCGTGCTGGTGGGGAGGGGGGTAGCAGAGTGTTGCGCATCGATCCTCAGCCGCCCCCCTTCCCTCCAGCGGAGCAACTGATAGATGACTTGATAGCGATAAAGTGCAGATAAATCAGCTCGAAGAAAGAGAGTTGAGACACTGCGGGTCAAACGTGTCGTGAAGCATTTGGAGATCTCCATCATGATATTGAGAGGGAGGGGGTGGGGGTGGGGGAGGGGGGCAGTTGTTAAGAGGATGAGCAAGAATTGTGTGCTGCTAATTTCAAGCCAGTGGACTCGTAAACTAAATTGAAGAGCTTTTCATGTAATTTTTCATTATATAATTTTATCTAAATGTTTATTTATTTATTTATTTAAAATTCATTATATGATGTGTGCTTTTCTCTGAGTCAAGACAACTTATGTTAAGCAAGTGGCAAATCAAGTCATACAATCTTGCTTAGTCACAGTCTCACATTAGCCACTTAGCATTCACGGGTTGATTTCAGAAAGGGGTCAAAATGATGGCGCTGTGGTAAAACTTCAGTCAGGTGTTTTTATTTACACCAACACAGCATTAAAAAAAAAAGTGAAACAATATTTACAGTGCAAAAACAGTCCCAACAATATTTACAATTTCCACTTGGCTGAGCACTTCCATACAAAATTACAAATTATTTTGGATCCCTTTAAATACCCCCAGCCCCTCCCTCCGGGGAAACCTTTTAGCCAATCATTGGGTATAATACCAAAAAGTAACCAAAAATAACTAAAGCATCTAAATATATAATATCTGCAACATACATTAACCATAACAAAAATCCTCCATTCACAATCTGTAACTTAATCTCTCAAAAAAAGAACGAACTCATTAAATAATAAACCAAACTACTTTTGTGGTATAGTCCATAATCATGTGACACTTCAAGCGCGGCAAAAAGCGCTATTTAAGTGGGAATCAGGAAGTGCTTCGCCTTGGTCCAGTGTTTATTTTCCAACGAGCTCGCAGAATGCAGGTGAGCGTTTGCGGTGCGTGTCTGGCGTACACACCCTCGGCACCAACAACGGGGGAAAGGAATGAGTCCAGGCGGCAGGTGAGCAGTTTGTGAAAGTGTAGAATTACGTGGCGAATTTGTGTGGGCTGTGTGAAAACAGTTTAGACGGAGCTCGTCTCCGCGGAAAGAAGAGCGAGCAGCGCGCGCTCACGTGAGCCAGTTTGGTAGTTTGTTAGCTAGCTAACTTGTTACTGTACTCTTAACACATTTTTTTTTATCGTTAATAATCCCAAACCAATCTCCATATTGTCCTTAACTTTATTGACTTCTCTTTATTGACACTTAACTGACATTGAGCTTAATTCATGTTTGGCCAGCCATCAGCTAGTTAGCTAGCTATTAAGTTAACATAGCTTCTCTACTGTAACTGTATAGTATGTATTGAAATTACATTTTGTAAACTAACTTTTTATACAAAACATGGGCTGTTTTTCTTAATAAAAAATGTGACAAAAATGGTCACAGAACAAATTAAACTAGTCAAGTCAAGGTACCACTATACATTGTGGTCGTATATGACACGGCATACTGTTTCCCATATAGCTAAGCTAACGTTTCCACCCCAAAAGTCTGCGTATGCACTATAATCCCATCAAGCAGCGGGAGCTCATTATATCATCTCAGTAACGTGTGGATACATCGATTGCTACATTAAACATTAAGCGGGGGATGAGAGTGAGGAGAATATGGTGTCAGATTAATGACATCCCCGCTTCGCCCATAGCGCGGTGTCCCTTTGGCGGCGCACGTCCCGGGACAGGGATGTATTGTCCTGCGATGTGAGCGTCAGATTTACAGCAGCTCGATGGCCATTTGTCAGAAACGCAAACGCAGCACATTTGGAAGTGAAGTGGACAGCGGGGAGAACATGTCAGAACGTTGACACATCACGTCAAGGCTCTTAGGCCCTCGCGGGCTTTATCGCCCTCTTTAGCGTGGGACACATCCATAACAGTCGTCTTCTTGCCTACAAGAGAAACAATAATTTACAACGTAATGATCTCCTGTAATCAGAGGTGGAAAAAGTACTCACACTTAAGTAGAAGTACAGATACTTGTGTGAAAATAGGCAACGTCGATGCTAGTTTCGTTAGCTCGTCCATAGTGTTTTGCTTTGTGTGTTAGCATTAAGCTAGTGGACATTCGTAAGGGAGTGTGATGTTGGTTTAGTTAAAGACACAAGGTGTAATTCTCTTTGATTTACACTCAATTTTTTCTTGTTGTTTTTTTTCAGAACCAGCTCTGGTGTAGCCATTTCATCCACTTTTGGGTTCTTTGAACCAAGCAGTTTTAAGAGCGCTTTACCACAGTAATGAAATTTAAGAACATCAGACAAGTGGACTTGAGTCCATTTACGTAAATACTTGCCACCGCTATCTGTAATGCTGACTGATGTGTGGCGACACGCTCGGACAAGTCGGTTCTCACCCTGGCAGACAAGAAGTGCGGTTTTCACACAAGGGAAGTGAAAGTGTGACATTTGCAGAAAACCACGGCAACGTATGACGGCTGTCAGTCACACGCGCGTCCTGTTAGCCAACCAGTTTGTTTCAGTCCATTGCTAAAAAAATCTTTTCGTTTAACTCTCCCTCTGACTGGAATAATACACCTACAAATATCCTATTTTTATCCCCGTATTCTATTTATTTTTTTAACTTAAAAATGTTCTGTTTACTTGTTGGCTAGCGCAACCATTATTGCTTTTCATTATTTTTATATAATTTTGTTTTGTTTGATGAATTTTGCTGTTACATTTTGTTTGTGTTTTTCTGTCGTTTTAATCCTAATAATAATAATAATATTCCTGCTACTAATCCATAATTTGCACATAATGCACGCTGGAGTCACCCGGCTGAGTTTCCCGTCAATGCAGTTAAAAATTCATGCGTGAGATAGAAGCGCACTAATGGATCCATTGGCGGGCTGATGAACACGACGACGATCTGGTCGTGCTCGTCCTGGCTGGCTTCCTGATTGTGCGGCGACCCGAGAGGAGCGCACATGTCCCGCACATGTTTCCACGCGCTGCACACTCCGGCAAAGGCCTGGATGGCGTTGTTGCCTCGCTTCCTCTCCCGCCTCGCCGTCTCTCTGTGATTTACAATGCCAGATAGCAGAAATAGATTGATGACTTTTTAATTGCTTTTGTGTGTGTGTGTGTGTTTTTTGTGGCATAATCCTGGAATCTGCTTTATGCAGAGATTCTGCAAAACTGCGCCTTTATCTACCTAAATTGCCAAAACAATTTAGTTTTTTTTCCAGGCAGTGTGAATGAGGCTTGTCGTTTCCCTGCGTCAAAAACATCCAGTCAAATATTGAATGATGTGTTGTTGTGCGGCTAATGTCATTAGCAATTCTTGTCAATCAATAGCTTCCTTTTTAACCTTTCAAACCAGCGTGTTAGGATTGTCTTCAGTGGCTTCATTGATCGACGGCATTTGGCGAGCGGGTGGGGGGTTAAGACAAATGGCGGCCGACGAGAAGCAGATAACCCCCAAGATAGAGTTAAGTGAGAATTTGGGCCTTGTTTGTACCTTTGTTTTCTTCTTTGACGTCACAGGGTTCTGCTGGTGTTTGACACTCGGGCTGATGTCCGCTGAGTTAGTGCCAGCGAGGCTGTCGCGAGCTGCAGGCTTCCAGAGGCTCGAGACTTGGCAAAGTTTTGCATAAACATCCCGTTTAAGACTGTCCAGATCCAGTTTTGTCTTCACGTTGGGCTTCCGTGCAGCCTGCTGAACTTTTGTCTTAACATGTGAAAATCATGGCAAGGACTTGTTGACCCGATATTGACATACTTCCGATGCCTGTCATGGGCGATTTCATAATTGATTGGCTTGGATAAACAGTGACGATTTATACCAAACTTGGCAGAGGCGTTTTGCACGCGGCATGGGAGGAGCGATTCAATCTTGAATTGTGTTTTTCGTTTTATTTCCATTGGTTTCAGTCGGGTTAGGTTTTACAGTATGCCAGGAAAAACAGACAATTTACTGTATATAATGGACTGTTGTTTGATTGTTTGGCAGCATAAACTGCTGATTTCTACCCAAGTCAGTTAAGTGGCGTCATATTGAACCATAGAAGGAGCAATTCAATTTGGCGGACTAATGGCAAACATTGCAAAAATTTGTAGTTTTTTTTTATTTTTTATCATTGGTTCATGTGATGTTAAGGTGGGAATTTACTGTTTAATTGGTGGTTTATGTGGCGGCATAAACAACCGATTTTGACTTAACTTGGTTGAGAATTGGGCCGTAGAAAGAGCAGTTGAACTCATTTACTCGAAGCCATTTTGCAAGGCCCACAGGTTATTGTGTTCTATTGCTATAAAAACAAGGAACCTACCAAAAGAAAGAGCAGAGTCTCTTTTTCTTTTCTCTATCTGTTTGCAGTAATTAGCATTACAATATAGCTAAGTTTCATCATTAGTCACAAATCTGTTGCCACCTGCTGGCCGTTTTTGTAATAACTACCATTGCTTCAAGCATTCTCTTCAGTTCAGAGGCTGCATCAAAGTCTTCTGTACGCTCTAGCATAAAAAAACGTATAAATACGTCTTCAGGAGCATGGAAATAGTGCAAATAGATTAATTTGGGGGCTAACACTACAAAAATGCAATTTTTTTTTAACATTGACTTTTGATAGCGCTGCAGAATCCAAAAAAACATATTGTAACAGATTTTCCCCCCAAAAAGATTTGTTGGCGCCTTTGCATCAAAGATTCGCCTATTCTCAGTGTTATGATTCATAGTTGGCATCACAGCGGCTCTTAAAAGAAGTAATGCATTAAAATGGAAAGTACAATTACAATGTGTCTCTCCAGACTGCTGTCTTTCACGGAAGCTTATTTTAGTGAGTCGCTCTCATCCATGCGTGTGTGTTTTAGGAATCCCACAGGAATCCACTAGACATATATTCCCACTGGGGCACCTCAGCTGAGAGGCCCATTGTGCGCTGGATGGATTGGGTGGGGTTGAAGTAGGGAGGGGCTCACGGGGCATCCCATCCCATCCCATCCCGGGCCGCCTCTTGTGATTTGTTTGTGGTGTGTGTGTGTTGAATGGGAAGCCCCCTCCCGCATCCCGCCTCCCCCCTTCTGATGTAATGATCCCTTCACTTCCTAAAGCACTCAGCCGTGACCATCATCTTACTCCCAGCATCCTCCACCCCTTACCAGGGTGGACATTTACATATGTAAAAGTACGCCCCCTCCCCGCCCCGCCAGCCGGTCGGGGGTCGTCCCCAGTTGGAGCCCTCGACAGTTGCTATGAAATTCCAGCAAATGCAGGACCAGGCCCTTTTGAATTGAATCACTCAAAAGATCTGCCGGGAATCTTTGAGACTTGATGTCTGGTATACTTCAATCCCTACTTCTGCTTTGTTTCATCCTTATCGTTATAAGTGGGGAAACTTCCCGCTTCTCCTCATAATGCCAATGAGCCAGCGGACTCGGATTACATGACTTTGACTCATCAAATATAGGATTTGGGATTTGCTTGGGTAAAATTTATGAATGTCTGGGCTTGACTTTTGACTTTGTAATCGTGAGATCTGACTAGGCATTGACTTGTCTAGTCTTTCTCGTTTACATTTGAAAATCTGCATCTTCGCAAACCCAGCAACTCACCAGTACGCTACTACAATCTGGCATATCCTGACAAGAGCTCCAGGATGACTGGTCAAACATGAATTCAGTTTCATGTTGGTTATTATGTGTTTTAATTTCGAAGACAATAAAGTCACGAATAAGACCCTGACTGGTTTGGAACCATTAAAACACTTTGTAAATGTGTTAGTAAAATGTGTAGTACAGCTAGCTAGCTAGCGCACGTACCTGTACAGATACAGTATGCTAAGTGGCTAATGCTAATGTATGTTATGACTTATTTAACCCAAATAATGACCTGACTGGACTCGACATTACTTGCTTGATTTCTGCTTCGTTAACTTGAGGACTTGCTTTAAAGCATAACAATAACGACTCGAGCCTAATTTATGACTTGCACATTCTGGATGTACTGTAACTTCCACCTCAGTAACAAAGCGTCGAAAAGGGAGCTGGTATCGGCCCAAATAAAAAAGGAGGAAAAGGAGCTGAGGAACATCGCTCTCACTCTGCTTCCGTTTACACGACTGCCACTGCCTTGTAAATGGAGACGCCATCATTTACTCTAGCGCTGGCTTTGTTTTCATTCAGGGATTATTTTTGGATGTGCATGTTGGATTTGAGGAAAGTCGCCAAGAGCGACCGACGTAGACAGTCACAGGCCTGCCCTCTATTCTTGTCTTTGGGGGATTCATCCTCTTATTGAGCGGTTGGACGCGGTCCACGTCACGAGCCGTCACCTTGGTAGTCCGCAAAATCATTTGTAATGGATCATTTTCTTGCATCTTTTTTAAAAAGTGCTTACCTACATTTGCGCACACAATATGTTAGCTTTGGGCAGATTAAAAGCACCATTTTTTTTATAGTAATGAAGTCCCTATATTATTCTGTACCAAATGGCATATTTTATATTGTCCTATTTTTTTCAGGATAAGAGGCATGAGAATAAAGTTGTTTTTGAAATTCACTTGTTAAAACATCACTTATACTTTAGAGTAAATAGACTTCGCTCATGTGACTTACAGGAAGTAAGTATACTTTAAAAATCCATAACAAGAACAAAAAAAAAAAAACCTTTGAAAAACAATGTTGCTAATCTACTCTTCTTTCATGAACAGAGTTTCA
The DNA here is from genome assembly GCF_051991255.1 of Vanacampus margaritifer. Lineage (NCBI taxonomy): Eukaryota > Metazoa > Chordata > Actinopteri > Syngnathiformes > Syngnathidae > Vanacampus > Vanacampus margaritifer. The sequence continues at coordinate 2,589,057 of NC_135449.1, forward strand.
TTTTCTCTCCTGAAAAATCATCAACTTTTTTCACTTTTGGGCCACACATGCTTGCCGTTTTTGTGAATGAAGCGCAGTGTGCAATTATCCCCACATACACACGCACACACAGGTACACACCCACAGAGATTCCAGACGTGCACATGAATGAACGCGCCCCTCCCCCAGCTGGAAGTGCACAGCTGCTGCTGTTTACCCTGCCGGGACCAGCAAAACATCCTGTACACGTCTCGGGCGCAAAGCCTCCCCTCGCATAATAAACACCAGCCCTCGGCACAGCTTGAAGCTTCACTTTGGATGTTTTTCTTTGAGGGAGGGGGGGCGCGTTAGAAAGTTCCACCAAGAACCCCCCCATTATCCCACTCCAGCTTTCCCTTTGATTGACAGCTTGATTTGGGTGTGCAGATGTTGAGGCTTCCCTATAGTGTCAATATCAGCTGACGTGCGATTGGCTGCTAGAGGTCAACATCTGGATGCAAATAGGAAAGAATGCCCATTTTGTGAGCGTGTGTGTGTGCATAGTTGACACGCAGGTGTGACGTTTGCTTTCGTGGCAGGCTTGTTTAGCTTTGAGGAAGTTGGCTGTTGTGTCTGCAAGACTCAAGGCAAAGCAGGCGAGGAGACTTTGGCCTGGAATGTTGTTCGCTATTTGCACGCACGCACGCACACACGCAAGCGCTGTGTTGCATGTGAAAGATGTGCTTGAATGTAAATATCCTGCCTTCACGTGTTGTCGTGTTATTACAATGAAGTCCTCAAGTCCCCACAAAGTACAAATAATTTGCGTCTTGTAAATGTGGCACGCCACAGAGAAGTGTGTCGTTGACAAGCCTGCCATTGTTGAATGATTACAAAAGTTCAAATTTAATTACACTCGCTACTACAACCGAGACAAAAAGATGGACAGCTTGCAATGTGTAGCGCTAGCAAGCAGCTAGCGTGCTAGCTAAGACTTCTGAGGTTCCTCTCAGGCGTGAGAAAGGCAGCTTGTCAACTCCTCGTTTGGGAATTCAAATCACAACACCAAGATGTTCTGTAAATTGTGACAACTAGCGAATATAAATTTTTCGGGTCTAGCTATTGCTAACTAGCGAACGTATTTCGACGTTTTTAGCAATTCTCTTCAAACATGTATGGGGTTATTATAGTTTAGGAAGTTTTTATTTTGTGTTGAGTTTAAAAATAAATAAAAATCTGTTAGTTTTAATGAGTTTTCAATGTGGTTCTGTTCATTTTTATTAGCTTTAGTTGTTTAAAAATGCTTAATTTTAGTTAGTTTCAGTATTAGTTTGTGTATTACTTGTGTGCAATATTTAAAAAAACACCGTGGTAAAATGAAAAAAGTAACGCATTTCTTTACTTGCGTTGCATTTCGGCTGGGTTAAATGAAAAAGCAGGCCAAAAGTCAAGCATGCAAAATTGTCGCCTAAGAGCGACGTCATCTTAAGATGGTTTTCTATTGGCTGCCGCTCGATAGTCACTTCTGTGTGACACACTTTCAAACATCTTTATATCATAAATCTACTTCAAAATCACATTTAAAATAATCCCAGAGGGCTCATGTGTTAAATTAATTATGAAAGACTAAAACAAAGGACATTTTCAGTTCTGTAAACATAAAATGTAGTTTCAGTTGTTTTTTGTTTTTTTTAAAAGCATTTTTGTTTTGATCTTATTTTGTTAACAAAATTGTTTTTTGAATTTCAGTTGTAGTTTTTGTCATTAGTTTTCATTCACTAAAATAACCATGTCTGTCTCAATTGACTAAACAGGGTCTTCAAAATTGACTTTCCAAAATTAAAATATTTTTAAAAGCCTTTTAATATTTAAATCTCCTGTTGAAAAGTCTCAAAGATGTCTTTGAAAATGAACAGAAAATGTTGCACTCCTTTTGAACCCTTTGTGCTAACTGTGTGTCTTTTGTATCTTCTGTGTGTCAATAGCGGTGGCCTTTCACAGTCCGCCTGTCACCATCAAGAAGGAGCCACAGAGCCCGGGTTCGGACCCCAGCCAGTCGTGCAGCCATAAGCCCAGCTTTGGCTACGCCGCCAGTGGCGAGCAGTGCCTTTATGCCAGGTAAGCATCAAAATATCGAAAACTCAAGTCCCAAAAGAAGGTCACAGTCAAGAGAGAAGTTTCTGGATTTAAGGGAAGGTTCTAGTCCTGAGAATCAGAAATGTCTCTCTCTTCATAATCAAATTGTAACTGACGCCTGTTTGTGTGTCTTCCGCAGTGCCTATGAGCAAAAGAGAGCCAGCGCAGGGGGTGCCAAGCGGTCCTGCCCGGGCACCCCCATGTCGCCCATGCAGCAACATTACTCCCCCAAACCTGCGACGGCCGGCCGGCCCGGCGCCGGCTACATGAACCCCGCCGCCGCTTCGCAGCCTCTACCTAGCAACGCGTACCCCCTCAATGCCAGGTGACCCTTAATTGACCCCAACCTTTTGATTGCTCATGCCGATTGATTTCCAAGTTGTGAATGTCAGACTTGTCACTCGCTTGCAGGTATCAGGGCCCCTCAGGAGACCCCATGTGCCCCCAGTTCCCCGCATCCTCGCAGGCTTTCCAGCGAATGCCCTCCGCCCCGGCGGGACACGGCAGCGGGGGCGGTCCAGGGGGCGGGGGCTACCACCGGCAGCACTCGGACCCCTGCATGCCCTACCTGCAGCAGAGCTTCAAACAAGAATATATGGACCCCCTCTATGAGCGGGCGGGTCACGTCGGGGGACACGTCTCCGGACCGGGGCATGGCCGCGGGAACGCAGCGCCGCCCCACGGAGCCCAACACCCGCACTCGCACATGCACCCGCACAGGTTCCCGCCGGCACATATGATGGTCAAGCAGGAGCCCACAGACTTCAGCTACGACACAGGTGGGAAGCAAGCACACGTACGGTGGCCCACCGAGGGCAAAAACACGGAAATATATACAAAAAAACTAACAAAAAAAAGTGTTCGAAAACTGAAGACGAAAGTTCAATCTCGAGAGAAAAAATCCTAGATTTAAATAGTATATTTATTTATGAAAACATTTTGAGTCTAATTTATAGGACAATTAAATTTGAAAAAAGTTTTTAAAAAACTCTGAAGAGTACATTTTTCATTAATTTTTTTTCCTTTTTTTCAGAAAAAAATCTCCAGACTTTGTGTGTAAAATAGTTATATTTAATGTCTAATACTTAAAAAAAACGTAATTAAAAAAAAAAACGTCATATAAAAGTTGGATTCTTTTTCTAGAATTTTTTTTTAAAATATGAAATTGAAAAATATATATAATTATATATTATTTTTGATTAAAATTGTGACAAAAATAAGATCAAACATGAGCAAAAGGTATTGGGGCCACAGTGAAAAGAAATATCTTATCATTTTAGAAATTTTTTTTTTTTTTTAGAACAGAAGAAAGAAAAAGGTCCAAGAAAGAAGTTTTAGTTTTGAGAGAGAAGAAAACACACGAAAATATGTTCCATTACAGAAATGCAAATTTTATAGAAAAAAAAGTTTAGTTTTAAAGACAAAGTTTTTATGAGAAAAAAAAGAAGTTTTTTTTTGTTGCCAAAAGTAGCATTTTTTTTAACCTGATTAAAATAAGTTTACTTAAATAAAATGATTTTATGAGAATGACCTTTTTTGTTTCTAAAAAAATCCTTTGCTTTTCTTCAAAATCACCTTTCTTCCTCTCAAAAAAAAAAAATCTTGGAAAATTCTTGTTTCTTTTTTCTTAAGGACCTTTTTTTGTGGTCAGGTCCATATTTAACAAAGACAAAACAAAACAACCCCAAAATTTATATTGGCTGGATAAAAAAAATCCCAGTGAGGCAAAACTTATGAGTTATTTTTTTCCGCTTTTGGTCATCTCAACGAGCTGCGGAACAAAATGTCCAAGAAGGAGCAAACTTTTTCTCCCTGAACCCAAGTGGACTCCTCCCCTCCACTTCACTCCTTGGACACTCCAGAAAGAAAAAAAGAGAAAAAAAATGTTCTTTTCTGGTGCATTCACACCTTCTCCTTCCTTCCTTCCAAAGTCTTCCCTCCTCGCCATGCTCCCCCCCCCCCCCCACTCTCCCCCTCCCTGGATGCGGTAGAGGAATTTCATTGAGAAAATGGAGGGCAGAGGAAAGACTAGAGTCCCCGGCGGAGGCCGAAGGGTTTCACGTTGCACCGGCAGCTTCCTTTTGCTGCAGCACCATCAACTCATAATGGAAAAATGAGCGTGGCCGCAGTAACCCGAACCTCTCGCAAGGAGGGGGATGGGAGAGTGGGGGGGGGGGGTGAAGGAGTTTTGAACAACAACAAGCTGCAAGCGCAAACCAGCTCTTCCATGCAAAACTAGCTCTCTGTCACAAAAAAAAGAAAGAAAAAAAATAGAAAGAAGAAATGTAAGACTTGGATGAACCCAACGACCACAAGTCAACGCTTTCTTCTTGAAAATAATTTTTTTCTCAGAAAAAAATGTGAAACTTTAATGTCTATTTTTTAATTTACTTAATTTTTCAACTACATCTGTTTTTCAGGGTTAAAAAAAATCCTCAAACATTTTCCAAAGAATAAAAATCTAGCTTTTTTGTGTGTCAGACAATAGCTGTTTTTTTTTTCTTTTCTAAAATTATTATTTAAAAAATAAATACATCGTAGGTTGTTTTTGGGGTGGGAGAAACTTTTTACCTACAAAAATGTGCTTTGGTTTTAGAAAACAAAATGTCATTTCTCCCCTTTTTTCAGTTATCAAAATAGTATATAATTGAAGGGTTAAAAAAAACTTTTGTACTAAAGTACATTTCAGTCTTACTTTTCAGAGTTTTTTGTAGTTTTTGTATCTTTTCTACTGAAGTACAGTGTGAGTAGTTGCCAGCTCTGAATTAAAAAAAATAATACAAATTTGATGCACCATAAATATGAAAATAAAACAATTAATGGGACACATTTGCAATGAATAATTGTTGACATGTAACAAAGGCAGTCACGGCGTCGCATCGCTCACTCGCGCACACACACAACGCTTTCAATGACATGTTATCGGGAGCGATGCATTCCGCCGCACTGACTCACTGCTGCACCTTTTGTGCTTATTATGATCGCTTGTTTTTCTTCCCGGGACTGACACACAAACACACGCACACATACACATTGTTGACATTTCAACCACTTTACATATCTAGTGTTTACCTGCATATTTTTTGTATTCCTCTTATGATGCTATCAGTCCCCACACTCATTTGTCCGTTTCAATACATCTTATTTGTTTTTCTTGCTAGATGTGTCTGGATGTTCTTCCATGTACCACCACAGTGAAGCCTACCCGAACCCCCAGCCAACCCCCGAAGGTAAGGGTTGAACCTCAAACACTTCAACAATCACAATTAGATTTTTTATTTTTATTTTTGTTTTGCATGTTAACAGTGAAAAGATTTACTCTCGTTGGCCAAACTTAAATGCCAAGTTAGTCAACCTAACTGCCCCCCCCCCTCCTCCCCGTACTTTTTACATTTTAAATATTCCTGCAAAATAAAATATGGTACTAGTTATTCTAGAAGCATAGAAAAATGTTTTTTTTTCTAGAAAATAATTTTTTTAAATCTTCCTTTTTTCTATAAAGCTTTTTTTTACCTGAATAAATGAAACTTTTTTTTATTTTTTATATAGAAAGTTTTTTTTCTCCAAAGAACTTTCCTACTTTTATCACACTTACAACTTTTTTTCTAGAAAATATTATTATTATATATTATTATGTAATATCATTTTATTTTATTTTTTTTACCTGTAAAACAACTTTTGCGTGAACTTTTTCTGAAAAAAATGCAGTAATTTTTCTTTTTTGTTTTTGTATACTTTTTAAAGTGTATACTTTTAAAGTGAGAATTCTGAGAATAAAGTGAGAATCCTGCCAAACTTTATTTTTTTCTCGCTTCACCGGCCCTAATCCTCTTCCGTCCCATAGTGAAAAGTACGCTGTAGTAAGATTATTAGTTAGATGTGTTTTGGTTGGCTGAAAATGTTAGTTTGTTGCTATTTCTGCTTAGCTGGTTTGTAGTTGTTCATGACTTGGTTGTAGTGCACCGTCAAAGGTTCTTCTGTCGGGAGCTCTTCTGTTCTCTTTCAGACCGCAAGAAAACAAATTCTTGCTGCTGCTGTTTGTTTTGAAACACACCGAGGCTTACGCAAATGTGCTTGTCGTCGACTAGGTTACGGTTTCGAGAACGACTCCCGCGTGGTCCCGGAGAAGTTTGAAGGTGAGTTGTCTCTCAGGAGGGAACGTGAGACGCCCAACTTGGAAGTTTGGTAGCTCTTATTTCAGCGTGAGAACTAGTCGCTGATGGTGTGGAGCGCCACAGGGCGCTGACGTGTGCCCCTTCTCATATCTTGCATGTCTCGCATTTCCACTTCTATTTGGCGTAAAATCAACCTCTATAAAAAGAAAATGACATGATGTATAGTAAGGCTTTTTTTTTTTTTTAGATGGCATGACGACTAAAAATTTATAATTTTTATGAAGTTTAAAAAAAAGATTTTTTTTAAGACAAAAAAATAACATGATGTATATAGTAAGGTTTTTTTTTAGATGGCTTGATGACTAAAAAAATGTCAATTTATATTAAGCTTTATTTAAAAAAATATATATTTAAGACTAAAAAATGACATGATGTATAGTAAGGTTTTTTTTTTAGATGGCATGACTAAAAATGGATAATTTTTTTGAAGTTTTTTTTTTTAAGACAAAAAAATTACATGATAAGTGATGATAAGAGTAAGGTTTTTTTTTTGATGGCATGACTAAGAAATGACAATTTATATTAAGTTTTTTTTTTTGACTAAAAAATGACATGATGTATATAGTAAGGTTTTTTTTTAGATGGCTTGATGACTAAAAAATGACAATTTATATTAAGGTTTATTTAAAAAAAAAATTTAAGACTAAAAAATGACATGACGTATAGTAAGGTGTTTTTTTTTGATGGCATGACTAAGAAATGACAATTTATATTAAGTTTTTTTTTTTTGACTAAAAAATGACATGATGTATAATAGTAAGGCATTTTTTTAGATGCATGACGACTAAAAATAGATAATTTTTATGAAGTTTAAAAAAAAGAATTTTTTTTTTAAGACAAAATAACATGTGCATAGTAAGTTTTTTTTTTTAGATGGCTTGATGACTAAAAAATGACAATTTATATTAAGGTTTATTTAAAAAAAAATTAAGACTAAAAAATGACATGATGTATAGTAAGGTTTTTTTAGATGCATGACTAAAAATGGATAATTTTTTTGAAGTTTTTTTTTTTAAGACAAAAAAATTACATGATGTATAGTAAGGTTTTTTTTAGATGGCATGATGACTAAAAAAAGTACAATTTATTAATTTTTTTTAAAAAATATTTTTTTAAGACAAAAAATGACATGATGTATAGTAAGGTTTTTTTTTTTAGATGGCATGACTAAGAAATGACAATTTATATTAAGGTTTATTTAAAAAAAAATTAAGACTAAAAAATGACATGATGTATAGTAAGGTTTTTTTAGATGGCATGACTAAAAATGGATAATTTTTTTGAAGTTTTTTTTTTTAAGACAAAAAAAATTACATGATGTATAGTAAGGTTTTTTTTTTAGATGGCATGATGACTAAAAAAAGTACAATTTATTAAGTTTTTTTTAAAAATATTTTTTTATGACAAAAAATGACATGATGTATAGTAAGGTTTTTTTTAGATGCATGACTAAAAATGGATAATTTTTTTGAATTTTTTTTTTTTAAGACAAAAAAATTACATGATGTATAGTAAGGTTTTTTTTAGATGGCATGATGACTAAAAAAAGTACAATTTATTAATTTTTTTTAAAAAATATTTTTTTAAGACAAAAAATGACATGATGTATAGTAAGGTTTTTTTTTTTAGATGGCATGACTAAGAAATGACAATTTATATTAAGGTTTATTTAAAAAAAAATTAAGACTAAAAAATGACATGATGTATAGTAAGGTTTTTTTAGATGGCATGACTAAAAATGGATAATTTTTTTGAAGTTTTTTTTTTAAGACAAAAAAAATTACATGATGTATAGTAAGGTTTTTTTTTAGATGGCATGATGACTAAAAAAAGTACAATTTATTAAGTTTTTTTTAAAAATATTTTTTTATGACAAAAAATGACATGATGTATAGTAAGGTTTTTTTAGATGGCATGACTAAAAATGGATAATTTTTTTGAAATTTTTTTTTTTAAGACAAAAAAATTACATGATGTATAGTAAGGTTTTTTTTTTGATGGCATGACTAAGAAATTACTATTACGTTTTTTTTTTGACTAAAAAATGACATGATGTATAGTAAGGCATTTTTTAGATGGCATGACGACTAAAAATAGATAATTTTTATGAAGTTAAAAAAAAAACAATTTTTTTTAAGACAAAAAAATAACATGTGTATAGTAAGTTTTTTTTTAGATGGCTTGATGACTAAAAAATGACAATTTATATTAAGGTTTATTTAAAAAAAATTAATTTTTAAAACTAAAAAATGACATGATGTGTATAGTAAGGTTTTTTTTAGCTGGCATGATGACTAAAAAAAGTACAATTTATTAATTTTTTTAAAAAAAAAAATTTTTAAGACAAAAAATGACATGATGTATAGTAAGGTTTTTTTTTTTAGATGGCATGACTAAGAAATTACAACTTATATTAAGGTTTTTTTTTTTTGACTAAAAAATGACATGATGTATATATAGTAAGGTTTTTTTTTTTAGATTGCTTGATGACTAAAAAATGACAATTTATATTAAGGTTTATTTAAAAAAAAAATAAGACTAAAAAATGACATGATGTATAGTAAGGTTTTTTTTTAGATGGCATGACTAAAAATGGATAATTTTTTTGAAGTTTTTTTTTAAGACAAAAAAATGACATGTGTATAGTAAGGTTTTTTTTTTTGATGGCATGCCTAAGAAATGACTATATTAAGTTTTTTTTTTTTGACTAAAAATTACATGATGTATATATAGTAAGGCATTTTTTAGATGGCATGACGACTAAAAATAGATAATTTTTATGAAGTTTAAAAAAAATAATTTTTTTTTAAGACAAAAAAATAACATGTGTATAGTAAGTTTTTTTTAAGATGGCTTGATGACTAAAAAATGACAATTTATATTAAGGTTTATTTAAAAAAAAAATTTTAAGACTAAAAAATGACATGATGTATAGTAAGGTTTTTTTTTAGATGGCATGACGACTAAAAATAGATAATTTTTCTAAAGTTTAAAAAAAAGATTTTTTTTTCAGACAAAGAAATAACATGTGTATAGTAAGTTTTTTTTTTATTTGGCTTGATGACTAAAAAATGACAATTTATATTAAGGTTTATTTAAAAAAAAATTAAGACTAAAAAATGACATGATGTATAGTAAGGTTTTTTTTTAGATGGCATGACTAAAAATGGATAATTTTTTTGAAGTTTTTTTTTAAGACATAAAAATTACATGATGTATAGTAAGGTTGTTTTTTTTTGATGGCATGACTAAGAAATGACTATATTAAGTTTTTTTTTTTTTGACTAAAAAATGACATGATGGTATAGTAAGGCATTTTTTTAGATGGCATGACGACTAAAAATAGATAATTTTTATGAAGTTTAAAAAAAATAATTTTTTTTTAAGACAAAGAAATAACGTGTATAGTAAGTTTTTTTTTAGATGGCTTGATGACTAAAAAATGACAATTTATATTAAGGTTTATTTAAAAAAAAAAATTTAAGACTAAAAAATGACATGATGTATAGTAAGATTTTTTTTAGATGGCATGATGACTAAAAAAAGTACAATTTATTAATTTTTTTTTAAAAAATATTTTTTTAAGACTAAAAAATGACATGATGTATATATAGTAAGGTTTTTTTTTTAGATGGCTTGATGTAAAAAATGACAATTTATATTAAGGTTTATTTAAAAAAATAATAATTTTAAGACTAAAAAAATGACATGATGTATAGTAAGGTTTTTTTTTAGATGGCATGACTAAAAATGGATAATTTTTTTGAAGTTTTTTTAAGACAAAAAAATTACATGATGTATAGTAAGGTTTTTTTTAGATGGCATGATGACTAAAAAAAGTACAATTTATTAATTTTTTTAAAAAAAAAATTTTTTAAGACAAAAAATGACATGATGTATAGTAAGGTTTTTTTTTTTAGATGGCATGACTAAGAAATTACAACTTATATTAAGTTTTTTTTTTTTGACTAAAAAATGACATGATGTATATATAGTAAGGTTTTTTTTTTAGATTGCTTGATGACTAAAAAAGGACAATTTATATTAAGGTTTATTTAAAAAAAAAATTTAAGACTAAAAAATGACATGATGTATAGTAAGATTTTTTTTTAGATGGCATGATGACTAAAAAAAGTACAATTTATTAATTTTTTTTTAAAAAATATTTTTTTAAGACTAAAAAATGACATGATGTATAGTAAGGTTTTTTTTTAGATGGCATGACTAAAAATGGATAATTTTTTTGAAGTTTTTTTTTTAAGACAAAAAAATGACATGTGTATAGTAAGGTTTTTTTTTTTTGATGGCATGCCTAAGAAATGACTATATTAAGTTTTTTTTTTTGACTAAAAAATTACATGATGTATATATAGTAAGGCATTTTTTAGATGGCATGACGACTAAAAATAGATAATTTTTATGAAGTTTAAAAAAAATAATTTTTTTTTAAGACAAAAAAATAACATGTGTATAGTAAGTTTTTTTTTTATTTGGCTTGATGACTAAAAAATGACAATTTATATTAAGGTTTATTTAAAAAAAAAATTAAGACTGAAAAATGACATGATGTATAGTAAGGTTTTTTTTTTAGATGGCATGACTAAGAAATGACAATTTATATTAAGTTTTTTTTGTTGACTAAAAATTGACATGATGGTATAGTAAGGCATTTTTTTAGATGGCATGACTAAAAATGGATAATTTTTTTGAAGTTTTTTTTTTTTTTTTTTTTCAAGATTTTTTTAAAGACTAAAAAACAACATGTGTAGAAAGGCGTTTTTTTTAAGATGGCATGACTAAAAAATTACAATTTATGTCAAGGTTTTTTTTTTTTAAATTTTCTGCAGCGGAGGCGCGCAATGGTCTAAAATACACAATTTTAAGATGCCTTCCATCCTTTTGATCTGTGGCCACCTCATCGTCATGGCAACCGTGTCCTCTCCTTCACAGGTGAGGTGAAGCAGGAAGTTGGCGGTGGCGGCAGCAGCAGCGTGTTCCGCGAGGGAACGCCTTACCAGCGGCGAGGCTCGCTGCAGCTCTGGCAGTTCCTGGTGGCTCTGCTGGACGACCCCGGGAACGCCCACTTTATCGCATGGACCGGCCGCGGGATGGAGTTCAAGCTCATCGAACCGGAAGAGGTAGAGTTTTTTTGATGGTGCCAAAACCTTGTCTTATGGCAAAGTAGTAATTGGTGTCAAGGAAGTGTAGTAATCGCATGGGGGGGAAAAATGCCTTACTATGTATTTTAAATCACACGCTGCCATCATGCCCAAGGTTACTTGGCTCGTCACAGGAAGAGGGGAAAAAACAACACATAGAATCCATTCACAGCCTTTTAGAGCAAATGATTGATTTATTAAAAAAAAACAAAAAAAAAAACACCCCCACCAAAAAGTGAAGTGCGATCTCATAATTGCCCAATTAGCGACGTCGTTACGAGCGGGTACGTCCAAACATTGCAACGCTCTTCCATTATGTTTTCACAAGGCATTAAAAATGCACAAGTGCAATTAGAGGCTGAGAGCACTCAGCCATCAAAAGCAACAAGAGGCGAGACGCGTGCTACGCGTGCTACGCGTGCTTGCTGCATCATGCGGGGAAACGCGCACGAGTCGCAACGTTCTGAAATTCACTGCGCATAGCACTTTTCCAAGGCAGGTTCTTTTGGACTGTCGGTGCTGACGCCACACTGCAAAGAAAACAGACCAAAAAAATATCAAAACAAAGTTGTAATGTTATGACTAAGTCAAGTAACATCATTTTGATGTTTAAAAGGCAATTATGTATATTGTCGCAGCTATGTGAAAAACAATTGCATCCATTAAAAAAAAAAAAAGACAAGATACATAGTAAGGCACTTTTTAAATGATGTGGATGGATTTTTTTTTTAAAGGGATGCTTGACTCGTTGAGCCATTTTCAGCAGTAAAATGTTAATATCTTGTCCATGATGTGATAACTTCATTATTTTTCATGTACACTCAATACCTTTAAAAACAAATTGTATCCACTTGCTGTCGACTGAAGATGACATCACCTGTGCAACGACCAATCATGGCATCCTCAGTCGACAGCAAGTGGATAAAATTTGTTTTTAAAGGTACTAATTGTACATGAAAAATAATGAAGTTATCACATCATGGACAAAATATTAACATTTTACTGCTGAAAATGGCTCAATGAGTCAAATATCCCTTTAAATGAAATTATAAAACACTTTTTAATTCATGTTTCATTACAGCTGCAAAAACAAACAAATTAGTAATATTGGATTATTTTTTTTTATATAAACACGTCACTCCGTCTGTTAACGTGCTCCTCAGGTGGCCCGATTGTGGGGGATGCAAAAGAATCGACCCGCCATGAACTACGACAAGCTGAGCCGCTCTCTGCGCTATTACTACGAGAAGGGAATCATGCAGAAGGCAAGTAAAAAAAATAATAATAATTTTGTGTGCGTTACGTGTCAGCCATCTTGTCTAAGCGCGCGCGTCGTGTTCAGGTGGCGGGCGAGCGCTACGTGTACAAGTTCGTGTGCGAGCCCGAGGCGCTGATCTCGCTGGCCTTCCCCGACAATCAGCGGCCCAGCCTGAAGGCGGAGTTTGAGCGCTACGTCAACGAGGAGGACACGGTGCCGCTGTCTCACCTGGACGAGGCGGGGGCTCCCTACAACGCCGCCGAGCAGCCCCCACACGCCGCCCAGCCCTACTCCAAAGCATACATGTACTAAAGCCGCATCCCTCCCCCTTGCTGTGCCCCAAAGCATCTTCCTCTTCATACATGACCCCCCCCCCCCCGAACCCCATGCACCTCTTGCACACAAGCCCCAACCCCCCCTTGTATATACAGCTAAGGTGTTTTTGTTCGAAATTAATCTCACGAGGTAGTTTTGTTTTGCGAGGCTTCCTGTCACCTCCGAAGCCTCCAAATACGAGCGTGGATCAAGAGATTGCTTAATAAATTACTCCAAATTATACACGAGCGCACGTCCCGACTGCTTCTTAACATCCACACTCTTTACATATTTATATACGTTGTATTTTTATTTTTTTTTTACTATTAAATAAAGGTTGTTAAAAGCTAGTATTTATAATGCTATTTTGAGTCTCTATATACATTATCTCATACACTCTAAAAAGAGAATTGTTGATCATCTTAATAAAATTGTTTCAAGTGGTAAAACACAATTGAATTTAGTTAAACTAAAGTTATTATGAGTTCATTAATTATACATACATTTTAAAGAACTCATAATTAAACTTAATATATTCACTAAGGTTTAACTAAATTCAATTGTGTTTTACCACTTGAAGCAATTTTATTAAGATGATCAACAATTCTCTTTTTAGAGTGTAGTATTTTTTGACACGCACGATAAGACTTCATTTTTAATGACATGGATCATAAGACATGGCTTAATTATTAATACGAGAATTTTAAATCTAGAAATTTAAGGTCAGACATGAATGTATAATGTCATTTTAAATTAAATAAAAAAACTTCACCTTAGTAATAGTTTAAGTCATAAAAAATGGAAGTCATATGATACGTCATAAAAATGAAATCATACCTGACTTTATCGATGCCACGTAGTTGTCGTCAGCGTCGCCGGAACGCCCTGGAGATCCTCCAGGCGTTGGGTTCCTCGTAGCGGTTGTAGAGCGGCTCCAGACGCTGCTGCTTCTTCTGCTTGCTGAGGCGCGTCGGGTCCGACACTTTGAAGAAGGCGGGAGCGAATTCCACCAGCCAGCGCGGGTCGATGGTGGTCACCTCGCGCATGTACTCCTTGGTGGTCAGCACCAGCTCGTGGTACACCAGCCTGGAGATTAGAGCGCCAACATCGTCATCACAGATAGTAAAAACTAACAAAATAACTACAGCTACAATTGAAAAAATATTTTTGTTAACATTTATAAAAAAAAAAATGAAAATGCGTTAAGATACAAAAACTAACTGAAAACATCAATACAGCAAAAATGGCCTTTTTTTGGGGGGTTAATTAGCATCATAAATGAGCTGCTGTCTGTCCATACAGAAGACGGAAGGTCAAACGGTCATTTGAGAAATTTTGTTTTTGCACTTAAAGTACTCCATTAAAAAAATAAAATAAAGTTAAGCATTAAAAACTAAAGCTAATACTAAAATGAATAAAAACTAGAACTAAGCATTTTCCCAGAAAACTAAAGCTAATACGAAAATGTTTAAAAAACTAAGCATTAAAAAGAAAAAGAAAAACTAACACTACAACTACTAAAACTAAGCATCCACCACAAATGTGCTCTAAAACCAAATTAAAACTGAGTGAATTCAAAAAAGTAAAGTAAGAATTCTATTCTAACCGTGATGCTGCCTCACCATTCGGGCTGTCGGTTGAAGAGCGTGCTGGACGGGTGCAGGTACACCACCTGCTGGTCGATGAGGGTACGGTAGCCGTCTTGTGGGTGCTTCTTGGCGGCGTTGCGGAAGAAACCGCTGCAGATGGCCTTCTGGACGCGCACGGTGGACGCGCCGCAAGACACCACGTCCAGCTTGTGCCTGCCGGGACGGACATCCCCGTCAAATGTTAGCCCCAACGGAGACGTCCGATTGGCTGACCGCCGCTCGCCTGTCCATGATGCTCATCATCTGCTTGCGGATGTCCTGCGCCCTCCTGAGCGAGCGAGCCTGGATGAAGTTCTCGAAGCACCACGGGTTGGAGAACTTGTTGTTCTTCCACGAGTTGAAGACGGCCAGCAGGGTGAGGTGGTCGCCCTCGGGCTGGAAGAACTTGGCCTTCCTCTGGTCCGCCTGGATCTGCTTGTCCTGCCGCGAACGTTCACGCCGCAGCTTCTTAGCATGTTAGCTAGCACGCCAGTTAGCATGTACCGTACCTTGGGCCTGTAGAAGACGTTCTGCACGGACAACATGGACACGATGGTGAGCATCTCGTCACCGCAGCACAGATGCACCGACATGATCAGCATCTTGCACAACGTGGGCTCCAGAGGGAATTCGGCCATCTGGGCGGGACCAAAGCGCACGTCAGGAAGCCCAGAAAAGCCAACCGGATCAAAGCGACCCGCCGGCGGCGGTCCTCACCCGTCGCCCGAGTCGGGTGAGGAGCCCCTCGTCGTCCAGCGCCCCCAGAGCGTACAGCTGCTCCATGGCGGTGATCAGCGTCTCCATGGGAGGCGCGTCCATGAAGTCGAAGGCCAGAAGGTCGTTGATGCCCATGGCCTGCCGGGCGAGGCCGCATGACATCATTTTCACATTTGTACCGGACGTTCTTTTTTATGACAGTTTTAAAAGGGGGCACAGTATAAACCTGGAAAAGAAACTCAGCCCACATATCCATATGATAAAACAGAACTCGGTGACATCACTGGCGCACCTTGAGCGAGAGCACCGTGCTGGCCAAGTTGGTCCTCTGGATCTCCGGCACGTTGGTGGTCAGCATCTCGTCCCGGTACGCTCGCTCCGTGTACAGGCGGTAACACTTGCCGGGACCCGTTCTGCCGGCGCGGCCCGAGCGCTGCTTGGCCTGCGCCTGGATGACACGTGGTTTCAGACACATTTGGACGCCATCAAAAAATATTTTGGCCAGAAGCTCAACCAGAGAAAATGCAAATATGTTTTTTTTCTTTCTTTCTTTTTTTTTTAACTCATTCACTGCCATAAATTAATAAAAAAAAAAGATGATTAAAAATTAGGGGCGACAGGCAATTAAAATGTTTAATTGTAATTAATTGTATGGCTTCATTGGTTAACTCACGATTAATCGCAAATTTTATATCTGTTCTAAATGTACAATGAAAAAAAATCTAGGTTTTTATACTCTTGTTAACAAAAGAGGAAAAAAAATTTAACTA
Organism: Vanacampus margaritifer; assembly: GCF_051991255.1. Lineage (NCBI taxonomy): Eukaryota > Metazoa > Chordata > Actinopteri > Syngnathiformes > Syngnathidae > Vanacampus > Vanacampus margaritifer. The sequence goes on from NC_135449.1 coordinate 2,605,173, forward strand.
ATAGAAATAGTTCAAATTAATTTTTGACGTTTTTAGCCGTCAATGGCAGTGAATGAATAAAAAGAAAAGAAAAGATGACTGAAAATTTGGGCCATCAGGTGATTAAAATTTAAATCGTAATTAATCGCATTACTTCACTCGTTAACTCAAGATTAATCACAAATTTCATATCTGTTCTAAATGAACAATTAAAAACATTCTAGCTTTTCATACTCTTGTTAACAAAAGAGGAAAAAAAATTTAAACTAATAGAAATAGTTCAAATGAATTTTTGACGTCTATAGCCGTCAATGGCAGTTAATGAGTTAATGAGCACCCGCTAGCACATTATTTGATCAAATTAGGACAAACATTCTGTGAGGAGCTTGACGACGTGCAAGGAAAAAAATCAGTTTTGGGCTGCTATTAGGTTGTTGTTTTTTTTGGGGCACATACCATTTTGTCTGGTAATTTAAAAAATGCGCATATTTGCATTTTTATTATTATTATTATTATTTGTTACTCGGGTAATTGCCAAAAATCGCATGCTCGCAGCTCTAGTCAGGGCCCGAGCAGCAACTGTTTCCAATAGTTAAAAAGAAAATTGTAACTTTTTTTTTTTTTAACAATAATTTCTGTCAAAATGACGCGCAGAAAAACGATAGCCGTGACGAGCAAGATGCCAAATTGGCAGTATAATATATGAATAAAATGTGTAAAATAAACAAAAGCAAAAATAATCAAATAAAGAGCAAATGATAAGAAATATGCGAAACGGAAGTTGGAAGCCACCTGCGAGATGGGCGTCACCACCAGCTGGTCGATGCCCGACCTGTAGTTGTAGACAATCTGCTTGACGAAGCCGGGGTCCACCACGTAGTAGATGCCGTCGATGGTCAGCGACGTCTCGGCGATGTTTGTGGCGATGATCACCTGCCGGTCGCGGGCAAAACGTCGCAAGGTTTCAATTGGTTTTACTGGGCTGGATTCAACTGGAATGTGGATCAGTGCAAGGCTATATTAATTCAATTATATTAAAACATAAATAAATGACAAAAAATGGATGTAAAAAATATAATTCAAAATTTAAATAAAAATAAATAAATATAAATGGAAACAAAAACAACATATATACATATATATATACATAATAAAAAATAAAATTAAAATAATAGGTCAAAATTAATACAAAAATAAATATCTAAATAGAGATAAAATATTAATCAATAAATAAAAACCATCATGACTTGTCGAGCAATTCAAGTCGTGCGGCTTGCATGGCGCTCTCCATGCAAGCCGGCGAGTCCAACCCAGGACACGCTTAGGACCGCCCCCCTCATTTGAATAGCATTTCGTCCTGGCAGAGCGTCTGCAGCATGAAATAAATAAATGTGAGAACAGAGCGGTTTTATTTATTGACTGATATTTAATTCCATTTATAAAAATTTTTTTTTTTTACATTTATTAAAACATTTTTGAATGTTTTTTAACTCTTTGACTGCCAAAAACGTTAAATAACGTTTAGTAAAATCCTATGGAGGAGTGCCAAAGACGTTAAAAGACGTTTTTTCAAAACAGGTGAAACTAACCATTTTCTATTGTTGATTACTGAAAAACGGAATAAGGTAGAAACAAACTTTTTTTTCTGATGAAAGATGAGAGTCCAATCTTTCATTTGGTAGTATGTGTGTTTCCATAGTCCAAACACGTAATTTTCTGTGGACCTTGAAAGATCAGTCAAAAATGCTTAAATCGGCTGGCACTGGCGACATCCCGTTTCTGAAAACGTCTGGCAGTCAAAGAGTTAATATTTTTTTATTCATTTATGGTATATATATATATTTTTTTAATTTCCATTAATATCTATGTTTTTGCATTTAATTTTTGAATTAGATTTTTTATTTGTTTTTATTTTCACTTTCAGTCATTTATTTATTTGTAATCTGCAAAATAAAATGCCAATTGTTTGTGTTTTTTTCTGAATCAATTCGCAGTTTGACCTTCCTGCTGCCAAGCGGCGCCGGCTCAAAGATCCTGGTCTGCATCTCACTGGGCAGTGCGGAATAAACGGGAAGGATGATGAGCTGGGGAAGGTCGGGGCCGAGCATCCGCATGCGCTCGAAGAGGATCTCGCAGGCCGTGTCGATCTCCTCCTGCCCGGTCAGAAACACCAGGACGTCACCTGGACCGGCCGCGGGAAGCGCGTCATGAAACGGGAGATACCAAAAGAAGGGGGTGAATTTGTGACGGTACCGGGAGGCTCGGTCAGGTGGATCTGCATGACGGTGATGAGGCTGGCGTCCAGGTAGTCCGTCTCGGGCTCCCTGGCGTAGAGCACCTCCACCGGGAAGGTCCGCCCCGGGATGGTGAAGATGGGCGCCTCGAAGAAATACTGCGAGAACTTGACGGCGTCCAACGTGGCCGACGACACGATCAGCTTCAGGTCTTTGCGCTTCTGCACCGTCTGGCCAAGAGAGCGCGCCGGCAATGCTCGTCGCAAATTCTTCAATTTTGCGACGCTGCCGTACCTTCTTGAGCAGTCCGAAGAGGACGTCGGTGTGGACGGTCCTCTCGTGGGCCTCGTCCAGCATGACCAGCGAATACTGGCCCATGTCGGGGTCGAGCAGACATTCCCGCTGCAGCATGCCGTGAGTCATGTACTTGATCTGCGTCTCGGGGCTGGTGCAGTCCTCAAAACGGATGGTGTAGCCCACCTACAAAGCAGACGGGCTCTCTTATGATTTTTCGCCACTGGTGGACATTCTTGAATCCAGAGCTTCTTACGATTTTCATTTTCTGACCGATATGGATTTTTTTTCAGGCTGATACAGACTCATATTAACTCTTTGACTGCCAGACGTTTTCAGAAAAGGGATGCCGTGGGTGCCAGCCGATTTTAAGCATTTTGACTGATCTTTCAAGGTCCATAGAAAATTATGTGTTTGGACTATGGAAACACACATACTGCCAAAACAAGATTGGACTCTCATCTTCCATCAGAAAAAAAAAAGTTTGTTTCTACCTTATTCCGTTTTTGAGTAATCAACAATAGAAAATGGTTAGTTTCACCTGTTTTGAAAAAAAAACGTCTTTTAACGTCTTTGGCACTCCTCCATAGGATTTTACGAAACGTTATTTAACGTTTTTGGCAGTCAAAGAGTTAATCAGAATTAAATTCCGATAACCGATTAATTGGATGGTTAACTCATTTGCTCGCAGCCATTTGCACTGAAGCAACCCCCTTCGCTCCCAGCTGTTTCACTGGATTTTGACTGATTTTGCACAGCCCACACAATATTGTGTTCTATTGCTATAAAAACACAAAACCTACCAAAAGAAAGATTAGAGTCTCTTCTTTCAACCAGGACAAAAAGTTTATTTCTATCTGTTTCTGTTTTGCAACAATTAGCATTAGTTAGCAAACAGTGGGGAAAAGAGCTTTTTGCTACACGGTTAGTTAGGGTCTTATACTCTGCTGCCACCCGCTGGCCGGTTTTGTAATAACTACCACTGCTTCAATTGTTGTCTTCAGTTCAGGGGCTGCATCAAAGCCTTCTGTATGCTCTAGCACAGGGGTGGCCAAGTTCGGCCCTATCCGGCCTGTTTTCCATGTCTTCCTCCTTCAGCGCAGCTGATTCTAATGATCAGCTCAGGGATGTGATTTGACCAAAGTGAAATTATCTGAAAATTTAGCCGGGGGTCTGGGGGCCGCTGGCACCCAGCTAGGTCCAGGAGCTCATGGGTTTTCCGTGTTTTTAAGTACTTTCAATGCACTCACATGACAAAGAAATAGACAAAACAACAGCATAAATTTTCAATGTATATTGAACTATCCCATATAAAATGGCAGTTTTAGTCAACTCAAAATCAGTCACATTCAAAAACATTGGACTGCCTTTGCTTTTAAAAACTATCACTGAGAATATCATCATATCTAACTAATGTGATTACTAAGTTAACACATAAATAATGCTGAAGAGCAAAAAAAAAAAAAGCGGAATTCCGCGAATTAGCGGAAAAATCACATCCCTGTCAGCTCATCAGCAAGCTTTGCAGAAGCCTGAAAACGATCCTGATCAGGAATCAGGTGTGTTAGTGGAGAGAAACATGGAAAACAGGCTGGATGGTGGCTCTCGAGGACCGAACTTGGCCACCCCTGCTCTTGCGTAAAAATAAAAAATAAAAAAAGCATAAAATTTCTAGTCAACAGAACTTATTCATGGCATTCAAAAAAAAAAAAAAAAAAAAAAGCCCCCCAAAAAAGATTAACTTTTATCTTATGTTTTATGTATGTGTGTGTATTTGTAATTGTGTGGTTGCTTGCTTTTGTGATGCAAATGAGCTGTTAGCTTACTCTGGCCCACTTTTTTTTTTTTTTAAATTGTCCCAGCACACACACGCACAAAAAATAAATAAAAATAATAATAATAATGCAATTGAACGAAAAGTGCCCCTAAACAATCCAAGTGCTCCTCTGCTGCCACCTGTTGGACAGCGTGCACACGTCAGGCAACTTGTCACTCACCTCCTGGCCCAGCCGACATCCGAACTCCTCCGAGACCCTCTTGGCGACGGACATGGCGGCCACGCGGCGAGGCTGCGTGCAGCCGATCTTCCCTCGCGCCGTGTACCCCGCCTCGGCCAGGTACTGCGTGATCTGCGTGGTCTTCCCCGAGCCGGTCTCGCCCACCACGATCAGGATTTGGTTGTCGTGGACGGCCTGCGGGAAGCGCGGGACAGAAAATGAGCGCTGGGCGGATGGACTTCCCGATGGTGCGAGTGGCCTGGCAGACCTGAACCAGCTCCTCCTTCAGCTTGAAGATGGGCAGACTCTCCCGCTGCTGGATGATGGACAGCTCCGTTTTCTTGCCGTACGACACCTGATTCCCGCCGAAGGCGTAACGCTTCCACATGGGAACGTCGGCCGGCGGGGCGCCGATGCCGCGCAGGTTGGCGGCGATCTGCCGGCCGTCATCTGCGGCGGGAGAGCAGAGGGTGAGCCGGCATTGCAGACACGTCCGGCGCTAAGAGGTTTTGAGCGCGCACAGTCCGGCATGGGGTCGATCCAGTTCTTGTGGAGGCCGGTCGGGATGCGGTCCATCTCGTCCGCGCGGGCCGCGTGCTTGAGCTCGCGGCGCTCTTTGGCCAGGGCGCTCTGCATCATGGCCGCCTGCGACAGCGAGCCGTCGGGATTCTAAACACAAAAAGATCTAAATATCCCAATGATAATAATAATAACAATAATAATAATAATAATAATAATGTACCTTTACGATCTTGACGGGACTCAAGTTGGTGCTCCACCGAGTCTGACCTTGCAGAAAGGGCGGCTCCTCCTCCACCAGGTCGATTTCGATGTCCACGTCTGGTCACATGATCGTCACGTGATCACACGGTAACGCGATGACAGCAAAAAAAGAAGAAGAAAAAAAAGTCATCAACGCGCTTACCTTCCTCGTCGTTGAAGTTGGGAAGGATTCCCGTTTCTTTGTCGAACTCCGGGTACTCCTCCTTCGGGAGCACGTTGGCGGCAATCATCTGGACGGAGAAGGCGAGTTTGGAAGTCGGAATGTTTCTGAGGAATCGACTTGCTATCCGTCGATCGTTGATTTGATCGCTTAATTCTATCAATGTCTTTGTCTGTGATGACTGCCGACCTGTTTGATCTCCCACTTTTCCAGGTCGGTGATCCTGGCCATCTTTTTTTGCTGGCTCGGGTTCTCCTCACTCTCCAGCACGCAGACCACGGGAAAGTCGGGATTCCTCATGGCGTCGTCCCCGGCACCCGTGCCGTTTTCAAAGTTCCTTCTGCGGTTGGGATTCAGGTCCTCTCCAGTTTCTTGGTCCACATCCTGTAAAAATGTTTCCAGCTTTGTCACAAGTTCTTTTGCGTCTTCCCTTCCTACTCCTTCTGGGACCGACCTTCATGCTGAGGCTGGCCTTTGTTCCGGTCACAGACAGCGCTTTGACCTTGACCTTTTGTCCCCTGCTGACTACAGTCGACACGTCCGCTATTCGGCCTTCCTTGCGCAGCTCCGATACGTGCACGAGGCCTTCCCAGCGTCTCCTGCGTACATTTAAATTTATTTAGTAAGAGTTAAAAAAAAAGAAAAGTAGAATGACATTATACAACACTTGATCCCCGTCTGGGGTTTGCTTAATTTCTCCAGTTTTTGGCTGAAACATGAAGGAAAAGAATGGAAATGATTTTGCTCATGTTTGAAGTTGCTGAAGTGGTCAAATCGAACCTCGTACCTAAGGCCTTCCAGCTGCACAAAGCATCCAAACTGCATCACGCTGGACACTTTCCCGCAGTAGATGTCGCCCACCACGGGAACGTTGGACAGAGGTCGCTCGACGGGATTCGGATCTCGGGGCGGGCTCGGCGGTCGGTCGCTCCAGCGGGAAGGTCGTTTCCGTCGCCGCTTGCCGGTCGTCTCGCCATCGCGATCTCTCGACCCGGAACGATGGCGCTTCCGCGTGCTGTCCTTGTCTGCGTCGTTTGTCCTGAAGGAATTCAAATGTTGTCATTAGAAGCCTCAGTCAAGATAAATGTAGACAATTTTTGTTAATATAATCTCTAACTAGTTTCACAAATTATGGTTATTGTTAATAATATTAAACTCACCCAGGAACACAACGAGGCATGAGCATCTCCAGCTGCTTCATGGCTGCGGCGGCAACTCGCTCATCGTTTTTACTGAGTTGATGTGAAGAAAGCTGATGGACAGAAAGTCACAACGATGACAACACCACCACAACCAACACTGTACATTATTTTTCCAACAAGAGTCTAATGTCATGATTTCTACTGTTAACTGTAATTTTGGTATAGAAGATAAAGTTTATAAGCTGAAGGTAAATACCGTCCACACGGGATCATCTGGTTTACATAGAGCAGGATATTTCTCTTTCAACTTGTCTTGTTCACTCTTGGGTTTTTGCTGACGCGCTGATGTGAGCCAGAGAGAAACAAACATGTTCATGACATGTAGCATTAATGTTCATGGTTAAAAAACGCACTATAGGAAAAAGAAAATGTCTACCTTGACTCGTGGAGGCTTGCATGGTTTTAATAATTCTAAACAAATTTGTAGTGAGCGTTTCCTGAAAGACAAAACACAATGATTGGTCGTTGAAAAATGTAAAACAATCAATTAGCCACGACCTACTGTGAATTCGGCTCCATTTTGTGACAAGGCAGCTTTAAACTCTCCAAATGTCGGATGTTTGTCTGCGAGGCTGATGATGAATTCAGCTAGCGAAAACAAGAACATTTTAGCGAAACCCTTCATGTAAAAATACATTTGCTGGTAAGTTGTAAGCCAAAAGACATTCGGACATACCAAGATCTTTTTCGCTTATTCCAAGATGGTTTTCCAACTCGGTGCACACTTTGGATACCAAAGATAAATACTCCAGACGCTGTACCGCGTCCAGCGCCGCCATTTTGGCCGCAGTCGTCTGTGTTGACATGGAAGTGCTTCTTCTTCTACGCACAGCTGAAACCGAGCGGCTTAATTTAAGTCGCCCACTGTTGACTATAAATGAAATAACAGCAACCTTATCGGAACGCTTATGATCAAAAACGCATTCATATTTCGCATGATTTCAAGAAAACGACCAAACATGCAGTGTAATATAATGCTTACTGTACCAAAAGTATGCTGGTTTCAACAAAAAACATCCAAGACTATTTGGGATTTATTAAAAACATTTTGTACAGTGACGAGCAAATACTGTATAACACATTTCTATTAACAAAGGGAAAAAAAACATTGCTATTTTTGGATTGTATTCAAGTTTTTTTTTTTTTTACTACTGACAGATCAAATTATGCATTTCATCGCAAACAGAAGAGTGACTTCACGATTACAACATGGACCCGTCAAAAAAAAAAAAGGAGGTAAAATTCAAAGAAAACAAAGTCGAAATGTAAAGTCCGAACAGTGACCACGCTGGCTAAAAGTCGTCAGCGTCGCCTGAACGCTCTGGAGATCCTCCAGGCGTTGGGTTCCTCGTAGCGGTTGTAGAGCGGTTCCAGACGCTGCTGCTTCTTCTGCTTGCTGAGGCGCGTCGGGTCCGACACTTTGAAGAAGGCGGGAGCGAATTCCACCAGCCAGCGCGGGTCGATGGTGGTCACCTCGCGCATGTACTCCTTGGTGGTCAGCACCAGCTCGTGGTAGACGACCCTGAGGACGAAAAGAGAAAGCTGTCAAGCTGCAAAAAAATATATATATTTTAAAAAATTATATATAATAATTTTAAAAATAAATCTCAAATCAAGGCAAATGTGAAATAAAATACATCTGATCATTCTTTTTTTTTTCTTTTTTAAAGAGCCATGTGACGAGTAGAATGTAAATAAATAAATTCATCATGCAATCATTTGTCTTCATTTTCTGAATATATGCTACAATGTCATTAAGCAAATTCTAAAAACTGGAAAATGTAGGTAGTTAAAACTTGCAAACAAAATATTTTTCCAATAAATTACAATACCTTAAAAACATTTTTTAAGGGGGAAAAAAATGCTTGAACAATAATTTTACTCGCCCCCCCCTCACCATTCAGGCTGTCGGTTGAACAAAGCACTGGACGGGTGGATGTAGACCACCTGCTGGTCTATGAGGGTCCTGTAGCCCTCCTGAGGGTCCTTCTTGGCGGCGTTGCGGAAGAAACCGCTGCAGATGGCCTTCTGGACGCGCACGGTGGCTTTGCCGCAAGATACCACGTCCAACTTGTGCCTGAGAATTATTTCCTGAATGAGGGCTGGGCGATGAATCCATTTTCCATTTTCCGTTTCGTATGCAATCTTGATACCGACCGGTCCATGATGCCCAACATCTGCTTGCGGATGTCCTGCCCCCTCCTGAGCGAGCGAGCCTGGATGAAGTTCTCGTAGCACCACGGGTTGGAGAACTTGTTGTTCTTCCACGAGTTGTAGACGGCCAGCAGGGTGAGATGGTCGCCCTCGGGCTGATGGAACTTGGCCTTCTTCTGGTCGGCCAAAGCCTGCTTGTCCTGCGTCACAAAAAAAAAAAAAAAAAAAGAAAGTTGATGACAAACTCTCATAAGAAGAAGGTTTGGCGAGGTCTCACCTTGGGCCTGTAGAAGACGTTCTGCACGGACAACATGGACACGATGGTGAGCATCTCCTCACTGCAGCCCAGGTGCACCGACATGATCAACATCTTGCACAACATCGGCTCCAGAGGGAATTCGGCCATCTGGACGAGACGGCGGCGCACGTCAGGAACCCGAGAAAACCGAACCCCAAATAATCACTGGCGGTGTTCCTCACCCGTCGCCCGAGCCGCGTGAGCAGCCCCTCGTCGTCCAGCGCTCCCAGCGTGTACAGCTGCTCCATGGCGGTGATCAGCGTCTCCATGGGAGGAGCGTCCATGAAGTCGAAGGACAGCAGGTCGTTGATGCCCATGGCCTGCCGGAGACCACGCAAGCATGTTTAACGCACACGCGTGTAACGGATCGTGCTGTCAACGACTTAAAAAAGAAAAAAAGGGAAAAAAAAAAAAAAGGACTCGCCTGTCGATGATTCCATTGACTAATAGATGCTACCCCCCCCAAAAAAAAGTTTTTAATTTTCAATATATATCTTTCTTTTTTTTTTTAATTTAGTGGATATGAATACTCATTGTTCCTCATCTTCTGTGCACATATTACACAAACACCAACAAAATTAGCCTATGCTAAACAGTTAGCAATGGCGATTAGCATTAAACTCGAATTACACTGCATACCGACCACACGCAAATCAGTTTTTTTTAAATGATTAAAATAGCTTTGACGCATGCATTTTTGCGCCGACCAATTTTTGCGGTCGACTCCCCCTAGCCCTAATAATGTCTCTGTGATGTCGAGGTGTGGCGGGCGTGCACCTTGAGCGAGAGCACCGTGCTGGCCAAGTTGGTCCTCTGGATCTCCGGCACGTTGGTGGTCAGCATCTCGTCCCGGTACGCTCGCTCCGTGTACAGGCGGTAACACTTGCCGGGGCCCGTTCTGCCGGCGCGGCCTGCCCTCTGCTTCGCTTGAGCCTGTGACGGTTGAAAAACGGTTTCATGACGAGATGGATTGACAGGACGCAGCGGCGGCGGCGTTGAAAGCTACCTGCGAGATGGGCGTCACCACCAGCTGGTCGATGCCCGTTTTGGAGTTGTAGACTTTCTGCTTGACAAAACCGGGGTCCACCACGTAGTAGATGCCGTCGATGGTCAGAGATGTCTCAGCGATGTTGGTTGCTATGACAACCTGGCGGGAAAAAACACCAAGTACGTTTATTTTGATGTTTGAGGGCAACTCTACCCAGTGTACTGCATGTTCAAATGGATTCCTAAAATACTTTTCTGCTTCCTGGTGGCGCTGGGTCAAAGATCCTGGTCTGCATCTCGCTTGGCAGAGCCGAGTAAACCGGCAGAATAATGAGTTCCGGAACGTCGGGGCCGAGTGACTTCATGCGCTCGTAGAGGATCTCGCAGGCGGTGTCGATCTCTTCTTGTCCGGTCAGAAAGACGAGGATGTCACCTGGACGAGGATGAGGATGTCATGATCGGACGTTCGGGATTGGAGGACAGCAGAGTTGACGGGAGGGTTTCGTACCAGGGGGCTCGGTCAGGTGGATCTGCATGACGGTGATGAGGCTGGCGTCCAGGTAGTCGGTCTCGGGTTCTTTGGTGTAGAGCACCTCCACCGGGTACGTCCTGCCAGGGATGGTGAAGATGGGCGCCTCGTAGAAGTATTGCGAGAATTTGACGGCGTCCAGCGTGGCCGACGTCACGATCAGCTTCATGTCTGTGCGCTTCTGCACCGTCTGCCGGCAAAATAACAATTACGGGAAAGATTTTTTTAATACTACGAAGAAAGAGGAAATCAATAGAGGGTGATGTGGTCAACAAAGATGTGCCGCGAACCTTCTTGAGCAGACCAAAGAGGACGTCGGTGTGGATGGTCCTCTCGTGGGCTTCGTCCAGCATGATGATGGCGTACTGGCCCAGCTCCGAGTCAATCAGACACTCCCTCAACAGCATGCCGTCCGTCATGTACTTGATCACCGTCTCGGGGCTGGTGCAGTCCTCAAAACGGATGGTGTAGCCCACCTATGCAAAGGGAGGCGACATATTTCAAGGGACAGCCAACCAGGAAGTAGGCGGTGCAACAGCCGGCACGGCGCGGACCTCCTGTCCGAGACAGCACCCGTACTCCTCGGAGACCCTCTTGGCGACGGACATGGCGGCCACACGGCGAGGCTGCGTGCAGCCGATCTTCCCCCGCGTGGTGTAGCCCGCCTCGGCCAGGTACTGCGTGATCTGCGTGGTCTTCCCCGAGCCGGTCTCGCCGATCACGATCAAAATCTGGTTGTCGTGGACGGCCTGCGGCGAGAAGACGACAAAAGGAGAGCTCGGCAGGCGAGTTCAAGCGAGGGCGCAGCTTGAAGGCGATGAAAAGGGAACCTGAATGAGTTGCTCCTTCAGCTTGTAGATGGGCAAACTCTCTCTCTGCTCCAGGATGGAGAGTTGCGTCTTTTTCCCGTACGACGCCTTGTTGCCGCCAAAGGCGTGCTTCTTCCATTCGGGGATGTCGTTGGGCATCATGCCGATGCCGCGCATGTTGGCCGCTATCTGCCTGCCGTCAACTGGAACGCAACGCACATTGTTATTATATGATATCAATTATATTATTACTAGAGGTGCGTTCATTTTGAGTTAATTTAAAGTTCCTTTAAGGCCACTATTTTTTATTTTTTTTTTACGCACGGTTGATGACCGCCCCTTACTTGGAAAGCCTGTACTGGGGGAATTCCAGTCGCAACGCAGCAGACACGTCCACGTCAAAATTGAACTCTACTAGATTGAATCATAATGCAAATATTTGTGGAGACTGAGGTCAAGTTGTATTTTACAATTTAAAAAATGTGCAGAATTTCACAAGTGACTTCGTGTTAAAGATGAGATGGCTCTTAATATGAAAAGAAAAACGCACTGGGCTGTCACCAACGTCTTACAAATGCAATTATGCCATCTAGTGGCAGAAAAATGACCTCTACACAAATCAATATCACACATTTTTTGTTATTTTAACTCAATTTTATGAATTTTTATGAAATTACTGGCAATGACTAAAAGATGCGGACATATTTCTATTAGTTTAAGATTGTTTCCACTTTTACGCTAAGAGTATGAAAAAATGAAAAAATTTAGAACGGATATAAAATTTGAAATTAATCATGAGTTAACTATTGAAGTCATGCAATTAATTGCAGATTATTTTTTTTTTTAATCACCCAACACCCCTAATTTTTACTATTCTGGAACAGCAGCAGGAAGCCACATAAGAATCAGTAGTAAGAGTATTTTCTGTCATGGGGGAACCATTTCCGACCAGCCCCGTACTTGACTGTACTTTCAAAAAAAGCCTGAAGCAAAGTCTCACGACGGACAAGATGCGATCATTCGAACCCCGTGTCAGGCTTATCGTGTCCTGGAACCCTGAGCTGACATCAGCATATTTCCAGCACAGCGCCTCGCAGGGAGCGGCTCTCGTTTATTATACATACGCCTGGAAGCACTTACCGTCGGGCAGCGGGTCGACCCAGTGCTTGTTGAGTCCCATGGGGATGGAGTCCATCTCGGCCTCGCGCGCCGCTTGCTTCAGCTCCCGCCGCTCTTTGGCCAGAGCGCTCTGCATCATGGCCGCCTGGGACAGCGAGCCGTCTGGATTCTGCGTTATCACACACAAACGTTCATCCAAAGTCTCCCTTTGGCTGTCATGTAAGAATTACAGTAGTCACCTTTTTTTTTTATAGTCACTAGAGGGGACTGAAAATTCAAAAGTCTCTCATTTTTAGTGTTCTTCTTTGTGTTACAAACTCAAAGAAATCGAATCATTTCATTAATATAACCTCCTATCCTGATTGATATCATGTCTCCATGCAAGAGTGATGTTGTCCGATATGCGTCACCTTGACAATCTTGACGGGGCTCATGTCCATGCTCTGTTTGGTGTGTCCTCTCAGGAACGGCGGCTCCTCCTCCACCAACTCGATTTCCAAGTCTTCATCTGAAAAAAAAAAAAAAAAAAAAACGCGACACAAGATGACGTGAGTACGACGTCTTTAGGCGGTTTGTGATTGGACGGTGAGACTCTTCATTGCCTTCTTCGTCGTCCACTTTGGGAAGGATCCCGGTCTCGTCGTCGAAATCGGGGAATTCTTCCTTGGACAAAACGTTGGCGGCGATCATCTGAGGGAATAATAAGCCTTTGTTAGAGACAGCAACCGTGACTGTAATAAAAAAAAAAAGAGAAGTAAACTCATCCTTGCACCAGAAATGCATTTGTGCATTTGACGTCAAACGCATTTCATGTCTTTCAACCAACCTGCTTGATCTCCCATTTTTCCGGATCGGATATCTTGGTGAGCCTCTTCCTCTCCAGCGTGTCGTCCTGTTCCAGCTCTCGGGCGGGGCCGAGGTTGAGGGTACTGGGCCCGTCGGGGTTCCTCATGTTCACCTCCTCGCTGCCGTCGGGGCCCACGTTCCTCCTCCTGTTGGGGTTCAGGTCCTCGCCCGTCTCTTGATCCACATCCTGGAAAGGCAGACGGGGACGTGGAGTGTTGAGACAGCGAAGGCGTAAAGACAATGTTGCCGTGCTCACTTTCATGCTGAGGCTGGTCTTCGAGCCAGTGAAGGACAAGACTTTGATCTTGACTCGTTGCCCTTTGCTGACCACGTCGGCCACGTTGGCAACTCGGCCTTCTCGTCGCAGTTCGGAAATGTGCACCAAACCTTCCCATCGTTTCCTGCAGAGCGCAAAACATTTATTTACAACACACTTCATATCAAAGAAATGACCAAAAAGGGGCAATATTTGTTCTGTTTAAAGAGTGTACATTTATGCCAAACAGTCCAATAGCTTCATTTTATAGCCTTTCCCTTGACTTCCAATACATGAGGATGTTCGATTTTTTTTCCCGTCCAATCACATTTCAGCCCCTATGTTGCTATGTCAATCTAATCTGCCTAGTCAGGGTTTTCAGAATCAGTCGTGCTGGCTGATTGGTTGGTCAGAGTAAAACGTGATATAAACACATCCTACTAGCAAAAGGACTGTACACAGTAATACATTTAAAAATCAGAAAGTCTGATGCATGTCATACATTTTATTTAAATTCTCTATCATGTCATGAGCTAATATTGAGTCCAAAATGATCCTGGTGGCTACATGGCACAGTTGTGTGCTGTTATGTTAAACTTTTGTACACTATTGATAGTTTCCACAAAAAGGAAGTGAAAGTGTCTGTATTGAGATCGGGTCAACGCACCCTGGTGTTAAAACACACAGACTGCCACCGCTTCCTTGCTAAGCACACAGATTGGGATTGCAGCACAAACCTGAGGCCCTCCAGTTGGACAAAGCATCCAAACTGCATGATGCTGGTGACTTTTCCATTGTAGATGTCGCCCACGGAGGGCTCCTCCGGTGGCGGGCGGTCCACGTGTTTGTCCTTCCAGTCTCGGTCTTGGTCTTTACGGGGGCTTGGTGAGCGCTCGCCCCAGCGAGAAGAGCGCTCTCGACGCCTGGATCGGTCACTGTCTCGGTGTCGATCGCGGTCTCTGGAGCGAGATCTGGACCTGGAGCGCGAACGAGAGTGGTGGCGCCTCCTGCGGTCTCTATCCCTATCCCTGTCCCGATGTCTGTGTCGGTCCCGACTTCTGCTTCGACTGCGGCGTCTGCTCTTCTCAGCGCGGCTCCGGTCGCTTTTGGAATCGGTGCCGCTCACACTGGGCATGAACATCTCCAACTCCTTCATGGCATCGGCCGCGACCTTCACGTCCTCTTCGTCCATGAGTTTCTGAGGAAGACACGAACACTTAGTGCTCTACGTTGACATGTCACGTAATCAGTGGGTGGGTCGCGTTGTCAAGCTCATACCGGTGGCGCTTCATTTGGTCTGCAAAGCGCAGGGAACAGCTCCTTTAGCTTGTCCTTCTCGGACGTTGGCTTCTGAACTTCAGAGGCTGTGATGACGCCATAAGTGATTCAGTTTTCATTTTTCTTACTAGTGTAATCTCACAGAACAACACAATGAATATCTGGACAATGCTGAATAACAGTAAAAAAAATAAGCTTATTGTTATCTATAAATAATACAATCAAATATCACTGTGAATTTATCTAATAGACAAAAGTAGGTTTGGGTCCAGCACTAATCCAGCTAATGTATGTAAAGTTGAGGGGAAACATGATAAATCACCTTTACTTGTGGATGACTTTGACGGGGGTCTCATGGTCTGAATGAGCCTGAGCAAGTTGCCAATGAGGGAGTCCTATCATGACAACAACACCCACTTTATAAGCAATCAACAGATTTGTCAAGTCGTGCGACATATTTTGATAAGAACTTACTGTAAACTCGGCTCCATTTTCTAGCAGGAGCGCTTTAAAACCGTCAAAGGTAGGTTCTTTTTCCGCGAGACTAATGACGAATTCAGCTGTAATACAAGTAAGCAAACATGCACCATCCTAAACAAGTCGCACACAACAATGCTAAATCGCAACTTTAACATGTAATACAATCATACAACACACGTAAACATTAGCTGGAACTACGTTAGCTTTAGCGAGCTAGCGCGATTGTTCGGCGTGGTGGTCAAACCTAAATCTTTGTCGCTGATTCCAAGATGGTTGTCAAGCTCCGTGCACACTTTAGACACCAAAGATAAAAACTCGAGCTGGGAGAGTTCGTCGACGTCGGCGTCTGCCATCCTTGCTCGGGTTTTTGTGTCTCGTTTGCTCACAACAGAAGCTAACAATCCATGCTAGTACATACAGCATACGTCTGCGAAAGAATTACTTCCGCTTCCGGCGTGGGCGGAAATACGCAAGAGCGTCATCTTGTGGTCAAATAGATTTTAGTTTCATCCCCAAGGTGGCGCCCTCACTATTTCCAAACGAAGAGCTTCGGGGAAAAAATGAATACAAAATACAAATTGTCAGTATCTTTCGCACTACGCGCAAACATTTAAATTAATAGTTCTCTCAATTTTGTGAAAAAGATAATTACATACAGTTCACCTGCTTTTTCCACTCTGATATTAAGGTCACATGCTACTTACGGAAAATACATAAAAAATAAAATATGTACAAATAGTTATATGTCGGGAAGGTCGTCAAGTGTGAAATTAAACACCCAAATAACCTTTATTTACCTTCATTATCTGCCTATTTCTGAAAAACTATGTGTAAGCAGCAAGCACTGCACTTTCCTCCAAATGTTATTTCATAGTGGGCATAATTAACATAATAACCACACCATATTAATTTTTCAGTGAATGACCGAAGTTCCAAAGTGAAAGAACGACTTTGAGACGGAAGCTAAATCACTAGCACGTCAACACAAAAGGTAAGCAGAGCTGCAGTGTTAACTCAGACCTATAGTGCTACCTAACCATGTTACATCAGTCCCTGCTATTCATGCGGAATATGTATATTAAAAAAATATAAATATTTCAATCTTAAAAATGGAAAACTCCAATAAGGACTTTTCATGAAAAACAGTGGTTGCTCCCCCTGACCCCCCCCCCCCCCCCCCCAAAATTTTTGACAGATGAAAGGTAGCTTAGTTCAGGCCCAAGCAAAAAAAAGTGTGCGCGCTGGCGGGAAACAATCAAACACAACAATCCAAGTCTGTGCGCGTCTGAGCGATGAATCGGACCCGTGCAATCTTGAGCTCCTTGACGTGATCTCTCTTTGTATCTGTAGACAGCGAGAGAATGTCACAGCGTACCGCTATGATGCAGCGCTCTGTACTTGGCTAATAAATGCAGCCGCCGCGCCGGTGGCGTGATGGATTGTGCGTGTCCTTGGTGGTCATCCATCCTCTTTTAGTTTGTCCTCAGATTACACTTGCTACACCCTCTTCTGTCATGTGGATGTGAAACTCATGCTTACATTCCCACTGCTGTAGTGCAACTTATTGAACACTGTTATGGCGTGTTGGACAAGTTAGTTCCAAAATGTCACATTAATAACGTTCATATATTTTGTTGGCTTTTAACGAGACAGCAATGCCAATGCAACACATGACAAATGATAATCCTTTTAGTAGGTCAACTTTTCTTTGAGTTACGTAACTTTTAGACTCAATCAAACATCAATTATTATTATTTTTTTTTTAATAGTGCCGTAGCTTTAAATAAGAAGTCCATTCACCAGCCTGGTGAGTGATGTGGGAGTCAGCCAATCATAGTCTAGCAGGCTGCTAACTTGCTAACCGTTAGCAGTTGGGGGTCAGTTTCCTTCTGGCTGGTGCTTAATTGCTACGTAAGTCGGCAGTAACGTGTCGTCCATGTGGAATAATGATCACCACAAAAACGTGTGATATATTGACAAATCTGTGATATAAAATCAAAATCAGAAAAATGATTTATCAAGAAGCAGTGAAAAGCTCGCCAATGACTTCCTGTCAGATCTTCAGAGGTGGCAAATCCAGGTCCAGAAAGTAGAAACCCCTGCCACAGTTTAGCTTTAGCCCCAGGTGCTAGCTAGCTAGCTAGCTCCCTAGCTAGCTCCCATGGTGCTTGTTTACCTTTTAAGCAGCTAGCTAGCATCAGGGGTTAAAGCCAAACGGTGGCAGGGTTTTTAGCAGATCGTGCAGGAAGGCGGGACTTGATCAGAAACCAAAGACACACAGCGGCCAGTAATACATGCCGACTGAGTGAAAGGAAATCACAAACGGCTTAAAAAGAGGCATCAGGAAGTGGTTGAAAGCGATACCGTTGTTGCTGCCAACGCGACTTTTATGCCTTCCTGCGTGTGTTATTGCCTGAGAAGCTTCCAGCACAAAAAACGCACAAATCTCACATAAGCTCTTCAAACACAGGGCACCTTCCCAAATATGCCTGCCTGCGCCGCTGTACACTCTACGTGCAATTTATTGTCGTACCCTCAGCGTAAGACGTGCTTTATAGCCTATCTGAAAGCTTGTCAACAAACACACATCCATGCTGTTGTTTGTGTGTGTGTGTGTGCAGACGCTTGTGTGAAAATTATTTACTAAGCAGCACTGAAAACAATCTTGTCTTTGTATCAATAAAATCATTTCCCCCCTCGTAAATAATGCACATACAGGCATCCGCAGGAAATGAATCCAATTCTGTTTGTGTCCACAAACGGGTGATGTTTACCGGTCGCACTAAAATCTCTAAAATAAAAGTGATTTACTCAAACCCGAGCACACTGTCTGGAGGTCGGCGTGTTATTGCTCTAATTGTTATTCTTCAGATGAACGGAAGGCCTTCATGGGGGCAAAAAGGGAAAAGTCCCAAACCCTGGCCAATTTCAGTAGTGTGAGGAAAGAAAATGTCAGTAGTGCATGAGAGTATTTTAGTAGTACGCATGAGAGTTTTAATAGTGAATGTGAGGGGAAAACAATTTGATTAAATAATCATACTGGTATCAGTCTGAAAAAAAAGGGGTATCAAACATCTCTAGTGTATAAGGGTGAAAAACGTTCATCAATGTGTGTCCATGTGTTTCAGTAGTATGTGTGAGCAAAATAATCTATTAGTGTGAGAGTTTTTCAGGAGTGTGAGCGCTTTAGTGGTGTATGTTGTAAGTGGAAAAAAACAGAAGTGTGTGGGAGCAGTTCAGTAGTGTGTGAGTGAAAAAAATACAGTAGTGCATGTGAGAGTGTTTCAGAAGTAGGTATGATGGCATTTCAGTAGTGTGTGTGAGAGAGTGCTTCACGGGTGTGTGCAAAAAATTCAATTGTGTGTGGAAACGTTCTGGTTGCACGTGAGCAAAAAAATCCGTTGTTTGCATCTGAGAATTTCAATAGTATGTGTGAGCAAAATCATGTATTAGTGTGAGAGTTTTACAGTAGTACGTGTGGGCGCGTTAGTAGTGTGTGGGATAATTTCAGTAGTATGTTTGAGAGCATTTCAATAGAATGTGTGAGAGCATTTCAGTAGTAAGTGTGACAGCATTTCAGTAGCATGTGTGAGCAAAACAATTTATTAGTGTGAGTGTTTTACAGCAGTATGTGTGAGGGGTGTATGTGAGTGGGAAAAAAGTCAGAAGTGTGTGGGAGCATTTCAGTAGTATGTATGAGAGCATTTCAATAGAATGTGTGAGAGCATTTCAGTAGTAAGTGTGACAGCATTTCAGTAGCATGTGTGAGCAAAACAATTTATTAGTGTGAGTGTTTTACAGCAGTATGTGTGAGGGGTGTATGTGAGTGGGAAAAAAGTCAGAAGTGTGTGGGAGCATTTTAGTAGTATTTATGAGAGCATTTCAGTAGTTTGTGTGAGATCATTTTAGCAGTTCCAATGTGAACATTTCAGTAGTATGTGTGAGAGCATTTCAGCAGTAAGTGTGAGAGCACCGAGTAAACACTTTGTATGGTATGTAGTGTATGTCGCGGTTCAGCTGTCTCGGCACGTCGTCCTCGCCTGACCTGATTTGCGGGCCCACGTATGTGCACCGGGACAGGAGGGGGCGGGGGCTTACATAAGAGGAGGCCTGGATGTACACGGCTCACATGCTACATGCACATGGTCCGTCCGTGCTCTGGTGTGCTCATGCATTATTGGACACCGAGGGAGTGGAAAAAGTGAGCTGGGAGAAGAACACCGAGGATGTTGAGCGGCTCACGTGGCTTCTCATCGTTTTCAACACTTGAGCCATCACAAAGAAAATGAGCACAACAAACAAACAAACAACAACAAGAGTGGCGAATGGGAAGCGCAGCTGGCTGCGGCCTTCGCGCTCTCAGCCCAGTGGAAAATTCCCGCAATGACCGAGTAGGGAGCGTGAAATGTGTATGAGGGGAAAGAAGGGAGGAGGATGGGAGGGGGCGCTCACAGGAGGGCGTATCCAGAGGGTGGGGTCAAGCGGCAGTTACCTGCACAGGGATTGGCTGAGAGGAAAGCTGCCCGAGTGAGCTCACGTCCCCCACGACAGCCCCCACCCATCCTTCGCACCCCTCCCTACCTCAGCCGCCCCCTCCACATGGCCCACTTCACTTGACAACAACATTCTCACAACTTAAAGTTCCACACCCATCCATGCATCCATTTTCTGTATCGCCAGCCTAACGACAGTAGAGCTGTAAGTGGGGACAAGTGAGAGCATTTCAGTAAATGTGAGAGCAAATCAGTAGTGTGTGCAAGTGAGAAAATAATCATTAGTGTGTGTGCGTTTTAGTAGTGTGTAATAAAAACTGAAGTATGTGTGAGAGCAGATCAGTAGTGCGTGCAAGTGAGAAAAAAGTAGTATGGTTAAGTTTCAGTTGTGTGAGAGAGCTTTTTAGTATGTGATTGAAAAAAAAATCAAAGGTATAGCATGAGAGCAAATCAGTAGTGTAAGTAAGAAAATAATCAGTAGTGGGTGTGAGTGTTTTAGTAGTGTGTGATTGAAAAAAAAATCGAAGTATGTGTGAGAGCAGATCAGTAGTGTGTGCTAGAGACAAAAGTGTGTGAGAGTATTTAGGGTTACAGTTGTGTGTGTTTTAGCTGTGTATGTGGGTAAACATCAGTAGCGTGTGAGAGCATTTCAGTAGTGTACTGTATGCGATTGAGGTGTGGGAGACAAAATCAGTATATATGAGAGCATTTTAGTAGTGCATGTGATGGAAATAAAACCAGATGAGTACAAAGTAAATTTTTTAGCAGCATGTGTGAGCAAAAAAAAATAAAAAATAGAAAAGATTGTGAAACTCCTATAACAGGAAAAAATGCATTCTCTATTGGGTTTAAGCCCCGAAAAAGAAATTGCCAAAGGTGTGATGTTTGAGGTCCGATTTATTAGTGCATCATTGAAAACAAACAAAAAAACAGACCAGAGGCGGTGAGAAGTCACTTAAGTCACATATTTATTACATAAATATCTCATTAAAATAGACCAGCGACAATTACCATAAAAATATTCTCCTTTGAAAAGCCTGACCCACAAAGAAAAGCTCTGAAAAACAAAAACAAAACAAACAAACAAACACATGGACATTTTACACACAAACACGCTGATTGTCATATGCGGACCACCACACACACACACGCACACCTGACCTGACCGCCCCCACTACAAGGGAGGGAGGTGTGTGTGTGTGTGTGTGTGTGTGTGTGGTGGGCGAGAGTCCAGCGTGTTTTTGTTGTTACATGAGAGGACATCACAGTAGATCGGCGGCCATTTTCCTGCGCGTTTTGTTTTTGTTATTTGCTCCTCCTGTGCTTTGGCCGCAACGCATCATCGTGTTTTGATTTTTGATTTATTTATTATTATTATTTTGCATGTTGGCACCCAACTAGCTTGCGTGTGAAAGAAAAGCCCAAAGTTGCAAAGGTTTCTTGTCAATTCCTGAAAGACAAATAGCGTCCACATGGACCCGGTGAACCCGTGTGACCAGCATGGGACGAGACACACTGCCAGACAAAAGCAGATTTTTTCATGTTCCGTGTGAAAAGCACGGGACAGGCTGCTTTGCTGTGTTCCGTGTGAAAGACATGAGTAATTCACCAGTTTTGCTCACAGTAATTGACACAGAGTTGTCTGATTGTGGGATTTTGCCATGTTGCTGCGTAAAAATTGCACACAAGTCAAGCCAATGTCCTTATTTGCTGGATTCTGTGAGAAAGATGACCAAATCTGAGCCCTGAAGCGAAAACTTCCCACACAGCCAGCGGTTAGAATTATCCCACTGCGGGATATTGCCGTGTCTCTTGACAACAATGGTCTGCTTTGCTGTGTTCTGTGTGAAAGACAAGGTGAAAAAAAATCCCGGCTTTGATTTTGATATTTCAAAATGCACCAAACGTTGACATTGAATTTTTTATTTATGGGATATCGCTGTACTGTTGGATAGATGTGCACACAAGTAACAGCAACGTTCTGCTTCACTGGGTTCTGTGTGAAATGTGAAGGTGGACGACTTTTCTGCTACGTTTCGATGTTTGCATTGGATTGCTGGATGCAGTGTTTACACACAAACATGGCAAAATCCTGCTTTTGCTGGGTTCCATGTGAACAATTTTTTTTTTTTTTTTTAGCCAGACACAGATATCTGATTGTAGGATTCAATGTCAACCTGCACACATACTGTACATGGTATTTCCTGATTTTGCTGGGATCTGTGTGAAAGGTGAAAAACCTTTCTACTTTTTTCTCCTGGGATGCCAACTTTTTTATTTTTGCCACGTACGCCAGACGTAGGCATCTATATTGCAGGCTGGGATGCCACCTTGCACGCAGACACTGCTTTTGCTGGGTTCTGCGTGAAAGGTGAATGTGGAAAAAACGTTTCTATTGTTCTCTCTCAATGGGCCAATTTGAAGGATGTCTTTCTCTGTCAAGGATGCCGACTACATTTTTAGCACACATAGCAGATGAACTTGCACGCAGACATGGCAATATCCTCCTTTTGCTGGGTTCTGTGTAAAAGGTAGTCACTCGTCAACTATTCCGCTTCTGCCAGTTCAGCAGATTTCGCCTGGGATGCCAACTACACAGTAGATCTTCTATTTGGAGTGGATCCAAGAGGAGAAGACTCTTGTTTTTTTTTTTTTAGGATCCTTTTAGTTATTTTTGTCATCTGAGAACGTCTGCCTACCATCCTGACAAACTTGACGGTCTTTGGCACCTTCCATCTAACCTCCCTGAGTGCATGCAGGGCCAGGCCGTGGTCACATGAGGCCTTTGGGACGGATTGGAGAGCATAACTGCGAGGTGGTTTGTGTGAAACAGTTTTTTTTGTCTTTTTTTCTTTTCTAAAAAAAAAAAAAAAATAGGGGCGAGAACTTCCCAAAGAAGAAAAAGAGTTTTGACATCTGAAAATGAGGAATTCAGCGCGTTGAAATCTGTTGAAAGCGTTCACATTGCACAGCGCACATCGGAGTCGGCGTCTTTTTTTCTCGTATGCGAACAGCGGACACACATTTGAGTACAACGTCAGTGCGACACACAAACATCGATGACCGGCACGCGAGCGCCGTCGTCTTTTCCCGTGTGGCGGAAACGGACCACGTGAGCAAGCGAAGAAGAAGAAGAAGAAGAAGAAGAAGAAGAAGAAAACGTCGCGGGTGGACGTGAGGTCTGGAGAAGGTGTTTGGACTTTGCTGGTGTCGTGTGAGGCGGCTCGAACCTGCTACAGAGTGTTTGTTTGCTTTTTTTTTTTTTTTTTTTGTCATCCCTTCGTTTGGGTTTCCTGGCTTTGCATACGACAGAGGACTGACGTGTGTGGCGGATGTTCGTCGTGAGGCGGGACACGAATGAATGAGACAGAAAAGAGAGAGAGGTGCAGGGAGGACGACGGGGGGGGGGGGTCAAAAGACCCTCGGAGGCCCGTCTTTTCTGACCTGAGCAGCCGTGAAATAATTTTTTCCACCTGACAAACATTTGCATATGTAAAGCAGACTATAAAGCATCTCCAGTTCTTCCTCTCGATTGCGTACATTCTTTGCTGTCTAGGCAGGATCGTTCCCAGCCGCTCCTGAAAGTGCTCTCGCTTGGCTTTTGCCGGCCTTGGGCTTACATTTCACACTCCTTAAATCCTCCGGTGGAGGAAAAAAAAAAAAAAAGTAGTAGCTCAAAACCTTCTCAATGTGAAAATGTAGCGGCTCTCAAAGTTTTGGGCCGGAAGGTTTGCGTGATGTAACTTGCCGTGCACTCGCTGCCTTCCAAAATGATTTCCTTCATGTTGTCTCTTTCTTAGACAGGACTAAAGTTGCTATTCACTTCCCCCCCCCCCCCCATAAAATGTGTTGTTCGCAACTCTGACAAAAATCATCAAATATATGAAATGAAAATGATTCTAAACCACAAAAAAAAACGAGGCGCTCTAAAGCTCCCTCTCCGCTTTTGCGTGCACTCATGGCCAACAATGTGGCGCTCTATAGCATCCATGCAAAAGGATGTAGGCGTAGCTAGCTAGCTCATTGAAACATACAAGGTAACGCTCCGCTATATCTAACTACGACTGCTAATACATGTTAAGATTAATTTGGATTATTTTAAGACATTAAGATATGAAGTTCCTGAATGCAGCCTGCCTTTCACTGCATCATTTTAGGAGGTTTAGCCCCCCCCCCCCCCCCCCTGCTAGAATCTCCCGTCATGCTAACGGCTACTCAACAGTATAATCAACCCCCCTTGAGTTGTTTTTATGAGCCTCCTTGAGTTCCGCGAAAGACGGCATATA
This sequence comes from Vanacampus margaritifer, assembly GCF_051991255.1. Lineage (NCBI taxonomy): Eukaryota > Metazoa > Chordata > Actinopteri > Syngnathiformes > Syngnathidae > Vanacampus > Vanacampus margaritifer. The sequence goes on from NC_135449.1 coordinate 2,629,357, forward strand.
AATCTACGTTATAATTATTTGGCACCCGATGACGTCATCCAGACGTCGCTTAATCTCCCGCGCGCTTTTAATCTCCTCAGCGACAAGTTCAAACATGAAATACGACCCTCCGAAATTTGTGAATTGGTTCACTAGCCTGGCCTGAATCACAGCGGACACATGATTAGGTACATTCCTCCAAAGTGCGGCACACTTGAGACGGGCCTCGGAAGGTGCTTTGAGGCTTGGAAGGGGGGACGAGGAGGAGGGGGAGGGGCGAGCGGCGAGGTTGCCAGGCGTGCACACACACACACACACACGCAGGCTGGAGTAACATAAAAAAAAAAAAAAATCCAGATATGATTCATGACTTGCGGGTGTTGCAACATCTCATTCTTGACAGAAGAAAAAGATGATCAAAAATCCCGCGTGAAAATCACAATCATAATCTCAAATTATTTGATTCATTTGACGTGTTTAAGATGACATGTAGTGATTTTTTTTTTCAAAGCATTAACAGCCCCTTTCTCCACATTTTAGTAACAACCTTGTTTCATAATCGGAATAAAAATAGTTTGACTCAAAAGTCTACACACAAAAACAAAAAAACACGTTTCAATGTCGTTATGTACAAGTTTGAGGGGAAAACAAAGATTCTATTTTAGAATAAGGCTGCAACCAAAAAATGTGGGGAAAAAGGGAAGCGTTAACGTTCACAGGGAACCAAAATTGAACACAACACACAAACAAAAACAGGACATTTCATCAACAACCGACTTGACGGACATGTTTGACGTTCCGGCGATGGCGACAACGAAAACGCCGGACGGCGGCACATTGAATGAAGACAAACAAAATAAACGTTTGTGTCCATCTAAGTTTCATCATCATTTATTTTAAAAAATGGTCTTTTTTTTTTTACCTGAGAGAATCCTTCAACAGCTTTTGTTACCCAGTCACAAAAAAATGGTCTGTGTGTGTGTGTTTGCGCGCGTGCGTGCGTGTGTGTGTGGGCGTGGCCTAGCTGCTCGCGGGTGGGCGGATCACAATTCCTCAAGCGGGTGATTCGTACGTGCTTCTTACAAAATAAGGCTGGCTTTCCTATTGCACTCCTTTAAAATCGTAAACTTTCAAAGTCAAAATCACAAAAAACATGCAAATCACATTTGCCTCGTCACAACTTTCTTTTTTTTTTTTTTTTACCGTCTTTGTGGAGACGCCCGCTCGCGTCCAAAGTGCTTGTGAGTTAAGTGCTTTTCGTTGGGGATTTTCGTGACGTGTCGCTAAATGGAACTTCTGTGACGGCCAATCACGTCCGTTCGCGCACTTTACATTAACTTGGTCGCCGGGTAGAAAACTTTAAAGCTTTGAACGTCTCTCAAAGAGGCGGAGAATTTAGGGGAAATAAATCTAAATCTAGGGCTTTTTTTTTTTTTTTTTTGTGGACCCGCCCACAGAGTGGTGAGAGCAACAAGTACACAAAGGCACGCACACGCACACACAGTTTCCAAAACACCATCCAGTTTAGAAGCGAGGCTAAAGGTCAACTTGGGGTGTGAGGTTACCCAAAAGGCAAACGCAACAAAATCGACAGATTCTTCATCGTCAATTTGGTTTAATATATTTGGGAGCTACTGGACGAAATTTAGTAGGCCGTCTTTGAAGGGACAAATGACTTCCTGTGTCTCTTTGGTTTTGACTTTGAGACTTTTTCATGCACTGTAAAAAAAAAAGAAAAAAGAAAAAATTCCCTCAGAAGTTCTAACTACATTTTACAAGGAGAGTTTTGAGTACATTTAACCAGTTTATTAAAAAGAGAAAAAGAAAGAAAAGCTACTCAAGGGTTGAGGAACCAACCCACAACCTTCAGGTTAGGAGACAGCGCCTCTAGCACCCGAGTCACGCCGCTCCTGCTGTGTGTTAGTATTTTATGGTGCCAGGCGGGAATCCTTGTACCTCCAAAAGACCATTTTTTGGGGGTCTTATTTTGGACAAACCAGCAATGAAACAGCAAGATTGGCATGGCTCAGGCAGCAGAGTGGCTGTTCCTTCTTTTTTTCCCCCCAATAAACTGGTAAAATAACTTTTTACAATTTATTTTCCAAGAAAATACTTTTAACTCTTTGACTGCCAGACGTTTTCAGAAAAGGGATGCCGTGGGTGCCGGCCGATTTAAGCATTTTGACTGATCTTTCAAGGTCCACAGAAAATGATGTGTTTGGACTATGGAAACACACATACTACCAAATGAAAGATTGGACTCTCATCTTTCATCAGAATTTTTTTTTTGTTTCTACCTTATTCCGTTTTTCAGTAATCAACAATAGAAAATGGTTAGTTTCACCTCTGTTTTGAAACAAACGTCTTTTAACGTCTTTGGCACTCCTCCCTAGGATTTTACTAAACGTTATTTAACGTTTTTGGCAGTCAAAGAGTTAAAAAAAAAAATAAAATTTTTACAGTGTAGATGTCTACCAAATTTCATGTTAAGCGAAACTGCCGTGAAGGAAACCAAAATCAGCCTGGTACTAAAAGTGAAAGTGGCTTCGGGGGGCTGAATTAAAAATAAATAAATAAAAAATCAAAGGAACCCCGAAATGTCTTTGTAACTAAAATGTCTTTTCTGACCATGATGTCTTTTTTTGGTGCCAAATTTCTTGCTAAGTGAAACTAGCCTCAGCGGCTGAATTTTGTCATTCCAGCAGATTGAGTCGTGCGTGCGTGCGTGCGTGCGTGTGTTTTGGGTAACCGCACAAGCGATAGTTCACTTTGAAGGGAAATTGCATAACAACATCGAAGCATGTCGGCAAAAAAAAATTATATAAAAATAAAATAATCGCATGTCATTGAGTCACGCGCGCGCGCGCACACACACAAAGCCTGCATGACAACAGGTAGGGGTTCGAGGGGGGTCAGGGAGGGAGGGTGGGGGAGGTCAGGTGACGTCAGTTAATGTGTTGGACGGTTTGGACGTGTTGAACAGACATTTGTCAAACAAACACAAACAACAGCGCAGGTGTGTATGTTGTGTGTGTGTGTGTGTGTGTGTGTGTGCGCACCGTCCTCTCTGCTGGTGTGTGGAAGTTTTTTTTGGGGGGGAGGGGGGAGGTTCGGGTGCAGCCACCCCCCGCTCCTGTCAGCTACATTCAATACCAGAAACACTCAGCCTTTGACAAAACTCAAGACCACCCTGGACCCCCTCACAAGCGCGCCGGTAGAGGGCGCCGGAGTGGGAGGGCCCGGCGGGCGGTGTGGGTTTGTAACTTGTCAAAACGCACAACAAGCGCACAACTCTCCTCTCTCTGTTTCTTTTCCAAGCGTTCACATGTGCCGGCAACAAAACAGAAGACTCCCGCGCATCCTTTTGACTTGTTCTTGTGAGGTATGACGAGATTGTGTTTCAGTTCCGTTTTTTTTTTTTGTTGTTGTCATTTTCTTTTTTCCAAAGACATATTTCATCATAAAAAAACATCAATATTTAAAACAAACAAAAAAAGAGGGTCATTTTCCTGTTTTGTTGGTTGTAAGTTGCTCCTGATAAAAGGGGGATTCTGAGGTGGCTGGGGGGAAAGGGGGGGGGGGGGTCGGAGGACACACGCATACACACACACGGACAATATGGCGGTTACACTGCATGCGCGTGGGCCGAACGTGACGACAGCTCCTTGCCCCCCCCCCCCCCCAAAAAAAAAGCAACAAGAAAAGGAGGAAAAGCAAAAAATGAATCCGTTTTTGTTCAGGAGTTATCTTAAAAGTCATCTCTTTCTTTCTTTGAATGTTTTATAAAGATTTATATTTGCTTTTGCCAAACCTGCTTCAGCAGTGGTTCTCAAACTGGGGTCACCGGTTCGACAGGGGTCCAAAGACTGTACCTTGGGGGCCGCAAAATCAATTGCAATAAATTATTACGTCATATTGTTGTGACCAAAAAAAAAAAAAAAAAAAAAGTGCTTTTGGGGTCAAAATAATAAACCAGACTCATTAGCTAATATTAGTTTAGAGCAATGTTATTAAATCATATAAAAAAAGTGGAAATATAATTTTTTTAGCACATAAAATGAGGCTTGAAAATTGTAAAATTTAGTTTGAAATATTGTTTGAACCGCAGAAAATATATATATAATAATAATATATAAAAGAAAAGAAGAAGAAAAAAAAAGAGAGAAAAAAATCAGGAAAACTGAAATAGAAAAGATAAAAATGTCTCCGCTGTAAGAGAACCCTGGACCCAACAAGATTGAGAACCCTGCACTAAAGCAGCTTTGCAACCTTTGTGTCGTACACGCACGCACGCACGCACGCACGCACGCACGCACGCACGCACGCACGCACGCTCAGCCTTTTCCCCTCTTCTTGTCGAATTCCAAACCTGAATTGGCATTCTTTTTTCTTTTCATTTTTTAAACCCAACATCCCAAGGGCGTCTGCCTTGTCTCACAAGGAGGGTCCCTTCCCACTTTTCGGTAAAAGGTGGTGGTGCTCAAGCCCCGCCCCTCCTCACCCGATTGGTGGATGGACATGGCCGCTAATACTGACAGTCGCGAGTGTTGGGCTGAGCCCGCCGCCTCTGTCACACAGAGGCTGCTCTTCTTTTTTCTTTTTTTACTTGCACCAGTTGGGAGTAGCGCAAAAACAAACACATCAACAGCCTGGCTGAGTGGGGATTGGTGGGCGGGGTCGGGGGTCGGGTTGCGGGGGGGGGGTCAGGGTTGGGTCTGTTGGTGGTGGCGCTCCTGTTCGTCTCCCAGCGTCCGAGCCACAAGTTGGGCCTGTTGGAGCTTCCGGAGTGGGAATGAAACACGGGATGCTCCCCGGTTCACCTTTCTCCGCGTGGCGTCCAAGCTCTCCTTTTAGGCCGCTTCTTTGAGGTGTGTGTGTGTGCATGTGTGTGTTCCATGTGGATTTCAATTCTCAAAAAGACAACTCTTGGTCCCCGTAAAAAAACAAAAAAATCCAAAAGTGATTCTAAGGTTTCCATCTTAGAGAAAGATGGCGGGCCCTCCTGTCTTCTTCAGTGGTACGTCTTTGCAAGCAATATCACTGAGGTGTGTGCGTGTGTGTATAGAGGTGAGGTAGTGCCCGGAACCAGTGGGGGTATGTGTCCACTTTTGAGGTAAATGGTCGCCATTTTCTTGGCGTGTTTTGCCTGCACTCAATGATGTCCGTGTTTTTTTTTTTTTTTTTTTAAGACGATTTAAAAAAAACAAAAAAAAACAAACCAAAACAAACAAAAGGCAAATGTGTATGGAAGCCTGTAGGAGGACTCTGCAAAGGCCCCGCAGGTTAGGACCCCAAAAGAAGAGAAACAACAAAAAAAAACAGCCACCGTGCAAGGCAGCCAATGAGGCATTCACGTTACTCTGAGGTGATGCTGTGTGTTTGTGTCACAGGCGCCGGTCCGATGACTTGAAAAAAAAAAAAACTTAACAAAAAGGTAGATATGGAGCCATGGTCAAGACAACAAAATGGAGTAGTCTGAAGAAGGTTAGCACCGGTGTCGCTTGGGATGGACTTGCAACGGCTCAGATTGACTTGAGGAACCCACGCAAGAACCGCGAGCGTAATACTGAGAGGAGCGATGGCTGCCGTTTCTGCGTGAGGTGTGTGTGTTGGCGTAAAATGAGACAGCATGCTCAGACAGAAGGGCCGCCACGACTGTATTTCCTGTTTTGCTCCTCTCCTCCTCCACGCCCTGCTGGTGAGTCCTTTTATTCCAGTTTGACAAACGTTTTCCCCCCCGATGCGGATCTCCCGCTTGCTTTTTTTTTTTTTTGTTTGTTTGTTTGCGGCCTTTCCGTCACACCTCCTGGTCCTCGAAGACCTCCAGGAAGAGCGGCGGGAAGAGCTCGTTGGGGCACTCCACCTTCATGTGCAGGAAGCGGCTGGCGTGGCAGGCGCCGATCATGCGCAGGTCCGTCACCTTCATCAGCAGCTTGGGCCAGAAGTGAGGAATGTTGTGCTTGCGGTAGTTGATGTAGTGCTCGAACGCCAGCAGGTACGTCTCCTGGCACGTCTCGATCTTGTCCACGGACGTCAGGCCCGAGCGGTCTGAGGAGAGCAGGCGCGCAACGTCAATCACTCGGCCGTTATTTTATTATTAGTTTTTTGGGGCGTTAACTTGTTTCAAATATCCGTTTTTGCTGGGCTGGCAGTGAATGAGGTGAGAAGGAATACCAGTGGTAAATCAATGTAATATTTTAAAATTAATATTTTCTAATTATTAATATTTGTCATTATTATTATTAATATATATATATATATATATATATATAATGATTAATAATAATATATTTCTTTATGTATCTTTTATTTTCACTCTTCATTTATTTTATTTTTTTAAACAAAAAACAAGAGAAACCATATTGTGTATTTGACCAAAGGTTCGCTAGCTCAGTGCTAACAAATAATGCGAAACATATTATTATTATTATTATTATTATTATTAATTTATTGTTAATTAAAAAACTATTTTTTTGGTATTTTTACTATTTATTTATTTTTTATTTTTTTAAACATAAAACCAAGAGAAAGCACATTGTGTATTTGACCAGAACACAAAAGCTACAAAGGTTCGCTAGCTCAGTGCTAACAAATAATGCAAAACATATTATTATTATTATTATTAATTTATTGTTAATTTAAAAAAATTTGGGGGGTATTTTTACTATTTATTTATTTTTTATTTTTTTAAACATAAAACCAAGAGAAAGCACATTGTGTATTTGACCAGAACACAAAAGCTACAAAGGTTCGCTAGCTCAGTGCTAACAAATAATGCAAAACATATTATTATTATTATTATTAATTTATTGTTAATTTAAAAAAATTTGGGGGGTATTTTTACTATTTATTTATTTTTTATTTTTTTAAACATAAAACCAAGAGAAAGCACATTGTGTATTTGACCAGAACACAAAAGTTACAAAGGTTTGCTAGCTCAGTGCTAGCAAATAATGCAAAACATATTATTATTATTATTAATTTATTGTTAATTAAAAAAAATATATTTATTCAATTTTTACTATTTATTTATTTTTTATTTTTTAAAACATAAAACCCAGAGAAAGCACATTGTGCATTTCACCAGAACACAAAAGTTTGCTAGCTTAGTGCTAACAACTAATGCAAAACAATCCTAGTCTTATTTGTTAAAATTTTACAGCAAAGAGAGAAAAATCAACAAATAAGGCAATGTTTGAATGTGATTGTTGTAACGTGTTAATAATAAATAAATAATTAAAATAGCATAAATTGGCCAGCCAATTAAACGGCCAGACCCTACATAATGTATATCAAATATTATGTAAAGATACTTTTACACAAGTCAAATAAAAATATCCCTACAAATGGCAATAACACCAGCAACCAGATCACGCCGACGAACCTGAGCTCATGAGCAGGACGGCCTGCAGCAGCGCCACCTCCGTGTCGTCCAGGTTGAACTGCGCCAGACTCTTGCCCAGGTCGAAGATGGCGTCCGACACCACGCCCAGCCCGCCGTTCTTCAGCTGCTCGCGCTTCACCGCCATCTCGCCGCTCAGCGTCAGCGTCTCGCTCTCGGGGTCGTAGCGCATGGCCGCCCGCAGCGACATGATCTCCATGCAGCAGCCCTTCAGCAGGATGATCTGGTCCTCGCAGGGCAGCTGAGGGGGGCGGGGCATAATGAGTACATGTATCAATGTTACATGATCAAGATAAAAATAAAATAAAATAAAAAACACACACACACACCACGTAATCAGAATACATTTCACGCCGCTTATGCCTCAATTTGAGCGAGGCAAAACGCTGACGTCCGCAGATGAAAAGTGCCGTGATGGATGCACACCCAAGCACCCTCATATTAATCTTGGGACTGCGCAATTAATTCTCCTTAATGAACATTTCTCATTCCGCCGGCCAGATGTGTCGTGCACATTTGTTGCCGCTGCGCGAGCTTCAACGCACGCACGGCGCCGATTCATTTGTATTTTTCCAAGTCATTCGGTGCAAAGGAAAGATATTTCACCAAATGTTGCTGCCACGCTCCCAAAATGAATAAAACATTCACACAGGGCAGGCATTTAAATCTACACTCTCGTTTGAATACTAATGCTCATCATTATTAATCATCTATTATAATATCCATTGCATCTATTTCACAAAGTCCTACCACTTTACATACAACTTAAGGAGATACAATATTGTTCAACTTCTATTTAAAACTATTTTACGTTGTCATGATGATGTACAGTAGATAATACAAGGAGCAAACAGACTATTTGCCTATGTATAACATTGTTGTGCTCTTTCTAGAATGCCACAAGATGGCGCCAAAGCCCTGGCTAATAGGGAAGTAGTAATTGATGTCAAGGAAGTCCAGTGCTCGACGTTTTTCAAAAGGGAGAGACCGATAATCAGCCAGATTGATTATTGGCGCCAATATTGGGCATTCTGATGAATATTGATTGGTATTGTGCTTTTTTCAAAATCTTAAGGCTAATAAAAGGTCAAGCTAAAACTATTTTAATCTCAGGGAGCGATTTATTAAAATTTCCAGTTAACTTAAGAGATGCTGCTGGGAACCTTTTGTTTTTGTTCGGAATTTAAACAAAGAAATGTGAAAGTTTAGGATTCAGGTATTTTTGGGGAAAAATATTTACTGCAGAAAGCTATAGAGAGCTATAGTATTTACTTGTTTAAGTTTCCATTTAACTCGTTTAAACTCACTTAAAACCTTGGGCGCTCCTCTTTTTAAATAGAAGTTTAAACTAAAATCTATTGTCTGGGGGGAAAAAAAAGTCAAGATTGGCATTTGTATTTAAAACATTTTTTACTCCAATATTTTCCGCTGACTATTTTTTATTTATTTTTTTACTGAAAATTGAAAATCGGTTTCAAATATCGTTATCGGCCCCCTTGACTACTAATAATCGGCAACCATGCTGGCCCTGAAAAAAACCCATATCGGTCTATTTCTATTTTTCAGCTTTTGCGCTGATTCTGAAACTCTTCTGTTAAATTGTTAATATGATGAAATTCGAACCCGTTTATTCCAGGAGGCCGTCAATTGCTGGCTGTTTTACGGGCTGGGAGCTCTCACCTCGGAGAACATGTGTAGTTTTTTGGCAAAGTCGACCACTCGCGTGATGGCGGGAGTGATGATCTTGGTGAACTCGCTGAAGGCCTCCAGGTCCACCTTGTCGCCGTCCGACGTGGGCGCCACCGGCGATTGGCCGATTTTGTCCGGCTGCGCGGGAAGCACAAACGAGCGACGTTAATCACGGCACGCTTGAAAGCGGGATTTCCAGAGCTGAGAATGGAGGAGGAGGAAAGGCAAAGGGGAGTGGAGAGAGCAACTGGAGAGGAATGGAAAAGGAATCTAAATGAGGAGGCGCTAATTGATGATAATTACGGTAATTATTCAAACAGAAGAAGTAGTGCTTGATGACAATCATGCCGGTTGTTTCAAATGAGGACGCGCTAATTGGAGAAAACAGTGAATTTTGTTACGCCTTCCTGTTGTAAGACAAACATTTTACAGTACGACGCGGGTTGCTAGCTAGTGAGGGAATGTGCTAACATTGTAAATAGGGTTGCAAAGCAATGGGAATTTTCCATAAAGTTTCCTTTAAATTTCCACGGGAATTGTGAAAATATTCCTAATTGGAAACTCTAGACGGGAATGATGAATGAATAAGCATCATATTCAAACAGAGTAAATAAACATTTTGTTTTGCTCTTAAAGGTATACTTGACTCATTGAGACATTTTCAGCAGTAAAACATGAATATTTTGTCCAGGATGAATGTGATGACTTCATTATTTTTCATGAACAATTTATACCATTAAAAACGAATTTTTGCACTTGCTGTCGACAGAAGATGACATCACCTGTGCTGAGGACGTAGGTAACGACCAATCCCAGAAAACATGTGAGCCATGATTGGTTGTTGTTACCAAGTGGAAAAAAATGATTTTAAAGGTATTAATAGTACAAAATAAATAATAAAGTTATCAAATTCATTCTGGACAAAATATCAACTTTTTACTGCGGAAAATAGCTCAATGAGTCAAGTATCCCTTTAACAGACATCCATGCAAAATATATAGCTCCCCTTGCCCACATGCGAGGGCATTATGCTACCTTAGTTGCTCACTTCAATCAAGTGTGGCACATCTGAAGCTGGTTTGAAACTCACATTTGGACAATCAACAAATAACTGGAAATTCCTTGGATTTTCCAACCCTAACGGTAAGACTCCACACACTTCCTCAAGTACTCCTCGTGGCCTCCTTCCCACCACACCCATCTCCATCCTTCTAGTTGCCTAGCAACCACTCCGCACAACGGCTGCTACACCACACCATCCCTTTTCTCACGCCTTCACCTCCCGCCGGTCCCCAAAAATCCGAATCCCGCTGCGGAATGTCGGGGTGAGGCGCTCGGAAAAGTGGAGTGATGTCAGAGGATGCTGTCGGGGCGCGAACCCGAGTTAACCTGAGAAACAACAAACTCCCGAGCGAACCCCCGCACGGGGGAGGAAAAACAGACGGGAAGGTCGCTGTGGGACGGCGAGCAGAGAGAGCGAGAGAGGAGAGCGGGAAGAGATTAAAGCAAAAGGAGGAGAACTGAGAGGAATTAGAAGCCCAGAAGGATTATGGTGAATAAAGCCGCGGAAGACTGAGGCGGGAATAGCGAGAGATGCAGTCAAGATGGGACGCCAGCTCGCACGTATTGTTCCTGCCGTTTGTTGATCCCGCTGAGCCGAGACGAGCTCGCGTGCTCGTCTTTGAGGGCCTCGTATTGCAGGTCCCCGTTGCAGGGAAGCAGCCGTTCCCAACGTTCGCTGGCTGCCATTTTTTTAAACCAAACAGCTTGAGGCAGACGGCTGCTCCCCGTCCCACTTTTACGACACGTGGACAAAAGTATTGGGACACCGCGTGACTACGCTGATGAAATGACAGCTCAAAATAACTCAACACACCCCCCCCCCATTCATGTTTAAACTGTGTGCAACAAAAGTGAGAACACCCCAATGTGAAATTCATTTCATTTAGTTCTTCACTGTTGACGTCCCATGAAATGATTAGTGGTGACAAAGTTAAAGCATTAAGATGATCCTTTAGCTTGGCAGCGGATGGTTACGTTAAAGGTAGCACAGGTTTGAGCAATAAACATAATTACAAGCATTAAAGGAAAGTAGTTAACCAATTTGCTTCCAAGAACGTATAAATACGTTCTATTTTAAATTTTTAACATGCTCCCAAAGACATATTTATAGTTTATGGGTTTTTTTTATGCTAGAGGATGCAGAAGGCTTTGATGCAGCCTCTGAACTGAAGAGATTGCTTGAAGCAATGGCAGTTGTTACAAAAGCGGCCAGCAGGTGGCAGCAGAGTATAAGAGATCAACCAGGGCCATGTTGCAACAAGCTCTTTTTTTGCCAGTGTTTCTAACAGGTTTGTGAACAGTGAAGAAAACGGAAACATATATAAATATTTTTTTAAAAATCCCGACGAACGAAGATTCTCTAGTCTTTCTTTTGGTAGTTTCCATGTTTTTATAGCAATAGAACACAATATTCTGTGAGCCTTGCAAAATCAGTCAAAATATAGCAAAGGGGAAGATTCCAGCAGGCCAGGCTCCTTTTGATGCCGGAAAAAGCAGGTGGGTAAACTACTCAAGATGATGCAAAGAAAGGTCCCGATCGTTAATGGAAGCGGTGGAAGTTAATTAGTAGGAGCTAGCTGCTCAAAATCCCCAAAATGCACATTTGCAAAAAAATGTCCTTCCGCTCCGAATTCATGCGACAGGAAAAAGAAACGTCTTCCTACCAGGAATTTGCGCTTCTGCTTCCACTGGGCGCCCTGAGCGTTGGTGTGCCGGTGGGCCTCCGTCACCATGTGGATCAGCTCCCACTCCGAGCCGCTGGGCTCGGGCCGGTTCTGGAGCGTCTTGACCATCTCCTCCTTCTTGCGGCGCTCCCGGTTTTCCTCAATCAGACGCCGCTTGGCCACCCGCTTGGAGTCGTCCAGCACCACTGCCGGGAACAAGACCACCATGACGTTCTTGTGTTTAAACGCAGGTACACAAACATGCAAAATACAGTGGTACCTTAAACTTACAAGCTTCAAAACAACTTAAAGCACTTTCTTTGGATGCAACTACTACTTTCCTAACTGTCAAAACTGGCAAGTCAAGGCACCACTGTATATGATAACGGATGATGGAGACTGACAGTCCATGGCCATGCCCACAGCGATGCACTTCTTGAAGCGACACAGCTGACACTGGTTGCGCGTGATCTTGTCGATGATGCAGCAGCCTTCATACTTGCACGAGTAGGCGGGGTGCAAGTTCTTCTGGATGGTTCTGCGGAAGAAACCCTGCAGTGGCACAACAGACAAACGGATGTGTTGATCTCGCGCCCGGCTACAACTTCCTCACTTTAGTTTTTTTGCGGCCGGACTATGAGAAACTACAAAAACTGACAAGTGTATAGAGTGTAGTGTATGAAGTGCTGCCCCCATGATTGAAAATGCCTGTCTTTTTTTTTTTTTTTTTTTTTTTTTAACTTTCCTTGCTGCAAAGCCCTAAAGTTGTGGCCCGTGCGTGTACCTTGCAGCCCTCACAGGTAATGCAACGGTAGTGGTAGCCTGTGGCCTTGTCGCCACACACCACGCATGGCTCATCCTTCTCCAGGTAGCTGGGGATGTACCCTGGCACACAAAGACACAACGTCAACAACTTTAATCTCCCCTTTCTATGCATTGACAGTGAAATGTCATGGTAGTAAACTGAACATGATTTACTCCAGTCCACTAGGTGGCAGTAATGTACCTAGAGGGCAGCTGAACTACTACCATTATACACTAAATGGCTAAAGTGTGAAATTTAATTTAAATTTGAGATTGCGTTTGCCGCTCATTGGCTGACAGACTTTTTTATAATTTGTTTGTTGCTTTTCATTTAAAAACAAAAGTTATCCAAGGAGACACAAAATGGGGTCAGCCAAATTATTAAATAAATCAAACGTCATTATCATTTTCATTTTCACTACCTTAGCTTCTCTACTTAAAAACTGTGAATTGTCCCACGGGAATAACAACATTTTCTCCTACTTTGAATCTAATAATGATTTAAATGTGTCAACCTCATCAAGTGGGGTCCAAACTAAAAACAAATATTTTGGTTGAAACAAATCATTTATATGGGATTTTAGCAGTAAAATGGTAGTTATGTTTAGTTGCCGTTTGGAATACCAGGGGGTCCTCAGAAAAAAAAAAAAAAAAAAGTTTGAGACCCCCTGAGTAAGAAAGCACAGATGGCAAGAGACTTTCATGCAATTTGCTACACTTAACATGGAACGGTGGGAAAAACGAAAGGCGTCCATATACAATGAAAGCTGACAGGAAGAATCCATAAAGCGCCACAAAAAGAGCGTTGAGGCAGAAAAAAAAAAAAAAAAAAAGACAAACAAATGAACGTGAACATGATATGACTGATATGGAAATTGCTGACACAAACCAGAGAAAAGAGAATTACAGTCAAAGCCCTCAGGGAGCGAGAGAAAGGACAACAGTGAAATAATAATAATCACAAATAAAGCCGAGGAGAAGTGGACGAGAAAGAACCGAGAGTAAAGACAACAAAGACCTCAAGATAATCATCATCCCAGCAGGAAAAAAAAAAAAGTCCAGCTAAGGCGCCAGTGTGTGCTTTCGGAAAACTGGAAGACTCGGATGAAGCTTAGCAGACTTCCAGCAACTACATCCTTGACAGAGATGAAGCAGCTTCTATCAGGGGTGAATCAAGGTTAGAACATTTCCCAGCATGCCTTGAGGCACCTTCATTATGATCTCTATGGCTACGGATGAGGTTTAAACAGGACAAAAGACTTTTTTTCTTTTTTTTTTTTTTTGGTACGAGAAAGGTCATTCATGAGGCTATTTGCCAGGTAGGATTAAGCGAGTCTTGAGAAAGTATGGACATACTGTACTGTGTACGTTTGTGCTGGTTACACAACATTCCAAGAGGGAAACTTTGACATCATTATCATTCCATATGAAAAACATGATTATGAGTGCTCCACTTAGGAAACTTTGTGGATAGCGGTGATTATGGAAGTTTGAGGTCCTGTGAGGTGAAGTGCAAATCGGTACGCTGGGTTCCAGAAATCACACAAAGACGTTTATAAAAAAAAAAAAAAAAAAAAAAAAGTCCAAATAGCTATAAAAGTATATGTCTAAGCAAAAGATGGTGTTCCTAACTTTCTGCTGTGAGGTCATTTTAACCAATCAAAAGCCTGAAGAAATTCATTTCTGGGAAGCTTGATTTTGAACAAACCTTGGAAACCGGCCACAAGTGACCTTTAAACGCATTTTCCAGTTTTGTAGGAGACGGTTCCTTGGGACTTTTTTTTGGTGGGTCTATTCATAATAGACATTCCCACCAGATTTCATATTGCTGAGTGAAACTGGCTTTTCAGGCTGAATTTTCAAATCATTCTTCGTGAAATTTAGAGACAGTGGAGCGCACACTTTTGTCATGCAGCTGACTCACCCGTCATACTCTTAATCGAACATTGGCTGTTCTTCCTCTTCCTCTTCGGGCCATTGAGCCACCTGAGCGAGTGAGAGACACAGAAAGAGAGAAAGTCAAGAAATGACAACGTTGTGAACGTTTTTGGTCTTGTCAAACCCATCTGGCCCACATGTTGACCATCAAATTTCATCCTTAGCAGCTGCTTTATTAGCCATTTAACTAATCTGCTCCCAAAAACGTATAAATATGTTCTGTTTAAGTGTCCCAAAGACGTATTTATGTTTTTTTTTTTTTTTTTTAATGCTAGAGCATACAGAAGGCTTTGAAATGGTTGAAGAAATTGTAGTTATTACAGAAACGGCCGGCAAGTGACAGCAGAGCAAAAGAGATCAACCAGTGCCATGTTGAAAAAAAGCTCATTTACTCACAATTCTAAATAGATTTGTGAATAATGATCACATTTAGCTATATTCTAATGCTAATTGCTGCAAAGCGGAAACAAATATACTTTTTCTCCTGATGAAAGAATAGACTCTAATCTTTCGTTTGGTCGGTTTCATGTTTTTATAGCAATAGAACACAATATTCTGTGGGCCTTGCAAAATCAGTCAAAATCCAGTAAAACAGCCGGGAGCGAAGAGGGTTGCGTCAGTGAAAATGTGAGTGAATGAGTTAAATACCAAAAGAATAAATCACAAGAGTCTGAATTAAAGCAACTTTCCATCAATCTCAATCTGCTTTTATATCCAGTGATGGAACATAAACTTTCTTGTCTCTTTTCTTTTGTTTGGGAACCACCTCCATGCCATGTCAAAACAAACAGACCCGCTTGCAAGGAAGAGCCAGCGTACAGGCAGGAACACAAGACGCCCGTCAAGTTGAGAGGTAAATTCCAGCAGAGAAGAAAGCCGAGCGCAGATGGAGAAGGGTGGGTGGGTGTATGATGGTGGTGGTGGGGGGGGCGGGGGGCTGGGTGGGGGGGCGTTTGTGACAAAAGCCTCAGAGGAGGATGAGCGAGCGTCAGAGATGGAAGTGATTCCCAATCCCCCGAGTCGCTCTGCTCTTGGAATCCGCCGTCTTGCCGTCACATCAAGGTCGTTCAATGGCGGCTCGGTGGAGAGGAAAGAGATTCCCATTTTCAAAACCTCACTCCAAGAGAGATGCCTTGCCGGTTTTTATTTCCGTAGCTTATTCAACCAATGCCGTTATTACACTATTGATGTATTTTAGGGTTGGCCAATGAATATTTTGTATTAGTTAATTGAATGATCACCCCCCCCCCCCCCCACTAATAACATGGCTGCAATTAGACCTAATTTCAGTTAAGTGTTGCAATTCATACCGACTTTTCTAAACCCTATATGGACTATTTTTCCAAAAAGTGACTACCAATACATGGTGTCCATTAATGCAAGCAGTAAGTTATCCACATGATGGAAACTTCGCCCCATTTTATCATATTATTTTATACGTTAACACAGTTAACTCATTTGCTTGCAATTTCCTGTCAAAATAACCTAACCCCAACGTATACATACTCTCAATGTCCTGCTTGAAAAACAGCCTCCAGTCGCGTTAGCTGCAGCTGAGACGCTAACTCGCCTTTAGCGCACGTGCTGGCTCTATTCAAACAACTGGAATATAAATCACTTTTGACGATACAGTATAGAAAAACATGTTTTCCGTTGTGTCATAACTACAGGTGTCAGTCGATTACATTTTTTTAATCGCAGCTAATCGCAGGACTTCAATAATAATGAATCGCAAATTAATCGCATATTTTATAACTCAATTTATATCTAAATTTATAATAAAGTGTACAATATTTTTGTGAAGAAATGTTCCATCTAATAGAAATATGGTTGCATTTTTTAGTCATTGATACAGTAATTTCAAAACAATTCCTAATTAATATAATTTTTTTTTTTTAAATAGGTCCTGTACTGTAAGTGTGACATTGATTTATTTGTAATTTTTCTGCCACTAGATGGCATAATTGCATTACTAAGACGTGCATTTTTCTTTTCATATTAAGAGCTTTCTCATTTTTAACATGAAGTAACTTGCAAAGTAACTTGCAAAGTAACTTGCAAAGTAACTTGCAAAGTAACTTGCGAACTTCTGCCCATTTTTAAAATTGTAAAATGCAACTTGACGCCAGTCCCCACAAATATATGTATTATTATTTAATTTATTACTGCTAAATTGTGTTATAGTGACTCCTTTTCCCGACATTGAACGCTTTTATTTTGGTAAGTTCGGCTGCACATTGATTGTTAAGTGACGTCGCTTTACTGCAAGCCAGAGAGAGCCGCTCCGCTGCAAGCGACAGAGTAAGACGACGTGTGACACATAACGAGCTATTTTCTGGAGTTGCTGAATAAAATACGCCTCACATCTAAAGATCAAGCGGCCTGGGGTCACTCCAACTGACAAGACGGCGTCCATTGGGCTCTTGGCTCTCACAGGGTTTGAGAGTGCTACGGACGGACACCTCTTGCTGGAGCAACCTAGCTCGCTGCTAACGGCTAACCGACTGCGTTCTTTCAAAGCAGGGAAACCGGCGGTAAGTGCTACACAATCCAAATGGCTCCTCCACGCCAACATTCTGCCCCTTAAACATTAGTTGTTCAAGGGGCTTTTTGTTTCTATTTGGGTAATTTTGACGTGGATGTGCCTGGAATTCCCTCCAGTAGAGGCTTTCCAAATAAGGGGTGGTCGTTAATCGAGCGTTTGAAAAATTTGTGCCGTTAAAGACACTTTTAAGTTAACGTGATAACGCGCTAATTTGGACACCCGTAGTCATGGCATATCATTTGTGTCATTTGCCTTCAGTTCAGTCACACACAACTCACAGTTTTTATGCTAAAGATGCCGTAAAGACGTCTGTCAATCCTGCCGGGGAAATGACATGATGAGCTTTAAGGGTAAACGGGTTTGGATTCGAGCCAAAAGCCATCAAATGATGTCTCACTTTTAAGGACATTTCAGCAGGCATTTAGCATCTTTTCATGAATCCAGTCGCCAAGCTCACTGCTACGATATATATTCCCGCTCGCCACGCGGGCAATGTGGCAGGATGGCAAAAAGGCTTCTTGGGCTCCACAGTGTCGTACAGCAAAAGCAGCAACGTTCCGTAAAGACGCCGCTCTGCCGTGACTTTGCGAGGAGGAGAACTATTTTATCTGTCGCCAAAAGCTGGAGTGTTGATTTCCAGAGTGACAGCGACATGACACCCAAGACGTTTTTTTTTTATGTCTCGAGTGCCTTGTTGTCAAACTCCCAAGTGGCAGCTCCTGCCCTCCCAAGTCAAGGTACCACTGTACTTATTTTTTACATGATCTGAAAAGGAAAAGCTTTTTCTCATTTCCACTTCTGTGGAAGATGATGCAAGTTTATGCAAATCCGAGAAGTGAAGACAAAAAGAAAAAGAAAAAAAAGAACAAAGCTTGTTTTGAATAATGTCGCTGTCACTTGTTTTTTTTTCTTTTTTTTTGGTTTGTTTTGGTCAACAAAGTTGAATGAGTTTAATGAAAAGTTATCGTAAACGCCATCTGTTGGCCAAACTTGCCATCGCCGTATTTAGCAGAAAAAACACGCCGCCTTTTTACGAGGACGTAAAGCCTCCGAGAGCATCAAGCCCAAAATAGCGCCGATGGAAATATAAACACGGCTCGCTAGCCAAACATGATCTTAGCATTGCTGGCACGGGCCCCACGGCAGGAGAAAAACAAACCTTACCTTTAACTTTTTCATTCACATGAAAAGGCGCAAACTTCTTCCACTTTGAGAGGCGTGTGGATTCGTAAACACACCAAATTTGCCAGGAAAAGCGCATCCGCCCATCCGCTTTCTGGACACTTGTCCTCATTATCGGTCGCAGGACGAGCTGGAGCCAATCCCAGCTGACTGGCAGCCAAAGGCAGGGTACATCCTGGACTGGTCGCCAGTCAATCACATTTTCTTCTGGGAAACCTTCTTTCCTCCTTTCTGCCTTCAAGAATTATTTTCAGAGCTGTTTTTTTTTCCCTTAAAGGGTCTTCTTTTCTTCTAGGGGTGTTTGATATATTTTTCAGACTGATAGCAATTCAAATTGCAATTAACGTAAGGGCAGATAATTGTGAGCAAATATTTTTCTGTCTTTCTGATGCACATAAAGATTCATGATGTGTCGGCCGCAGTGTAGCACCATCTACTGGCATGGAAGACTATTTTGACATCAGATTATTTTTTATTTTATTCTTTTGCCTCCAGTATCGGTGGCCGGTATCGCCCATCCCTACTTCCTTCCCTCCTCCCTCCTCTGACATCCATTTCATTCAACGATCATTACAGCCTTCTTTGCTGTGCTTAAACTTGCTTTTCTGCCTTTTTACTTACTTTTTTTTTTTGTACTTTTCACCTCCTTTTTTCTCTTTTTAAACTCTCTTTACATCCTTGCTTCCTTTCCACCTCCTGAACCTGCTTTTCTGCCTTCCTTATCGTCTTCTGTCCTTCCTCTGACCTTTCTGAACTTTCTGCTCTTCGCTTAGCTTCAAATGCTTTTCTGACTTCCTCTCCCCCCCACTTCTTTCTTTCCTTTCCTCAAACCCACTTTTTTTTTTAAAAAAAAAGCATCCTTCCTTCAGTTGAACCTACTTTTCTGCCTTCCTTCAAACCAGTTTTTTTTTTTTACTTTACTTAACTCTTTGACTGCCAGACGTTTTCAGAAAAGGGATACCGTGGGTGCCAGCCGATTTAAGCATTTTGACTGATCTTTTGACTGATCTTTCAATGTCCACAGAAAATTATGTGTTTGGACTATGGAAACACACATACTACCAAATGAACGATTGGACTCTCATCTTTCATCGGAAAAAAAAGTTTGTTTCTACCTTATTCCGTTTTTGAGTAATCAACAATAGAAAATGGTTAGTTTCACCTCTGTTTTGAAACAAACGTCTTTTAACGTCTTTGGCACTCCTCCATAGGATTTTACTAAACGTTATTTAACGTTTTTGGCAGTCAAAGAGTTATAATTTCTTCCTTCACACCTATTTTTTTTTTATTCATGCATACTTGTTCTTCTTTGGTTCCTGAACATCATCCTTCCTTCCGTCTTGCACACTTCCTCCCTTCAGACCCTTTTTTTCTCTTCCCTTTGCTCAAATCTCCTTTTCCGCCTTCGGTACCCGTCCAATACTAGAATCCTACTTTTTGTTTGTTCTTGACTCAAATGATCCACCAGTATGTTGAAAAAAAAAAAAGTTAATCTAAAAAGTGTGTACCTAATTTTGGCCACCCTGTAGAAGAGACCGACAAGCACTCACACTCACGCTGTCAAGTAAGCGGCAAGTGAAGCATGACATCGTCAGTGACTTTGTATGCAGACTTTTGAAGTTTTCCAGAAAGCCAAACACCTGCGGAAACCTGTTTTTCCCCCCTTTGGCCCTCCCACTGAAACCACAAGTGCTTAAACGCGTGGAAAAAGGAGACGGCGAGCGATGATGGGAGGTAACCACAGCCCCGGAGTGTCCTTGGGCGACCGGCGGTCATGTGACACGACGACGGCGGCGGCGAAGGCAGGAGTCGGGTTCGTTTGCCGTGTGCTGAGCTTGTATTTTTCTTTGCCGCTTTGTTTGTTTTCGTCTGCGCGGCTTTTTGAAAGTCAAAACTTTGTTTGGGGGGCAAAGCAAATTCTTCTTCAAGGCCAACATGAGTGGGCCTGCACCACTAGCAAAAGCGCTGCCAGTGGAATGCGCGTCGTCGCAAGTGGAATCACGGCCGCGCTCGGCAAACACGCGCACACGCCAAAAGTCAAGCGCTGCACGTGCAACAGCGCGCTGTAATGTGTTATATCTCTCACATGTCGTCTCCCAGGAACCTGAGCCAAACTCGCACAAGTGTGCTCAAAGTGCAAACGCGCACTCCTTCAATACACACAGACACACACGAATGCACGCACGCACGCACGCACGCACGCACGCTCACAAATCAGCTGCTGTGACAGCAGATGTGGCTGAAAAGAAAGCAGTGTTGCAGTTCTAACCTGGTGACGCAGCAAGGCGACAAGATATGCATGGCGAAGACACGGCACAACCAAAACAAGTCAATCCGACGTCCGAGCGGCGCGCTGGAAGCTCTCTTCCCCGCAGCAGCAGTGAGGACCGGTCTAAGTTTAACTCACTCATCAAACGCACCCCGTGCGCAGCTTCCCACTAAGCTCCGCCCCCTGCCGCTTCCCGATTGGCCCGCGCTCGGCCTCTTCCACCTGGCCTGAGGAGCAACTTCATTAGAGGAGGGCATATGTTGCACATTCAGCCATAACAAGTGAGAATATGCCACATCTGATACCAAATCATAATAATTTATTTAACCCTCATGTGATGGGGAAACAGAGTATTGATTATTTAGAGAATTCCCGGGAGCGATCATGCAGTTGTACAATGCTTTTTTCATTCATCCCAAAGTAAAGCAAATCAACAAGATCACGATCCCAACATGTGACCATCACTGATGCTCCCGGGGTTGCCTGACATTCAAAGTATAATGCTGGCCTGATACAGTACAACAATTACTGCACATGTTTCCTATTAGCAGCAACACCCAACAAAGTTTATATACCGAGATAATGATGATCTGGCCTCAATTTAATCGCAATTTTCGCAGTCAGTGTGACGTGGCTGCTGTTGTATGAATATCGGGTTCATTGAAAATTTTGAAATGTACCTTCTGTCATTTGTTTCAATTGTTTTCCCTGTCACTATACATCATTGGCATGGATAGTAAATAGGGCTGCTCCATTATGAATAAAATATTAATCACGATTATTTCGGTAATAATTAAAATCACGATTAGAACAATCATTTATTTTTTGGTACAAAACAAGAAAATCGTAACAAACTAATACAAACTTTTAAGACAAATACAATTCTTTGAAATAATATATATATATGCAAGTTCCTTTTGGCTGAAACAAAATGTATTAAATTAGTTATTTTAAAATTTAAAAAAAAAGGTACAAATGTATAACTTTAAACAACTAAACTCTAAAATTAGCATTAATATTTATATATATATATATTTGATTATGCTCATTCTGTAATTGTTGAGTGTAATAATTGAAATAATTATGTCAATAATAAAAATAAATAATTAGTTCATTATATAAATAATATAATATGAAAATGTATAATATAAACCATTAAATAATAATTAATTCAATAATAATAATTGAATTTCGATTAATTGCACAGCCCTAATAGTAGAGGAGAAATTAATTCCATTAATTCATCAATTAATTAAATTTGGATAATTGGATTTTAATCTGTAATAATTGAAATAATTATGTCAATAATAAAAATAAATAATTAGTTCATTATATAAATAATATAATATGAAAATATATAATATAAACCATTAAATAATAATTAATTCAATAATAATAATTGAATTTCGATTAATTGCACAGCCCTAATAGTAGAGGAGAAATTAATTCCATTAATTCATCAATTAATTAAATTTGGATAATTGGATTTTAATCTGTAATAATTGAAATAATTATGTCAATAATAAAAATAAATAATTAGTTCATTATATAAATAATATAATATGAAAATATATAATATAAACCATTAAATAATAATTAATTCAATAATAATAATTGAATTTCGATTAATTGCACAGCCCTAATAGTAGAGGAGAAATTAATTCCATTAATTCATCAATTAATTAAATTTGGATAATTGGATTTTAATCTGTAACAATATTTTTTTTTCTTCTTCTGAATCACTGCTCTATACAATATACTTGTTTACATCACTAGATCACGTTGGCATGATTAAACATGGCGCCTTATTGGCTATAAACTTTTTTTTAATTATTAAGGGCGCGTGCCAGCTCTGTCCGGATATGCAAGTCGTACATTAAAGTGAGTCATGGGAATTAATTTACTGTAACTGGATGTGCTGTTTTATACAAAGGCAGCACTGTGCCTTAGTGGTTCGCACATCTGCCTCATCTCCGAATCTTGGCTGCGGCCTCTCTGTGTGGTGTTTGCACGTTCGAGCTGTGCTTATGTGGGTTTTCATCGGGTAAACCGGCTTTCATTCCAAAAATGAGGAAACCGGATTAGCATAATATCTCCATTCTTATTTGCAATATACTGAAAAATCATAAGCAAATTGCCTTGAGTGAGTCAATAGGGCAAATGGACGGTGGCCCCTGAGGTCAAAATTGCCTCTTTGCCCTCATAATTGCTATCACATCACAGTGAAGAGAAAGATTTTCACCAAGGGAGCATCTCCAGATTCCCTTCCCGTTGTATTACGCCACCTCTATTCATAGCTGACAGGCGCCCGCCTCGAGTGAACGCCACTCACGGCCCGACTGGATATTCAAGCCCCTCGGCGCACAAAGCGCCCGTGATGTAATCAGTCACACAATCCCCAGCCAAGGAGACGCACAACAATGCTTGTTAGCGCGCCGTGACAGGACATCCGCGCGGGAAGGAAAACCTCAAGCTTGTTTACACTTGCGCACACATCTGCACAAGTTGAACAGGACCAGGAAGACGGGGAGGCCTGATCTCACTTCATCAAATGTGACAAAGTCAAGACAAATGCGATTCATGTCTCTGTTTGATTGGCGGCTCCCAGGTGTCGAAACTCAAAAGGTTCCGGGGGACGGACGAGCGCGGCTAACGCAACGCGACGCAAGCGTCGGTTCAGGCGCATGAGACGCAAAACAAAGTCGCTCTCTCCTATTGAATTTTTTTATTTTAACCAGGTTCGAATTAAATCCACGGTTAGCTCACAACAGAATGTCAATGAGCTTGACGAGCACAACATTTATTTGATCGGCATCTTAAAAGGTGAAGTTGGTCATATGAAGAAAAAAAAAACACTTGTCATTTTTATTAGTACGCTAAGAAAATGTAAAAAAAAAAATAAAATCTGCTTTCTATGGCAGGTTTTTTAAGAACACACAAAGCCTGAGGAAAAACAACCAATCAGTGACAGAAAGCATGAATGACGTGTCACTCACACGTGGGCACATTTGCTACTCGCAACCCCAATAACTTCACTTTATTATGGTGTTTTGCTGCGCTTCATGAGCTTTGCTGAAATGATCGCAAAATATTCAAATCTTGTTAGCAGCAAATGCTAAAAAAAAGAAGTATTGGACAGAATCTAAGACAAAACAAGGATTAACCGAAGCGGAATTAGGAAGATTTTTGTTCGACGAGCAAATTCATGACCTCTTTTTGATTTTACGTTCCAAAAAACAAAACGTCAAACCGACAACATTTCATTTGATAGTAACACTAACATGTAAGATAAATCATGCTGCCAACATAGCAGCCGCGGCTACATGTCTTCTCTAAGACCGACAACCTGACCTGATACCGCTAGACAACGTTTATGTGTCAACAGGAATATTAAAAAAGAATTTTCATTTTTCAAGTTAAATCCGGATCAGATCCGAATACACGTGCAACAGGTTCACGTCATTTTATGACGACTTTTCTAATTTATTTCGGTACACCGTGTCTCTTTGCGTTTGTACCGGCCCGACTGGATGGGCCGGTCCAGATGTGACGTGACGCACGAGACGTGGCGGATCTGCGTGTACAGTACAGGTACAGCACGTGTTGACTTACCGTTTCTCTTCGCCCTCGAGTGGGTTAGGCTCTTGCTCCTTGGGCATGTGTTCCATTCACCTCAATTCCATCCAGCAGCCAATCACGAGAGACTGAGGCAAGCCCCGCCCTCGGATGCACGCTTGTCATTCGACGCTCGGGATGGGTCGGTCGCCGGAAGATGGCAGGGTCCGGACCCTGCGGTGTCAGGCGGGGGTGGGGTTGAGGAGGGGGGGGGGGGACGGGGGGAGGCGGTGGTCTCCTGAGGGACCGGACCCCTCGTAGCGTGCGGTATGAATGGCTTTGGGCAATGACGAATGACCTTGGAGGTAGCAGAGGGGTTGATGGTCGGCCTCAAAGTTGAGGAGGGGGAAGGGCGATCCAGCCTGGAAGACGACAGGACGCATTTGTATCAATGTAAATTCAAGAAATTCAAAACAAGGCATACAATACAGGAGAGTAATATAAAAAAAAAAAAAACAAGAAGCAACATATTACAAGACAAAAATAGTAATCACCAATTATGATGACTATTGACTACTTAAAGAGGTGTGGATGTGTGCTTTCTGTAATGATTTGAATGTGGTTTGTTAAATTTGGTTTCAAATTTGCACGACATGGCTGTGTCGCACTACAAAACAAACATTAGTGGACCAATGATTGATCCCTGTGGAACACCATTGCGTCAGTAGGTATCAAATTGTGTCAACTTTGTGGTGTCAACTTTGCTCAGCTTGGAGTACTCACAAAATGACATAACAGCGCTATGCTCTGGTGGACCAAAACTGCCAACATTAAAAATAAATAAAATACTAAATAAATATATAAGGAAGAGTGGCAAAAATCCCCCAATGTAGATGTGAAAGACTGTTTATATAGATTTTTTTGTATTTAATTTTTGAATGATTTTTTTTATATCTGTTTTTATTTTTATTTTCACTTTCATTTATTTTTTTCATTTATTTATTTTTAATTTTGGCAGTTTTAGTCCTCCATAAAATGTAACTTGACATGTAGTGGACTAATCATCCAAATCGCAAATGAAACTGTACTATTACGACTGCTCGGTGGCCAAGTTGAAGTTGAGTCGCACAAAGTGTTTAATTCTTCAAACTCTATTTAAATATGTTGCTACTCTAGGTTATACTAAATAAATATCCCAGGCTCACTGCGACTTTTATTATTGAGCAATATAGGCAGGCCTGTGACTTAGCCGTTGGGAGCACTGGATTGGACAACAACAACAACAACGTGAGGAAGGAAAAAAAACAAAGAAAGCTCAAGGGTGGGTCAATTCCGAGATCTACGCGGACGGGCAGCCCACAAACGAGATGAGCTTAATGAGGGGGGAGCAAGCAATGTCGGCTGTCCACTCACGGGGCGCCAAATTAAAGAGCCTCTCTCCACGGCATGAACGGCCGTTTACACTCGGGCGCTAGTGTTTGTTCGCGCCGCAACAATCGTTCACTTATCGGCGCGGGAGAGAGCGAGAGGACGGTGGACAGATGGCGTCTTTGTTCCTGCTGGAGTGAAAGAAATTCACGCGGAATAGATGAGCTCATGTTCTTCTAGCGTCATGGCTAAATGTACAAGAAGCCGAGCGGCGTGGGCACAGCGGGCGTGCTGAGCATTTCCTTCATTTTTCAGCGCAGATCTACATTTGAATGGAATGTATTTTGGACATATCCACAAATAAAGCTAAGACGGTAGCTGGTAGCATCCTTGTGTCATTCTCAATGGGATAACAACTTTTTTATTCTCCTTTATTATAAATGCACGGTAGCATTGACCTACATTTACAACCTAAATTCTAATATTTGTTCCTATGAAATTGTATTATTTTTATACTTTTTACCATTTATTTATTTTTAACTCTTTGACTGCCAGACGTTTTCAGAAAAGGCATGCCGTGGGTGCCAGCCGATTTAAGCATTTTTGACTGATCTTTCAAGGTCCACAGAAAATTATGTGTTTGGACTATGGCAACACACATACTACCAAATGAAAGATTGGACTCTCATCTTTCATCAGAAAATAAATTTTGTTTCTACCTTATTCTGTTTTTCAGTAATCAACAATAGAAAATGGTTAGTTTCACCTCTGTTTTGAAAAAAACGTCTTTTAACGTCTTTGGCACTCCTCCATAGGATTTTACTAAACGTTATTGAACGTTTTTGGCAGTCAAAGAGTTATTATTTGTTTATTATTATTATTATTTTAATTATTATTTATTGATTTATTCACTTGAATCCAAAACATACTGGACCAGGACGCTGGCAGAAGCCTGCCTATTTTTTCTGGAACCCCCCCCCCCCCCCAACTCTCGGAAGAACTTTTTCTTTCCACCACGACTAGCGGAGTTCTTGAACGTCCCCCCCCCCCCCCCCCCCCCCCCCCGCAGTGGAAGTCACCAATAATACTCGTCCGGTCGAAGGTCGTGGAGACGAGAGTTTGGCCTCGAGACGGTAGCGAGAAAGCGGCGAGATAACGAGGAACAACAGACGAAGGCTCGCACGTGCGAAGGTGAAATGAAGATTAAAAACTCCGTTGTGGGTGAGGGCATAAAAGGAAAAGTTGAAAGGGAAACTCTGGAATGAAAGCAAAAAAAAAAAATAAAAAATCAATGAGAGGAGATTTAAGGCATACAGATGTTTTTGTGCTCATCTCCATTTGAAAGTGTGCTATGGATTTGCGCTTTGTGTGAGTGAGCACATGGCGTCATATTTAATGAAGATAAATGTGTTGACCACATCTGTTTACAATATTAGACTACAGCGCAGTGACAGGCTCATTATGACGCAAATTAATCTTATGCTTGCGTTTGACCTAAATAAAAAAATAAATAAAAAGAGGAAAGGAAACAATGTGAGTGTGTTGTGATGCACCCAAACGGAATTTCATTCATTTCTCCACACACTTGCGGGGGCTTCTCTTCCCTTCAGGTTTTTTTTTTTTAATTGGACCTACACAAAAAGGAGGCATCTCCCCGCAGCAGGCTTCACCTTTAATTGCGCACGCTGACACACATTCTCAAAATACTTCAAAGTTAGCACGAACGAGCGAGCGAGCTAATTGTGAGAAGCAGCCCCCCCGACTTCACGACTTGGCATCTTCGCTTCATGTTTCAAATTAGGGCTGGACCATTCGGACATTTTATCGGTTCTTTGGGAGCTAATTTGGCAGGATTACTTATATTTTTTTTTTTAATTGATGGTTTTAGCAGCTTTCGCAGTTCAAAGCGGACCCCTGCTGAGGACGGACAGCGGGGAGCCAGTGTTGCCGCCATATTTTCTCTAACTTCTCCGGCTCCTCTGATAATTTTCAAAATGACGATGAGCGAGTTTGATTCCCGCAAAAAAAATAGACAACATGAGCAGATTCATTTTCTGATTGTTTTCCGTTTTTTTGCGGTTTCTATTCCATTATTGAGTCTGCTTAGATTAAATTCCTGATCAATTCTCATTGGGTGATGAAATATAATAATTAACTCATTCGCTCCCGGCCATTTTCACTGAAACCCCCTTCGCTCACGGACGTTTTACTGGATTTGGACCGACTTTGCAAGGCCCACAGAATATTGTGTTGTATTTCTATAAAAACATGGAACCTATCAAAAGAAACACACGAGTCTGTTCTTTCATCAGGAAAAAAGTATATTTGTATCTGTTTCCGTTTTTGCATGCAGCAATTAACATTAAAATATAGCTATAAAGTGAAACTTTCATTATTCACAAACCTGTTGAAAACACCGTCAAAAAGAGCTTGTTGCAACATGGCCATGGTTGATCTCTTATACTTTGCTGCCACCTGCTGGCCATTTTTTTTGTAATACTACCATTGCATTAAGCCACCTCTTCATGTCAGACGATGCATCAAAGCCTTCTGTATGCCCCCCCCTCCCAAAAAAACGTATAAATATGTTTTTTGCAAGTGAAGGACAAAGTATTAAATAATGGATTTATACGTTTTTGGGTTTGAATACGTTAATCAAAATCATTATATATAGTGGGCCCCTGCTGTTCACAGGGGGCAGAGATTGAGCCTGACTGCAAATAATTGACACTCCCTCATAACCGCCATGACAAGAAAAAAAAAAAAAAAATGGTGGTCAAGTAATGAAGCAGGTTTGTTGATGAGGGAATGTGAAGTGTGATGGTGGAGGAAGGGGGGGGTGTATCCAGGAGCACGTGTGTCGGGGGGGGGGGGGGGGGGGGGGGGGTGACGTTCGCGCCCCCTACAGTAAAAGGCCAAAAGATCAAG
Organism: Vanacampus margaritifer; assembly: GCF_051991255.1. Taxonomy (NCBI): domain Eukaryota; kingdom Metazoa; phylum Chordata; class Actinopteri; order Syngnathiformes; family Syngnathidae; genus Vanacampus; species Vanacampus margaritifer. The sequence goes on from NC_135449.1 coordinate 2,657,742, forward strand.
TTTCATGTCTCGGCAGACTAATGGCAGTCATGGGAGTTTTTTAATAGGTCACAAGGGCTACTGCAAGTGTCAAATGTTTGATTTGGGGCGAGGATGGTTAAGTGACATGGACAAAAGTATTGGGACAAACCACTCAATGAATCAACGTTAGGGTCACCCACTTTCCCAAACGTCTTGCAGGCGTGTCAATACTTTTGTCCATTTTCTTCCCTTTTCACTTCCTGCAGGTGCCCCAAGTTTTTTTTTTTTTTTTTTTTTTTCCTATGCAGTGTGTATGCATGAAGCTACGTGAACTTTTACCTGGTGCCTGCAGGTCCAGCGTGTATCATGTTCTGTTTGCATGTACAATGCGTGTGTGTATACAGTGAGGCCCGTGGCAGCCAAGGACACGGAGGGCGTGCAGGGTAGAACATTCTATACGGGGCGCAGAAAAGAGGTCACTTGGCGTCCCGTCGGTGCAGACGTTATTTGCTTTTGAGCGGTTTGTCGTCTTGTGTCAGTCGCAGCAAGTGCTCGACTCATAAATTTAAAAGCCCCGAGGCGACTCTTTAACTTTGCTCACAGTTGGACGGCGTCCCGGAGTGGTCGCCGTCGACAAAAGCGAGCGGGTCGGGCGCACAGAAGAGAGAGAAGGAGGAAAAGCCGCGTTGGAGCGCCGGTGACAGTTTTAAGAGCGCTGCGTCATCAAAACACTCCAAGAAACGAAAGCTGCTTTTTCAGCAGGACGTTTCGTCAAACCTGCACGGATTCAAACACGTGTGCCTCGCAAGTTCAGATAGTGTCAACGTATGGACGGGAAAATAATTGATTTTACCGATGAGCTCAAGTTGGTTTATTTTCCAAAGCTCAAAGCGCCTCCTTCCTTCCAAAAGCACTAATTTTAATAACAGCTAAGAGACAGACAACTTGAGTGGATTCATTTTCACATTTTGTGTATGTCAAGTAAGGAGCCCAGTGGAAGGTAATCAGTCTCAAAATTGTGCTGAATGTTGCCAAAGACAAGCCGTCCATTTATATGTAGCAAAAGCAGTGATTTTGTTCCACTTTTAGGGCTAAAAGTACGACACACTCATTATTGGATTACAAATAAAGTCAAAGCAAATTTTTGCTTTCGGTTCATTTTTCCAGACAGACTAATGCTACTGCAGTCGCACGCACCACGGAGTGAAGAATCAAATTGCTCTGATGGTGGAGAGTCCATAAAAAGACACAATGTCCAAAGTCTGGGAGCATTTCAACAGCATGTCTCCAATTGCCATCAATAGAAGGTGACGTATCTATGTTAGCTAATTTAATATAGCCTAATATTGCTAATGCACCACACAAATGGTCCAAAACATTAACAAAATAAACATCTAACAAGCACAAACTCAAAATGCAGACGTGAACAGCCAGCAAACTCCACCCTCTCATTCCCTGACACCCACGTCACTCACCGGGCCTTTTAAAGCCGTATACACTCAAAAGTCACAGATACCACATTAGAACGTGAGTATGGCGAATCCAAGTGGACAAAAATAATACCCGCACATCGCAAGCCCATGTTATGTAGTGTTACCGAAGTTTTTTATTTTTTTTCTCAACATGAAAAAGCTGTCCTGCCATTGGCTCAGAGGAGCATTCAAGGGCCAATAGGATATCTTAGCTCGGCGTGCCGTGAACATGTCACACATCAGTGAATGTCATTGCATGAGCAAGACACAAGATGCTGCATCCAAAGTCCTATATTAGTGTCAGAATTAATGGTATCGGCATGTTACTTGTTCAGTACTCACCGATACCACTGTTTTAATGCAGTATTGGGGCCTCTGCCGATACCAGTATCGGTATCGGAACAACACTAATGTTATGTTGTTTAATAACGCAAAATCCCTTTTTATCTAATTACTTGATTATCAATAGAATCAGTAGAATATTCGATTCCAAATAAAATAATTGAACAGCAGAAGCCCTACTTGCTCAAATACAATGTTTACGAGTTTAAAAGGCATGATTTAAAAGGTTTAAAAGTTTGTTTTTAACTCTTTGACTGCCAAAAACGTTAAATAACGTTTAGTAAAATCCTATGGAGGAGTGCCAAAGACGTTAAAAGACGTTTGTTTCAAAACAGAGGTGAAACTAGCCATTTTCTATTGTTGATTACTCAAAAACGGAATAAGGTAGAAACAAACTTTTTTTTTCTGATGAAAGATGAGAGTCCAATCTTTCATTTGGTAGTATGTGTGTTTCCATAGTCCAAACACATAATTTTCTGTGGACCTTGAAAGAGTCAAATGCTTAAAATCGGCTGGCACCCACGGCATCCCTTTTCTGAAAACGTCTGGCAGTCAAAGAGTTAAAAAGCTTAAATATGTTTTGACTAAAACAGTTTTGAGTTTCTCTGTATGGCAGATTGTGGGTGGGCCCGAAACATATTGGGTTCACTGTTGCGTGTCACTTGTTTTTACACTCGCGTGACAGTTAAAACTGTTGCTTTAAATACCGTCTGTAGAGTTTATAGCGACAGTGCAACCCCGGACCACATCATTCCCATGCATATATTTCTTAGGGAAATGCAAACAAAACGGGAGGGTGGGTCCGTGTCCCTAAATGACCGCTTTGCGGCTCCACACCCAACAGCGTATGGAAAAGTGTATAATGCTTTCCCCCCTCTGCCGCCGTTCCGAGCCAAGGTTCTGCCAAGGAGGCGAGCGCGCCGGGGGAAACCAATCGGGCCTCACTTCCTGCTCCTTGAAGGCCCGAGCGCCCGCCGCGGCTGGGGGTTACGTATGCACATACGTACATACGCGTACGCCGCCCAGCTTCCTTTTTCCGTCCTCGCTCAGCTGTTTGTGCCATCTTGTTGAAATCATTTTCCTTGTGTGTGTGAGACAACCTTGCCCTTTCATTACTTTCAAATGCATAACAAACAGATGTTCCACGCCATTGTGTTCTTCTTTGGGATTTGATTAACTGCTTGAACCCAAATCCATTTCATAAGACTGCAAGAAAACAAAAACAATGGGCATAAATAAATTAGGATTTCTGTACAGTGGAGTCAACTGAAGACACTAGTGGCGGGCGCGAATATTTTCAGACTCTCAATGGGTTGGCGCCACCAAGCGAATTTCAAGTTGAACTATTTTTACAGCGGGATGCTTCTAAGCTTAACTCATTCACTCACAGCCATTTTCGCTGAAGCAACCCCCTTCGCTCCCGGTTGTTTTACTGGATTTCGACTGATTTTGCAAGGTCCATCGAATATTCGGTTCTATTGTTAGAAAAACATAGAACCTACCAAAAGAAAGATTAGAGTCTCTTCTTTCTTTCTTTTTTTTCCTCCCCCCCCAAAAAAAGTCTTCTTTCATCAGAAAAAAAAGTATATTTGTATCTGTTTCCCTTTTGCAGAAATTTGCATTAGAAAATAGCCAAGTTTCACGATTATTCACAAACCTGTTGAAAACACTGTCAAAAAGCGCTTTTTTGCAACATGGCCCTGGCTGATCTCTTACACTCTGCTGTCACCTGCTGGACGTCTTTTGTAACAACTACGATTGCTTTAAGCGACCTCTTCGGGTCAGAAGGTTCATGCATAAAAAAACCAAACGTGTGAATACATTTTTGGGAGTGCAGGACAAAGTATTAAAAAAACGTATTTATACATTTTTGGGTTGGAATGAGTTAAGTCTAAACGTGAAAAACAGGATCCTCTCATGTTTACTTTTCAGTTCTATGGCAGTTCGTTTAAGCAGCACAAAAATCAAGTGCGCCCACACTTGGTTGTTGACATGACGTTAAACAACATTAAACATGTTGATTGGCTTAATCCCACATGACGGCCGTCAGTCAATCAACGATGCCCGACTGGTCATGTTTGCGGCCACAAACTTTCTTCAGTCGATGAGCTCAAGGTAGCTCGCCGACGAGCTAACATCCACAACACAAATGTTATATTTAAATATGTTAGCACCTTGAAGGCTTAGCAGTGTGTACTGTAGTTGCGTGTCTGCATACCAGTAAGTTCACAGTTTACACAAGGAGCTCAAATAAAAATAAAAAACTGTCCAAAAAATACAAATATATCCTCTTACGATGGGAAAAGCAGCAGAAATTCTCTCTGTCGGGCCCTAAAATGCGAAGGCGCTGTCCACAAACTGCTCTGCGTTCTTTCCAGAGGCAGCTAACTTTAGCTGGCAGGCCTTCAAATAGCAGATGCAGAAACCTGTCAACATGCCGTCAAGGGGGGGCGGGGCCAATGCTGTGTTGTCATCGCGCTCCTGTGTTATGGAACCGCGGGGCGCTAACGTTGCACCTTGAGCCGCCGCAAAGTGCGGCACGATTGGACGAATCTTTGACATCACGAGAAAAAAGAAGAAGTGTTTTTTTGCGCCATTTTGTTTGCGAGTCATCACGTCCGCCCAAAAAAAATGACGTTTTTAGGTCAAAGGTAACCAACGCAGCCTTCAGTAGCAAAACAATAAAGCAAACATAAGTACGAGCCCACGTTTGGGCTTTGAGGTTGCCACTATTTTAAAGACTCAAGTCAACGTAAAACCGTTCCTTTACACGTGTCAAGACAGACGCGCACGGGAAACGCACGCACGCACACACAGCTCACGTCACCTCGCCGTACCCCCCCCCTCAAGTGTTTCCATTTATCGCCACATCTCAGCCACCTCTGTAATGAGCAATAAAAAAAAATACTGTAAAGAAACCGCAAACACACACCAGCATGGCCACTTGTTGCCCCCCCCCCGACACTCCCACACACCCAGGGGTATGGTAAAGCCTGGTGAGGCCCCTGTGCCCCCCCCCTCCCCCTCCCCCTCAGCCACACACGCTATAATCCCAATCTTTTTCCTGAGCGGATCCAGAAAAATCTATGAAAGATGAGAAGGTGGCGTGGGAGGGGTGTGTGTGTGTGTGTGTGTGTGTGTGTGTGTAGGCGTTCAGAAAGGTGGAGGCAACGGACTGGAAGGTGATTTTCTTTCAGAGACTTGGGCTGGGGCACCCAACGGCCAGGGGCCCCGTTCCACCGTTCCTTCCACCCCTCCCGCCGGAGCCTTGCGAGCGTGTGTGGTCCTGGTTCTGATTAGTCTTCATCTCACCCACACACACTCTCATATATATATATATATATGCACACACACACACACACACACACACACACACACACACACACAGTACATGTGCCTTACACATGCGTGTCCAAGAGCACAACACGGTCGTCGGCCCCCTGAGACCCGCTTGTGTCAGAACACATCAAGAAGTTTTCCGTCTTTGGACCGGGGACTAAGAAAAAGCGCTGATAAGAAACAGCAGAAGAAGAAGAAGAAGAGACGAAATGAGAAGAAGAAGAAGAAGAAGAAGAAGAAGTCATTTCCACATTCCGCATGGTCGCACACGTGACAGAATCCTCACAGGCGCGATTCAACATCACGCAACGCGTCTGATCTACCGCGGTATGGATGACTTGACGCTCGGGGGAGAGAGATGGGAAAGATGAAGGTCAAGTTGAAGGTTAAAGTGCAGAGTGAAGGTTCAGGCTGAAGACTGATGGATTTTGGATGTCCAGGGTTGAAGGTTAAGGGTGATGATTCAGGGTCAACGTTCGGGACGAGGGGTCAAAGCTTCAGAGTGAATTCAGTGTCGAGGTTTGAAGTAAAGATTCAAGATGGAGGTTTAGGGTCAAGGTTTAGGGTGAAGATCCGAGGTGAAGGTTCAGGTTACGGATTTAACTGTTGGTTGAAGATCCACGTTTAAAAGTTTCAGAGTGAAGATTCAGTGTCAAGGTTTGAAGTGGTGAAGGGTGAAGAATCAGAGTAACTTGAGTAAGGATGCAGGGTTAAGGTCCGGAGCCAAGGTTCACGTTAAAGGTTCAAAGGTCGAGGCTGAAGGTTCTGGGGGAGGATATCTAGGTTTAAAGTTCAGGGTTAGTATTGAGGGTGGAGTTGAAAGTTGAAAGATTCATGTTGAGGGTTCATGATGACGTTTTAGGGTTAAGGGTCCGGTTTAGGATTCAAGGTTAATGACCGGGGTCAAGGTTCAAAGGTTCACAGTAAAAATCCAGTGTCAAGGTTTACAGTGGAGTGAAGTTAAATTTAAAGGTTCATTGTGAAGATTCAGGGTTAACTGTTAAGTGAAGCTCCAGGTTTGAATGGTTCAGAGTGAAGGTTCATGGTCCGAGTCTTAAGTGGAAATGGAGGATTGTGGTTCCGGGTGATTCAGTGCCAAGACGTGACGATTGAGGGCCCAGGATGAAGATTTAGAGTTAGGATTCAGGGTTAAGGTCTGGGAGCCAATGTTCAGAGTCAAGGTTCACGCTAAAGGTTCATAGGTCGAGGGTGAAGGGTTTAGGAATAAGATTCAGGGTGAAGATTCTGGGGGAAGATCCAGGTTGGGGGTTCATCTCGGAGGTTTAGGGTTAAGGATCCAGGTTAGGATTCAGGGTTAACTCTTTGACTGCCAGACGTTTTCAGAAACGGGAAGTCGCCAGTGCCAGCCGATTTAAGCATTTTGACTGATCTTTCAAGGTCCACAGAAAAGTATGCGTTTGGACTATGGAAACGCACCTACTACCAAATGAAAGATTGGACTCTCATCTTTCATCAGAAAAGAAAGTTTGTTTCTACCTTATTCCATTTTTGAGTAATCAACAATAGAAAACGGTTAGTTTCACCTCTGTTTTGAAACAAACGTCTTTTAACGTCTTTGGCACTCCTCCATAGGATTTTACTAAACGTTATTTAACGTTTTTGGCAGTCAAAGAGTTAATGTCAGGGGCCAACGTTCACAGTCAAGGTTGGCGGTAAAGGTTCAAAGGTTAAGGTTCACAGTTAAGGTTTACGGTGGAGTTTTGGGGTGAAGTTAAACGTAAAGGTTCATTGTGAAGATTCATCACATTTTTCCACTTCACCCTCTTTTTTTTTTTTTATAGGATCGACTGTGCTGTTACCGTGGCAACAACCGGACACTTTGCATAAGGTCAACACCGGACCCTGTGATTACGCCGGCCGAGCGTGCAGCCGCACGCTCGGCCGCGGATGACGCGGCGTTATCCATGCGGCCAGTTTGGACCGTCAGCCAGCCGTCACGGCGGCCATGTTGGCGCTGACAGGATTATCGTCTGTATGATGTTTCCGAATGGCTGCAAATACTTGCAAAACATTCCGACTGACCCAGAAAAGTTGATGGGAAGGGGAGCGACATGGGAAGAAGAATGACCCGGCTGGTAATTCAGGAAATGTATGGAATGTTTATCGCTAACATGAGCTGAGTTTATGGATGCTGAACATTCCCGCTGATCACAACCTGAAGAACATCTCCAGAATCGAAGACGTTTTGTCCGTACAAGAGACAGAGAAGTTGCTTCGCGTGCTGATTTTCAGTTGACTGGACTAATTGAACGGGAGATTCACGGTTTTATGCTTCCAACAAATCTTGCAGCACACTTAGACTATGTTTATAACTTTACTAACTTCTGTGTTTTCCCTTCTTGCTTAGATGAAATATAAATTGCGACTTTGACAAATTTCCCTTCTGGGATGGCAAGGTTTTGAGGTAACCGGCTTGTTTTTGGAATTGCTTATATTTCTCTGCATCTTCTTTTGACTGATAGTTGGAACTGTTCTTAATTCCCTCCACCTTCTGCTGACTAGCATTTGGTTCATATTTCCCTTGAACCTTCTGCTAGAAAACAATAACATATTAGTTTGTTTGTTTGTTTGTTTTGCACAAAAAGCTGGCCTTTGCACAGGGGTGGGAAGACATCCCCCCCCCCCTCTTAAATCTTGTCTTTAATCAACCTACTGTAAGCTTTCCCATGTAAACCAAAACAGATTTGCCTTGTGTATGAAATGGCGTCATATAAATAATCGGCGCAAGCGTTGATAGAAGTATGCAGGCGTGAACTTCATGCGGTGTAGTGATGCGCGCACCCAGGAAGGTGGGGGGGGGGGGGTATGGGGGGGGCGCTGCTGCACCGCCGGCTCTCTGAGGCCACGTGAGGTTCTGCCGGACCCGAGGAATGCTAAATATTTATCCACGACTTTGACCCCCGCGCATTACATGTGCACTCTACACTATGCACGCGCACATCTACGACGGCGGCGAATATAGAACACCGCTTGGCATCCATCTGTGTTGCTTTTGTGGGAAGCACGTGCTCACTTTGGCTTTTCTGCATCAGCCTCGCAGTCCATTTCCACAAGTTCCAAGCTTCTCCGGAGGGTCGCACGCCGAGGCTAGTCCTCATAAAAAAGTCAGCGGATTGGAAAAAAAAAAAGAGCCTCCATTAGCATGACAAATTCATACATACAGCATCAAGCACTTTACGTAGACCTGACGTCACTGTCGATGGAAAGAAACGTGAAGAGGTTCGGCCACGGAAGGTTTGCATAACAGTTGCAGTCAACACGGAAATGATTCACAATCCCTTATTACATTTAATTTATTTTCCCCCCTCAAAATTCCACACACAAACTCTCTGCACTGTAACAATAATTAAGTAATTCATTTAATTTATTTATTTTAATTTCCATTAATGTGGAAAATTTTTACTGTAGTTATATCACGATGAACATTTTAGGATACAGCTGAATGTTGATGACGTACATAACCAAACATGCATGTATATTAGAGCTGTTAGAATTAATCGAGAAGTCATCGAATATCAAATTAATCGACTATTTTAATAATCGAGTAATCGTTTGCAGCCATTTTTTTATTTAAAGTTGTCCAAATCCTCTGATTTCAGCATATCAACAGTAATTGTTTACTGATTTCTGTAGTCCTTCATGAAAGAAGACTGATTATCTTCTGCGTTTAATCAAAATAAGAAATTTGCAAACATCAGTTTTTTAGTTCGGAAAGCAAATACCGAACCAGTAACAGTACAACATCAATCCCGCCTTTAAAAAAAAAAAAAATTACAATACGAAGTATGAAATAACCACCAACAGTAATCAGGGGGAAAAATGCTTTTGTAATACACTTTACTGTAAAATTAAAATGAATCAAATGAGTTGATTAATCGATAGAATAATCGCTAGATTAATCAATTCTAAAAATATTCGATAGTGACAGCACTATTGTAAATGACAAGTCACGGAGTCCGGAAATAATTGCATCCATTTTCTTTATTGAACAATTAAACGATATTGATCGGCCTAGTTATACGAAATTCAATTTAAGTTACCCATGCAAAACGTTCCTGCTTTTCTTCCTTGATGTCCGGTATACACCGTTGTCACAATGACTCCTCCCTAGCAAGTCGGGCAACTCGACCCGCGCTAAGACAAAGACGGCGTGACACCGCCGACACAGTCGAGCGACTGACGAGCGCAAACGGACTTTGGGGCGCGCGACATCAGATATGACGGCCACACCCACCACTGTGTTCATCGGGTTCAAAAGGAGCGTCATTATTCATTAGGGCTGACATCAATACTTAACGCCAAGTGCGGCGGTGGCATGCTGGTCAACAGGATTTTACGCTTTACGAAGGTGTTGAACGCAACCCTGATGGCAAAGCGACTGCAATCACAAAGTTCCAGCTTTAGATCTTCGCAGCATGTAATCCAGGCCCGACTAGTTTTATGTCCCAATCGCACACTTTATACTCTCGTATATGCTCCCAATAGCTCTCCTTTCCCACATTACATTAAATAAGTCCACGTTAAAAAACACATAAGAGAAATTAGGGGCTGCTAATTCATTATTGTTTCTAAGTATCAAAAACAATTGACCAAATCTTTCTCTTTTTTTTTTCCAATTCAGTAGGTTGATCATTTAAGGCCTGATGAGTTTGAGCAGTAAAGCCGCGGCATCAACTCGGCGGTGGATTCGTCCAATCACAGGCCGCCAGTGCAATCGTCCAATCGGTCGGCAGAGATAAACGAGGAAGATAGACGCTGGCGGCGGAGAAGGAAGATAGCAGGCGAGAGGGGGCATATAGGGGGAATTCTATATGGGCTGCCTCTCCCACACGATAAACACCAGCACTGTGTGTGTGTGTGTGTGTGTTTGTGTGTGTGTGTGTGTGTTTGTGTGTGTGTGTGTGTGTGTGCCCTCGCGCTGCATTAGCGCATGTGAGCGCTGTGTTGACAGAACAGGAGCAAGACATTCTGGGTCATCCAGTCCATAAACAGACACGCGCACATGCACAAACACACACACACACACACACACACACACACACACACGCACACACACCTGCTGTACACTGTGTGTGTGTGTGTGCGTATGGTAAAGAGGGGAGGGTCACATAGTCCATGTAAAGGCTAGAACATTCCCTGGATTAGTGGAGTCTGACTGAAGAAGTTAAGTTAGGACAAGCCCTGCCTCGTTGTGTCCTCAAGCGACACACACGCACATAAATGCATATGTATCATATATATGTACATATACACATTAGGGGTTTGAATTGGGAAATCATTTTTTTCTTTTACAAGATGTGAGTGCAGAGTCAAACCAAATGATTCCAGTTTGAAATATATTGATATATGTATCGAATCAAAGGAAATAATAACAAAAAAAATATGTATAATTAGGGGTGTCAAAATTAATTTCGAGTTAATTGAAAGTTCCTTTAACACCAATGATTTTTTTTTTTTTTACTGCGCTTAATAACCGCCCCTTACAGCGCAGCAGACACGACCACGTCAAAATTTAAAAGTCATCAATTTTATAATGTATATATTTGTGGAGAATGAGGTCAAGTTGTATTTTACAATTTTAAAAAATGTGCAGAAGTTACTTCATGCTAAAGATTAGCATTAACATGAAAAGAAAAATGTACTGAGCTGTCGCCAATGTTTGAAATGTATGAAAACTAAAAAAAAATTTTTTTGTACATTTAGAACAGGTATAAAATTTGCGATTAATCATGAGCTAACTATTGAAGTCACGCGATTAATTACGATTAATCGCGAGACACCCCTAAATATATCATAACAGATATACTGTAAATACTGTATAAAATAATCAAGTGTAAAGTACAACAAGTATTCATACTTGATTACTTCCCTCAACTTGCTAGTTTTGAACCAAAGTTAAAAGGAAAATTGTGGCAAACTTTGTCAGGCCATATAAAATGGCGTATGGGGCCAAATCATAGTCATATCTATCAAAGTCATATCGGCCATGACTGAATGCACATTGCGGTGCCGTCAAAGTGCCCGTGGCAAGCGCGCGGCACGATCTCACGCGGGCCTGGCCAATCGATGCACTAGCGCATCATCAGCTCCGTGACTCGCTCCGCCGGCGACGCGGGCTTCTTACGAGCGCCAAATAGGTAACCTGGATGGCGGCCAGCGTGCCTTCATCTGTGTCACACGCACAACGCAGGGACGAGACCGAGCGGACGGCTAACGTGAGCGGGCGCGGACGGCCCGCGTCAAGACGGGAGACATTAGCGTCAAGCGGGACCCCGAAGGCAACTCTGGAGAAAGGGCCCGAGTGGTCCCGCACGCACGCACGCGTCCCCTGCACGACCCCTGCTAATCACATTGTGTGCGAGCTATCTCGTTAGCCGCCTCATGAGTCAAAGCTAAAGGCGGGACTGAGGCTTTAATCGAGCGTCCCGCAGGGCATCGTCTCGTCTGTGGTTACCAGAGCAAATGTGAAAGGGCACTAGGGACGTTAAGCAAATATTTATATTCAATGGATTCTACAAGGGAATTAAAATTGGAGATTTTTGGGGAATACAAAATGAAAATTTTCCATGAGAACTATGTGAATTACAAAAAGAGCAAAAATATAAATATGGATTTTTTCCCCTATGAATCGGTGCGGCGTTGTTGGATTGTATTTTCCTCCATGGAGGCAGCACTTCATCCCCAATGTCAACTAATCACTGCATGTGGCACATTGCAAACGACAAACATCCTGACAACTGTGATCATTTTGGTCACTATAATTGTGAAACGTTTATACCGTTTGATCTCGTTTCATCATTCAAGTCGGGTTGACATGGCCGTTTGCGCCTGGCAACACTCGCCTGTGATGTCTAATGTGTGTGTGCGTGCGTAGGCGGGGCCTTACAGTCTCACAACAGACATCCAAGCCTCTAATTGCCCAGTCAGACGGGCCAGCTCTCAGCTCGTGCCAGCAACCTCAGCGAGCAATTTTTTTTGGGAGGTTAGTGCAAGAGTGGGTGTGTTGGGGGTATGTACCGCCGTCGACCAATGGGATTGCAGCGGCGGCAGGAAGTTGAAACACGTGGCGCTGCGGCTGACGAGAGGGAACTGAAATAAACAGGCAAAGCTCAATAGGGCGAATGTGCCGTAAGGAGGAAGTGGCCTCTGATTTAGTTTTTTTTTTTTATCTCTCATTGACACCTGCTTATAATTTACGTAAAGAGGCATTAAAAATGCAAAAGATGAAAACATTTGTTACATGCATTGACTAGATTTAAAAATAGTGCCATCTGCTATATAAGTATTTATTAAATGCCAGTCATACACACCCTCTCAAACATCACTGACACATAATTATTTTGTAGAAATGCAAACAGTAAAAGATGTGAAATGTTGCTGCATGCTTTAAATGTTTTTTTTTTTTTTAATTAAGGCATACACAAACGCAGATACTGGAATATCAAACATCATACATGTTTATCGTTTTAGTAGAACAAGTCGCAAACGTACGAAAAGATGTGAAATTTCGTTGCATGCTTTGAATGGAAAAAAGTTGTGGCACATGCTGTATAAATATTTGTGATAATTGAAAGCCAGTCACACACCCTGTCAAACATCACTGATACGTGTTTATTATTGTGTAGAAAAAAAGCATTGAAACAGAAAGAGATGTCAAATGTTGCTGCATGCTTTAAATGGGGATGGGGGGGGGGGCTAGGGCGTAGCACCATCTGGTATATCAATTAATTAATCAAAAAACAACAAAACAATTTTAAGTCGCACACACACGCAGACACTGGAATATCAATATCATACATATTTATCATTTTTAGTAGAAAGTCCCCAAAATAGTAAAAAGGTGACATTTTGCTGCCTGCTTTGAATGAGAGGAAAAATAGCGCCACCTGGTGTATACATTTTTCAAAAAATTAAAACAACCACACGTGCTAAATATTTTTGTAGAAAAGGCACAGATGTGAGCATTTGGATGCATGCTTCGAATGGGGAAAATGTAGCACCAGATGGTGTATTACTTTTGAAAATTAAAAAGCCAGTCACACACACACACACACACTTTCCCGCTAAGCCAGTCATATACACGCACGCACCAACCAACATGAATAGTGGCTTATCATTTCCGCGGCGAGGCAACCCATGAAGAAAGCGCTAAAAGGTGTGAAATGTTGCAGCGCACTTTGAAAGGGGAAAAAGCAGCACCATCTGGTGTACAAATAATACAAAATAAAAAGGCACTCATACACACTTTCTTTCTATCCCACATCAATAGCAACGCATGCTTATCATTTCGGGAGTACGCTACATTTACATAAAAAAACGTGAAAGTCTGAATCCCTGCTGGTGGGCAGCGGACAGGGAAGGAAAATGAATAAGACACGCTGCAGTTGTACGAGCGTTTGCACAGGATGATAAGAAAAACTACCGTGTAATGCGTCGTTCGTAAATTCAATGAAGGCGGCTCGTTGGATGTTGGACACTTATTGACTTGCTATGATGTAGTGTATAGCGGGGGCATGGTAGGGATGTATAGTGTCCACTCGCTGTGTAAATTTTCCCAGGAGCGCCACCGTGCCAGCCCAGGTCCCGCTGGGTCGTGGCCTCCATCCAAATGAATAGGAAATTGCTTTAATGGCTAAAAAAAAAAAAAGAAAAAGAAAAAGGAAAAGGAAAAAAAAAGCCTTCCTCTCACACCTCCTCTGCTCCCGACGCGAGGACAGGAACAGGAACAAGATTTTTTTTAACGCTCCCTCCCTCAACTGCCTCAAGATGTATTTCACATTATGTTGAAATCTTAAAGTAAAATGTCGTAGCAGTTTGAACACCTTCTTCATAATAAAACCTCAACACCTGCAAAAATTCTGACTGGGGCAATTTCCCCAGTTGCAGTTTGAGTCCTGGAGTTCACCCAAAATGGCCGCTTTAAACCAAAACAGACAGTTTCCTGCTAGCTACTTCACCGTCCGTCCGTCCGTCTTCTTCCGCTTATCCGGGGTCGGGTCGCAGGGGCAGCAGCTTTAGCAGGGAAGCCCAGACTTCCCTCTCCCCAGCCACTTCAGCCAGCTCATCCGACGGGACCCCAAGGCGTTCCCAGGACAACCGAGAGACATAGTCTCTCCGGCGTGTCCTGGGTCGTCCCCGGGGCCTCCTGCCGGTAGGACATGCCCGGAACACCTCCCCAGGGAGGCGTCCAGGAGGCATCCGAACCAGATGCCCGAGCCACCTCAACTGGTTCCTCTCAACGTGGAGGAGCAGCGACTCGACGCTGAGCCCCTCTCGGATGACCGAGCTTCTCACCCTACTACTAGCTACTTCACACAATTTTTAAATATTAAAACTTTAAAAAAAAAAAAATTGGTAGATAATTGTGCTTAAATAAAGTAAGATATTCCTCATTGTTTTGTTAAGACCATTTTTTGTAGTGAAGTACGGAGTGCATACATTAATCTTAAAGTTGAACAAAAGCAATTGAGACCCTGACCCCCCCCCCCCCCCCAAGAGTCAGGCAGAAGAAGAAAAACAAAAAGAAGAACAAATGATCTGACACCAGAAGAGAGAAACTAATCAAACAAGCGTACGCCAGCGGGTGATTAAAGACACATGGAGGGAGTCATATTTCACAATAAAAGAGCAAAGAATGGAAGCCAACAAGCACGAAATTCACATCAGACAGCAGCGATGATGATAATGAACATTGTAGAGGACACATGAAGGTGAAAGATGGTGATGAATGTTGATGCTTTTACAGAGCATGAGAAAAGGAGGACTGATTGGCATTGATGATATCAGCTTTAATTTACTCTCAGAAGCCTTTTAGTCTACTGAGAGGCCTTTAAACTGAAGTCAATCTACAATCCACACACAAATCTTTTTTTCTGCTCTTATGTTGAAAAAGTCACAAACATGCACTTGTCTTATATATAGATATATTTAAAAAAAAAAAAAAAAGAACAAAAGATGCAGTCAGAGAGCGGTTAAATGCTAAAAGCGAGCTAGCAGAGTCTGGCCTGCTAGCGTAGCGCATTAGCCTACATTAAAGGGCGTCACGTTACATTTAGTCACGTTAGTGAAACAGCCCGAAGCGGTGTTTTGCTTTTTTGTGTCTATTTAAAGTGTTTGCTTGTTTTTTTTTTTCAGGCAGGAGGGGGACAAAAGGGTTGCTTTGGAAAAGGTTGCTAAACATGCTAACTTTAGCCGCGATTGTCACGTCATTTCTGCTGAATCAAGGTAGCGGATGAGATTAAAAAGTCATTGTCAGACATTCAGTCAGTTCCAAAAATTGGTTTGCTTGCTGAAGAAAGATAAAACCCGTTGGTGAGAACAAGAAAATAAAAATAAAAAACTAAATTGTATCAGGAAAAAAATAAAGCGAATTTATGAAGGGAAAAGCCAAACAGCAAAAGTAGTCATTTCATTTTCCTATAAACAATAGGAAAAAATTATTAAAATCAAAAATGTGATTTTTGTAAAAAAAAAAAAAAAAAAGAAAATTGAAATTTTTAGGTCATATGGCCCAGGCCTCTGTCATGAAAAGTGTGCGTCGGCCCAACAAAGTAAATTTTCGCCAATTTTACATCTGCTGAATCATGGAAAGTGGAAAAGCGGTATCGCTGCCACACAACTGGGAAAACATTTGCACGAATTGCTTGTTCCCTATCGTCAGTCTCCGGGCCGTCGGTCCAAATGTCACATATGCATTTTGTTTCAGCGCCAGGAATGGTGAGGTTTGGAAGAACGAAAAAATGTAGCGGATTGTGAGGAAATGGGTGGGGGGAGAAAATGCAGGAAGTGGAAGCCCCGCAAGCTTGCCTCATAAACGATTCTGCGGGGTCTGTTTGTGTACGTGTGCGTACGTAATTAACTCTTCAAACAAATACGGGCGGCAGGCTCAGGCTGTGGGTGGGCTCTAATAATCCACATCATTACATTTGACTCCAGATATTTTCTAATGAACGTTTGTGCTCTAGTTATCCATCAATCTGTGAAAGCGCTCGGACCGCTGAAAGAAAGCAGACTGGTGCAAGCCCTAAGAATCCCGCAGGGCCGGCCGGATAAAAATCCTCTCGCAGCGTTTCATCCGTCCCCGCGATGACATTTACGAGCTGATGGACGGGAGAAAGCGCAGACGCGTGTGTCCACTTGATGGCCCGCCTTCAGGAAGTGGACGCCAACGGAGAAGCGAGCGCCATTTTGAGCAGTCTATGTTGGACATTGCGCTCTTGTGGGAAAACGATCTTGACTGGGCCGGGGGTGAAGTCCTTGTCATTTATTTTCCGAGGTTTAGGTATTGCTCAAAGCTGAGACGGGTGAGAAATTTAACACTTGCTTCTCCTGCCATGCGATATCAAAAGTAGAACGGGGCTACTTTGCTTATAGTCTCGACAAAGTGACTAACAAATCAATATTTTGTTATATATTAATTGCCCTGCTTTTTCCAAGTCGTCGTCATGATCAGACCCGACCAGGCTAAAGCAGTGTAGAAGTTTATTATTAGCTCCGTCACGGCATGCGATGCAATGACCCGAGGAGAAATTGCGACGACGGGCCGAGTCTCTAACCTCAATGGAAAGTCGCTGCGGGACGAGGGAAATAAAAATAATTATCGGACAATAAATTAACATGCCGGATAGTGGCGAGCGGCGGCGAGACCTCACACGGCGACGCAAAAACATCCCGCCGGCTCCTCGGGAGATCAAACGGCTTCCAGCGATGGCGTACAAATAAAACGCATCGCTTTCTTCCAACGTGACGCAAGAAAGTGAAGCAATCGATCTAAGCCAGCTCAGCAAGGAAACCACAGCAAAGACGCTCGCCAGGACGTCACGCAGCGCTGAGAAGTGCTTGAATGATGACTAAGTCTTCTTCAAGAAGTTCGCATAGCGAAGGAACAAATCCTGATGGGAAAAACACTGTTGTCATGACACATTGCAATGTGATATTCCCTTTTTATGATGCTTTGTTTTTATGTTTCCTGTTGCTTTTTTCCAAGTTGTTTTAGATGTGGAGAATCCAGATTTGTGTGTGCCCCGCCCCCTCCCCGGTCTATTTTACACTCAAAATAACATTTGGCACGGTAACTCATCCCCTCCCAGCCATTTTCACTAAAGGAACAACCCCCCTTCACACCCGGCAAGTTTTACTGGATTTTGGCCCACACAATATTGTGTTCTATTGTTATAAAAACATGGACCCTACCAAATGAAATATTAGTCTCTTCTTTTATCAGGAAAAAAAAGTATATTTGTGTCTGTTTCCATTTTGCAGTAATTAGCATTAGAATATAGCTAAGTTTCATCGTTATTCACAAACCTGTTTATAAAACACTAGGGGAAAGAGCTTTTTGCAACATGGCCCTGGTTGATCGCTTATATTCTGCTGCCACCTCTTGGCTGTTTTTTGTAATAACTACCATTGCTTTAAACGCCCTCTTCAGGTCAGAGGCTGCATCAAAGCCTTCTGTATGCTCTAGCATAAAAAATGAAAAAAAAAAACCTATAAATATGTTTTTGGGACTATGGCACTATTGAAAATATAATTTTTTAATACGTTTTTGGGAGCAAATTAGTTAAAAAAAAGAAGAAGAAAATAACAGTGCAACTCTTAACTCGGACTAGCCGGTTTAAAAAACAATGGAAAACGTTTACTAAAAAGCGGGACGATGAACCGCAATATTACGAAGGTTAACTGCACAATCCAAATGACAATGGATTATAAAGTTATTAAGCACACGTTGGGCGCTCTTGAGCCTGACTACTTTGCTCATACGCCAAAATGCTCCTCAAGGAGCTTAGAGAAGCTCAGAGGAAGCCGAATCGGAAATACCGCCGTGCAGTCCAAGCGCTCTTCTCTTTAACCGGCCAAAATTGCGGAGGCCTCCTTGCGCGTGACAGCTGCAAATACCCGAGAGCGTCGATAAACAGCTGCGACGGTCGACATGCTGTGTATTTCGCGGATGATGCGTTCAATCCCGACTTAAACGATTGCCCATCAGAGTCGGGGGGTGAGCGAGATCTCCCGCCGTGGATGCGGCGAGCAAATGGTCGGCGGTGATCAATGAGCTGTGGACAGCGGAGCAGCAGCTTATTAGCTGAAATGATAACGCTTGGGCCAGACCCTCACCGGGGGGGGGGGGGGGGGGGGGGGGTTAGGAACAATATGACATCGCTAACAAGGCCCTTCTGAGCAAGAACATACATGAACATGAACCGTCCGCACGTTAAAGTCCATGATCTAGTTAATGCTTCTGTTTGCTAGCACATTACGCTATGCAGTGTGTTTAATCGCTCAGGTCTGTTAGAGGCTAACGCTAATCCGTGCATCCTACAACAAAAGACAAAAGCTCAATTCAGTGGGGGCGGTTGAGGGCGAACTCAAGCATTCAACTGTACTGACTTCAGGTTGTTTAGAATCCAAGTCTTTCACTTTAAGCCGCTGGAAGCCTTTGGCTTTGCACGAATGCCTGCTCTAGGAGTTCAGTGGTTTCATCTGGTTGGAGCAGTGTAACCGCTAATAAATCTTTCCAAACGGAAAAAAACAGAAAAATTGTTGGTATAAGTTAAGCACATTGCATACATTTTCCCCGTTCAGTTATGATTAAAGCAAAAAAAGTCAGATCTGTGTTGATGACAGTGTTCGTCATTCACCAGCGTTGACAAACACTACAACTTAAACATATTACAAACACAAACTTGAAATCTAAGAGTGCTTTAGAGTCGCCAGGTGCACTTTGCGATATTTGCGTTAGAAATTGTGACAAGAATGTCAATATTTACTCAAAATGCGGCAAGCAAGCTTTTAGCCGGATCGGCAGCGGATTGGCCGTCACTCACACATCAACAAACATCCAAAGTGCGTAGCTGAAGGAAAATAAAAAAATAAATATTTTTGCATCAGGGCATCTATAGACATGATATGTGAATGTTGTTTTGGAACTCTGCAGGAGTCTTTTTGAACGGGGACGCAAACATCCCTCTGTCAGTTTTGGTTCCATAACAGAAGAGTCACAGATGTCACAGGGATGTGATTTGACCAAAGTGAAATTATCTGAAAATTTAGCCGGGGGTCTGGGGGCAGCTGGCACCCAGCTAGGTCCAGGGTTTTCCGGGTTTTCCGTGTTTTTAAGTACTTTCAATGCACTCACATGACAAAGAAATAGACAAAACAACAGCATAAATTTTCAATGTATATTGAACTATCCCATATAAAATGGCAGTTTTAGTCAACTCAAAATCAGTCACATTCAAAAACATTGGACTGCCTTTGCTTTTAAAAACTATCACTGAGAATATCATCATATCTAACTAATGTGATTACTAAGTTAACACATAAATAATGTTGAAGAGTTTCATGAACAAATAATTGTATCATGACCAAATGAAAAGTAACTCATATTAGAGCATACCACAAATGTCTTTGTTATAGCAGAAGATGTTATCTGTCGGAGTCATGTGCATACACAATGAACTACTAAAAAAAATAAAAAAAAATATAAATAAATAAATAAATAAAAAATCGGAAATTTTTTTTGGGGGGGGTGGGGAGATAAAAAAAAAAGCGGAATTCCGCGAATTAGCGGAAAAGTCACATCCCTGATGTCAAGATGTCAGATGTGCAAAAAATGAAAATAAATCCAAATTGAGTATAATTTTTAACACACTTTCACACTATTTGCCAATGGGATGTATAATCTGAACGGCATCATCGAACTATCAATTTTCCCTAATTAAAATGAATTGAAATTCCATTCATCAGTACCATCACCACCATAAAAACCCTCATTTTGCTCTAATACCGGTTGTCTGTCCATGAGTAGTTCTTCAAACTCTTCAAGACGTCAGAATGCAGCTGCAGCCGTCAACAGCTTTCTCTGACAAAGCACAACTTGTGGGGGGAAAAATGTGGGGAAAATCTCTTTTCCCGGGACACCCAACAGGTGGAAAGATCGTGTGTGTCTTTTCCATATTGTTTCCTAAGCTTGATTGAGCCAAGGCACACATTTGACATGACGGCAATCTCATGGCACACAATCAAACAAAAAAGTCACGGCTAGAACACAATAAATACGGCAATGTCATTTTATGGCTTTTTACAGTGAACTCTCTTCATGCAATGCCCTTGCACGTGGGAAAGGAGAGCCACAGCTGCCGATGCACTGCTTAGCTGTTTATTTAATGCAAGATGAGCACATGCAGACTCGTCATTGTCACCGCTCGAGGCCTCGTCTCTTAAAGTGGAAGTCAACCATAAACATTTCTTGACAACAAATATGTTATAAGTGACCTCACTAGCCTAAACATGACATTTTGATTAATATTACATTTGTGGAATAGGAGTTATGAAGCAAAATCTATCTCAGGGGGGCGGCCATTTTGCCACTCTCTGTCGACTGAAGATGACGTCACAGTTGCTCAGGCAACAACCAATCACAGCTCACCTCTTTTCTGAAGCTGAGCTGTGATTGGTTGTTACCTGTGATGTCATTTTCACTCGGGCAGTAAGTGGGCAAAATGGCCGACTTTTGCTGCTTAACTCATATTCCAGTAACGCAGTATTCATCAGAATGTCTTTTTAAGACTAGTTGGGGCTGCATTGAACATTTTAATATCAAGAAATTTAATTTTGGGTTGACTTCCCCTTTAAAGGCACATGTATGAGCGACAACACTACAACAACATGTCAAGTATTTTCTTTCCACTTTTACTTTATTGCGAAAAACTTAGCAGCAGTGTAGAATTATAAAGTTTCTGTGACTTGCTCTTTTCCTCACACGCGACTCATAAAGTCGACTTTATGAGTCCCAGCTATTGTCCCCTCCGTTCCACTTTTAGCCAGTTTCGCATAGCAGCTCTTAATTAAAGTTGGGAGGCTGATGAAGTGATGACCTCCACGATTGAAGAATGCTCAGCTCGACACTTGTTAGATCACACTTCACTCAGCCTTCTCGCGGTCAAAATAATAAAACAGAAAGAAGACCGTACACCTTTAGCTTCCTACTCCGTTTCGAAAATCGAAAACTGCCATCATTATATTGTTTTGTTTTCATGATCACGTAAAACGTTGAAATGAAATCAAAGCATCAGATCTTCGGTATGCTGCGGCTGAGTTGCGCAAGCACAATAACAAGCTCATGTTTAAGGTACACTGTCAAATGTGCTGGAGGCAACGAGTGTTCCGCATAGCGCTGGACCCACACAGTCCACACGAGTACAGAACGTCCTGTAACTCCTCATAAACGCTCTGCTTGTTTCACAACGGCATGAGACACAAGAAGAGCAATTAGTGAGGACTTTTCAGGTGGTTTTTTTTTCAATATTTTGTTGAGCTCCAACAGATGACTTCGTGTAGAACGCCGCTTCAATGCGGCCAAAATGCACACATGCTAGACTGCTGGCGGCTGGTTTGATTGCAAGGGAAAATTGGGACTCGCTGGTGAATGCCGTCACGGATTCAACGTCACTGATTCAACGGCCAATCAAAAGGGCACTTGAGCTTTCACCAAATAAAATGGGTTGCCAGGTTTTTACTGTAATCAAGATACCAACAATTGTAGACCTCCATGTATCATTTGACAACAATGCATTGGGGGAAAGAAAAAAAAGTTGTTTTTTTTAACCTACTAAATTCTTAAAAAAAAAATAAATAAATGGGTGTAAAAAAAAAAACGACAAAAAAAAATTAAAAATAATATATGTATATCACAGGGATGTGATTTGACCAAAGTGAAATTATCTGAAAATTTAGCCGGGGGTCTGGGGGCCGCTGGCACCCAGCTAGGTCCAGGGTAAATATAAATTTTCAATGTATATTGAACTATCCCATATAAAATGGCAGTTTTAGTCAACTCAAAATCAGTCACATTCAAAAACATTGGACTGCCTTTGCTTTTAAAAACGATCACAGAGAATATCATCATATCTAACTAATGTGATTACTAAGTTAACACATAAATAATGTTGAAGAGTTCAAATTTCATGAACAAATAATTGTATCATGACCAAATGAAAAGTAACTCATATTAGAGCATACCACAAATGTCTTTGTTATAGCAGAAGATGTTATCTGTCGGAGTCATGTGCATACACAATGAACTACTAAAAAAAAATAAAAATAAAAAATAATAATAATTCGGAATTTTTTTTTGGGGGGGGGGGGGGGGGAGATAAAAAAAGCGGAATTCCGCGAATTAGCGGAAAAATCACATCCCTGATATCAGAATATGTGAATCTGCGGGTGCCGAATGGGGGTCAACTGGCTAGAAAGCCGTAAAAGTGTGGGGAGTCTCTGTTGCTGAAACAAATGGGCGCAGTCATTGAATGGAGCAGCAGACTTTCAAAATATCCACACTTCTTTTTATTTGAACTTGTTTCCTTTTTGTTTGTGGCCGTCTACATCTTGACAATCGCAAACAGTGCAGTTATTGTCAGTGGAGCACGTCGGCTGACATGTTCAATCACTTGGTGTGCAGCTAAGAGGCGGCAAACGTCATTTTTTTCATGATGCTCCACTTCAGTTGCGTTTTGTTGAAATCAGTGCGCCACCCACTGACCATCTTTAAAAATAACTCATCGGCTATTTACCAGTCCCTAAATATGCAATCAAGCAAGCTCCGCATTTACCGAGGTGCTGATTGGTCCTTTGCAGGAAGACGAAAGGGCCGCACACAACTCTTGGACGGGAAGCGGGGAAGCAAAATGGATGCCGCTGGCGCAGCGGGTGGACACTTGAGAAGGTGCGTTTGAAGGGGGGTGGGGGGTGGGGGGGGTACATGCAGACATCAGGCGAACATTTGAAGGTTTCGGGGGGTGGAGGCGCCTTTGAAGGGGCGCAGCGTGCTCATGAGCGCCGACCTCACAGCCCCCCCCCCCAAACCCCCTCGCAGTGGGCTACAGGCGAGCTCTCTTAACACCTCATAAACCTCACCTGGTGCTGTACCACCGCTGCTGACATCTGCGCGCGCACACACGCGCACACCAACTATGAAG
The DNA here is from genome assembly GCF_051991255.1 of Vanacampus margaritifer. Classification (NCBI taxonomy): domain Eukaryota; kingdom Metazoa; phylum Chordata; class Actinopteri; order Syngnathiformes; family Syngnathidae; genus Vanacampus; species Vanacampus margaritifer. Next base: position 2,680,855 of record NC_135449.1, read on the forward strand.
TACATTATACTTGTACATCCGGTGTTGTACATACTGCATTAACTGAATCCTATACTCAGAAGTGAGCGTTGAAAAGTAGAGTGGAAGCATGATGATTTGAATTTGATTCATTGTTTTGCCACATTAACCAAAAAAGAAGAAGAAGTGTTTTTTAGAGGGGTGGGGGTCAAAGGGCGCTGTAACTGACTAATGTAATTTCAATGTGGAAAATTAACTTAATGTGCAAGTACATTAAATTACAATCTTGGTCATGAAACGAATTAAACTAATAAGTCAAGGTAGCGCTGCACAATGACGTCAGCATGATTTCTAATAACGGACAGTCAAGAACCCTATTGAGGTCGAACATGTGCGCGAGCGCGCACACACTTCACAATCACGAAAGGAAGAAGCCTGTTGATTTGTTTTCCTGTTATGTTTTCCTTCAATTTGACCTGTTTGAAAATATTAAGATTGAACTTCCTTTGCTTTTCTTTCAACAAAAACCTGTTTAACTCTTTGACTGCCAAAAACGTTAAATAACGTTTAGTAAAATCCTATGGAGGACTGCCAAAGACGTTAAAAGACGTTTTTTTTTTTAAAACAGAGGTGAAACTAACCATTTTCTATTGTGGATTACTGAAAAACGGAATAAGGTAGAAAAAAACTTTTTCTTCTGATGAAAGATGAGAGTTCAATCTTTCATTTGGTAGTATGTGTGTTTCCATAGTCCAAACACAACATTTTCTGTGGACCTTGAAAGATCAGTCAAAATGCTTAAATCGGCTGGCATCCATGGCATCCCTTTTCTGAAAACGTCTGGCAGTCAAAGAGTTAATGTGTGTTGTTATAATTGTGTGTTTTTTGACGCTTATACATAGGATGAGCCCTACTGACCCATGAACATCATTGGCAAGATGTCAATACTACAGTAGGGTTTCAATACAAATAAATTCACTATCTAACAAATTTGATGGTACCGCGAACACTCGCTATTCAAATCTGCTGCAAATGTCATGAAAACACTTTTTTTTGTGTGAATAAGGTTTCTGAGACGAGTGAAGTCAGCTCATCAATAGCTTTGCGAGCGTTTGTTTTCATCCGTTGGACTCCGCGTTGACACGTTTTTTTTCCACGAGAATCAAGCACAGCGAGTCCCTAAACATCTGTCCGGTCGACTCGGACTCGCATTAGTCGCTACTGGAGCGCCGCTTGGGGACTTAGAGCAGGATTAAAGCGCAATTACGCCCTCCAGATGTGCGGCAAGATGAGCTGGCCGGGCGCGACGTTTGACCGGAGGAAAGTTCAAAAACGGATCCCGACAGATCTGAGCTGTGATTGGCTGCGGTTGAAACGTGTTTTGTATACAATTGCCCGCAAGCTACAGGATGTCTCAACAAGGAAGACAAACACACGGCTTCCAATTCCAAGACCTCCAATTTCCTGATTGCACTCTTGTGACAAGCGATGTCATTAAGTCTACCTGTCATACCATCACTGAGCACGTTACTCTAAACAAGTTAAAAAGTTGATCACTTTATCAACTTAACGTATAATTTCCACACACACAAAAAAAAAAACAGGTCTTACTCTGCTCCAACAAAATCCCCACGGGAAAAAAAAAATAGTTAGTGTATGCTTCAACCTTACAGGGGGACCCGGCCATCTTGACTGGATTCTATTCATAACAACAGACGACATAATGAAACAGAAACTATTGGCTCCCTCCCCTGCTCTGCGGAAAGCACCAAAATCCACATTCATGAATCACTCTGTCCACACATTATTCCCACAAGCGTACGAGTGACATTATGTAACGGCAGCTGGCTCGCCATCAAGCGCCCAGGGAGGACTTTTCAGTTTTTTGTTTTTTTTTTCCTTCTCCTGGCAGCACCGTCCCGGGCCGCGCTCCAACGCGAGCTCGGAAGTTCTGCGTCGGCCTCCGAGGGCAAAACATTGGCGAGAACAAAAGTGTGAGATGCAACAAACGGCTCAAAAACGTCCTGCTTTTTGTTTTGTTGATTTGTTGACCTAGTCCACTTTTTGCATGGCTAGAATGCGATGGCCTTTTTAACTGCAATCAAAGCGTGATTAAGCAAAACAAACCTCGAACTGCCAACACACACTCATAGTAAAATACTTGAAGCAGCCCAAAAAAAAAAGCCACGAAGTAGTCGCCTGACTAAGAAATGTCATTTCAATTCTTTGTACCGTCATTTCAATTCCCAGTTGAAGTTTACTATCAAACTTAAGAGACTTAAAGAGAATGAAACCTTGTGTATTTAAAACAACCACATAAAGTTGCCTTAAAGTGTGCTTTCTTAATGCTAATATATAAAAAGGAACCAGACAGTAGAACACTACTCACAGGCATAACTCATTATCGTTGGCGAAGAACAGCTAATATTACCGCGGCTTACCGGGGAGTTTTGTCCAGTGCCGAGTATACCCATATGTGTGCATTATAGCACCCCCTAGTGGCCAAGGCATGCTCACCAGAAGGAGCATCACGACGCCCATTAAACTATAACAAAAAAAATCTCAAAAACTATTTTATTCTTTAAGTTATGTCTAAATTCTATTTTATCATGTAAAATTATTTTTTTTAAGAGCTTATATCGACCAATTAAACAAAAAAACAAGGGTGTCAGAAATGTGTAAATGCAAATATTCTTTTGCATCGTATGTCATACAATACACGTCGTAGACAGACCTTATTTCACTTCAATTTAACACAACGCATTGGATAAGTGCTTGGCGTTTCATGTGCAATTTACATAAGAGGAAGCATAAAGCGTGGTAAAAAGGGAGGCGTATGCGTCGGCCCACCTACCAGTCATGTTGTGTGTGTTTGCCTGCACGGCTAATTATTTCCTCGGGCCTCCTGCGTGGCACGGTCCGCCTCGTCTCCACCCTGCGGGACATGAAAACAGCATTGTGAGGGCGGGTGGGCGTTACAAAGGGGTGGAGGATTGGGGGTGGGGGTTTGGGATTCCTTAGTGTATAGAAAAACTAACAAGCAACTCATCACCGTCTCCGCTTCATTTCCGCTTTTATTTCCTCTAGCCTTGGCCAATTCGCTGGAACGACAGGAGATGCAACCAGTTCCAAAGAGGCTCGCATCACGGTGGCGTTGTGACACAAAACGGACTCACGCAGCTAGCGCGCATGCTAAGGGACTACAGTAATCCCCCGCTACATTTCGGATTAACAGTGTTGCTATACAGTGAAGCTGTTTATTACATGGGATACAGAAAGGGAACCACCAGAATACGTGAAAATCCGTGATATAGCGAGACCTGCTTATTGGTGGATTTTTGGGGTACACTATTCTATGTTACTGGTTGAAAATGTAAAAATATTGCTTTGGCACCATCTCAGGGCCAAAAGACTAGTAATGGAAAAAGGCTTATTTAGTCAGGCCATATCCTTGTCTAAATGGAAAAAAAACCCTACATAGCTTACTTAGCCTTCCAGTCCGCTACCTAATGCTAACAATACTTAGCATCTACATCGTGGTGCTTTCATACCAAGCAATGGATTAGATACAAACACTGCAACAACAACAATAACAACATGTGAGACAACCATAACAGTGCTCAGTCAATATTTATCCTCTGCATAGAAGGACTAATATTAGTGCCGCGCTGATGAACTGAGAGATGAATTGAGATGTCTAAAGAATCAATATTATGAATCCCAGTTCTGGGCAGGACACGTCCACTGCAATACGAGTGGCTGCAGCATCCAGGAAGGACTGACTAGAAATTGGGAGTGGCAGTCATAATAACCCTTGAATGAACAGTAACATAACTGTCTGTCTGCCTTATAGTGCCCCCAGGTGGCCAAGGTGGGTCCATCACAAGGAGCAGCACAGGGGCTATTCAATTGATGGTGTGACAAAAAATATTTAATTGTTTAGGAGACCTATTTTTTCACATTAAAATACACACTACAAGCATTTTTGTTGTGGAGGTAAGTCTGGAACAGATGGACGGCATTTCCATTCATTTTAATGAATTTGATTCAACCACCGTATGTTTTTAATTTAATATACAATATATTGTGGTGCTTCTGAGGGAATAACTGACCATCAGAGAAATGAATGTGTTTTTGGGCGCAACGTTCTAATTTGATTCACTGACTGGCCTTAGCAACAACAGTGAAATTCTACAACACCAAACCACATTTAATCATTTCGATATTATGATAAAGTAGTCCATTAGGCAGTTTTATACACAAACAGCCGATTAGATCTTCACTCATGCAGCATGTAACGCTTGTGAATCATATGCGAGGCGAAGTAAGGAAGACAAATGGATAAAGACGTTGATGAGCTCATTTGCGGAAGCAGATAGATCGAGATTCTGTGAGGGACAAAGAGAAAGGACAACACTAAAAGTGCTTTGCAACAGGAAGGCAAATAATAGGAAGCTAAAGAGGAAGCTGCCCGTGACGCAACGAGTATGAGGCTCACTCATTCGCTACATTAGCACTACAGTAGTCGTCATCTGATAGACGAGTTAAGCCTTTGTTTTGACTTTTATAGCTTCTAATTGAGCTGTTCCAACTTGGCAACTGTGTGGGCCACCTTCCTGTAAACACCACCATGCAAGCTTTTGCCGCCTAAACGGGCTGCGCTACAAAATGAAAGGCAAAAGGTGTGATTCACTCATACCGAGCATTACGACTGTAATATGGTGGAAACAGCATGGGTTGGTTATTTTCAGTAAAACGTCAGCTTACGTCATATCAGCTGGTCTGCTGCCTAAAAGGGCTGCGGTAGAAACTGAAACAGGGGAAAAGAAGCGATTAAGTCATCAGCGTGATTGCAGTACTATGGTGGGAAAAGCGGAGGCCTGATCTAAACAAAGTGCAAGCTTGCATCCTATCAGCTGCTTTGCTGCCTAAACGGGCTGCAGTGCAAAGTGAAACAGAAGGCAAAAAAGAGATTTACAGTACTCACACAGTATGACTACGGTGGAGTGGAAGCGTCAAAGGCTGGCATGTAAGCTCGCGTCTATCAGATAGTTTGCCGCCTAAACGGGCTGCATTACAAACTGAAATAAAGGGTCATAGAAGTGATTCATTAATGCAGAACGCTTATAGTAGTATGAGTGGAAAGAGCTCAGGCTTGATATTTGCTGCATGGTCACATCCTATCAGCCGCCTAAACGGGCTGCACTACAAACTGAAATAAAGGGCAAAAAAGCAACACATTCATACAGTAGTAACACAAGTGGAAATAACTCCCTGTAAACATTAGTATGCAAGCTCGTGAATTTGGTATTCTATAAAAGTCATTAAAAAAAAGATGCACAACAGCAGGGACCTGCTTTGGTTGTCCTTTCCCGTTCTCCCGACGTTCAAAAAAATTCATCTTTTTCTCATTCAAGGGAATTACAGGAAGTATACTGTAAAGACTTTGCTCGTCATGTGGATCCTCGGAAGCCATTTGGCGTACAAAACTGGTCGGTTATGATGTTGCTATGTGAAGACGACATGCCACAGTGGGTCAAGTTCAGCTTGTGAGCTGAGCTGACAGTTTGTGACAGAAAACCGCCTCGGATCCTGCACCCCTTCGGCACGCAGCGTGATGGACGGCCAGCAGTCGGTCGGGCGAGTTGCACGCGGTAGGGAAGCAGCTCGGGTGTCACTGGACGAAGACGAGGTTCAACGTCAAGATGCTCCTTCCTTTCGCTGCCCGCAGTCGCCAATGCGACCTTTTGAGCGCTGCCAGCATGAATAGACCCCTTTGTCGCCGGCAAATTCCACATGCAGGCCTCTAATTAGCTGGAGGCTAGCACCCCCGTGGCCCAACAAAGACGCACGGCGAAAAGGTAGAGCGAGCGCCGCTGAGGGAGTCGCGTTCGTCCAATTAGAAAGTCGGCACAATTGGTTTAAATTAAACTCGTTTTTTTTTAGCATGATAGCACACATCAAAAACATTGAAAGTAAATTAAAATTCTTTCACGCCGCCTAACTGAATTCTGCCTGTGGCCATTTTATTTGCTTTCAAGTGTAGCCCATTACCCATGATGCACTGGCTGCAAACCCTCCTTGTGCAAGTCCACAACTTCGGATTCCAAACTTGCAATATTGAATTCTCTTAAATAAGAGCATGGATGAGGAATCTCTTGTTCCCGTCTTTCGCAAATCAAGATCAACCATGGTTGACTTTTTCTCCCTCTATGTCTTCATTATAGTCACAGAGGTTAAAATAAACTAGACTAGTTGATTGTTTTTTTAAAACAGATCTTAAGTTAGAACAGTTGAAAAGTATCATCACTTCACCATAATTCCGTGACACAGATTACTACTTTCCTACTACTTGTTACGTGAAGTGTGGAACTGGGAGTTGAGTCTTTATTTACAAAAAACAACAGAGAGCTGGGCTAGATTCAAAACTTCAGCTGAGGAACGTCGACGTGCTGACAAAAGGGTCCTTCAAAAACTCCAGCTAGGGTAAGGCACAATTCTATAAAACAGAATAAAGGTCTATATGACAAAATACGAGTGACTATTTACAGGAGTAACTGTATAGAAACTGTCAACTTCGTCATCATAAGGGACGGAGAAACCGCATAGCAACTACAAAATAAGAGTAACTAGACAAAATACAGTACGAGTGGCAAACACATCCCCATCATTAGGGTCACAAGACAAGAACATAGCAACACAATGACCCCATGACCCAGGCTTTGACACCATCTTGAGCATTACTAAAAGACCACAAAATGGCTACACAGAAACAAACGTGACTTTGTGATTTTGTGACTAGAAAACCTCAAAAAAGGTGCTGCTTGGCTTTGACGTTGTGTTACGCAGGCTACAGAAAGTGTGAAGAAATATGAATGAATGAAGTGGTTTCGGTTGCTATGAACCGCAAAACTATTACGCAAACAGACGGGTGAAAAAATACTCCATGCGTAATTTGACCTTTCAAAAGTGTGACGCTGAAAAGAAATCCCCACAAGTTGACTTCCGTCTGCGTTTTTAATATGATTTATGTTGTCGCTGTGGGTTCTTGTGGAGTGGAAAAGAGCACTCGCTCTGCTGCCTTGTGTCCAAACAAGCACCGAGACGCTTACTGCATGCTAAGAAAAATTAAAAATTAAAAAAAAAAAATCACACGCTGTTATTCTTGATGAAAAAGCGTTCCGATTACAGCGCCGCGCGGCCTCGCTTCCGCCTGAAGAGTTCTTTGATAAGTCACGCGAGACGCCCCCTTGTTTTCCTCACGCTGCGCGCGCCCTCCCTGCTCCCCCCCCCACCTCCCGCCGCTTGGATCTCGCCGGCGAGTGTTCCCCTGCGGAGGATTTGCAGGCCCAAAGCGGCGGCAGGACAACTTGCCACATGAGAGGACGTCCGCCTGAAAAAAAAAAAGGGGGAGGGTGGGGGTTGGGAGGGGTCAAGTCAGTCCCCGAGAGTCCGCCGCGGCGCCCGCTTCACTGGCGGCGAGCGGAGGGCTTTGATGGTGTCTTTGCGTGCCTGTCAAGATGGGGAATTATGATAAAAAGAGCCGCCCGCGGGCTGATGAGCCTCTGAAAATGGAGGACTAAATATGGTAAAGACCCCACGCCCCTCCGGAAGGAGCAAAGTGACATCTTCAAAGTGGGGCGAGGTAAGACCGGGTTTCATCTTTTCACATGTCTTTTCAAATACTTCCATTTAAGCTCAGAGCGAAGCGGTCGAGAAAAGTTGCAAGCGTATGTCTTTAAAATCAGTTTTCTGCCTGAACAGCCCGCGGTAAGAACTGAACCCGCGGGTAAAACCAGTGATTGGTCTGGACTAGTGGAGACTAGACCAACTAATTGGACCGTTTCTAAGGCTGTCATGGCAACCGCATGGGACAGTCATTTTATGTAAATATCACAGTTGAAGCTTTTGTCCTACCAACTAGCTTGCTGCCTCAACGGGCTGTGGTAGAACCTGAAACAGCCAGTAAAGGTAGCGATTCCCTTGTCCAGTGCATTATTACTACTGTAGTGGTAGTGAAGACAGCTTGGTCCAGTTACTTCCTGTAAGACTTTTTTTTAGGCTGGGGTCCAAACTGAAACAGTGGGTAAAAGTAGCAACTCGGGGGGGAAAAACACATTACTATATTGCTAAGTTTGAAGTGCCAAGTTTTGCATACTTTCCACAGAATTCCTTCAAACATCTTGTAAAAAAATCTTCCCATATTATGTTAGTAACTTCAACGTGTGACAACAACTCCATTTTGTTTACTTCCTGTCATTAGAATGTGACCCAATACTTCAGTCCACGTGATGTCATGACACGATGACGGCATGTTCATATATGGTAACATGCGGGTGCCCGGCGCCGTACACCCCCCGAGAGGACAAAAACAATATAGCGTGCATGACAACACTCTGCACATCTGGAAGCAATGTGCACTACATTTGTTGTTTTGTAGCATTCATTCAAAACAAAACCGGTTTCAGAACCAATTTTCAGTACCGGGCCTGGAAATATTCCGATACAGACTGTCCATTCTCCAGTCGCGGACTGAGAGACGCTTCTTCACAAGCTTCAGTCCAAACGCCCTTGACTTGTCCCCTTGTGTCAATCTGCTGCTGAGTGTCGCAAGGGCGCGCGTGTTTTGTGCCACGGCGCACGCCATCAGACGCACAACACCCGGGAGGTGATGACGAGGACCGAAAGGCAGCGCGAGACAAAAGGACTTGTTGATGGGGCGCCTGGTTCAAGGAGACGTGAAGGGAGGGTGCAAGGAGGCCGCGGCAAACAAGGCGAAAAAAGACGCAGAAAGAAAATGGGGGCCGTTGCTCAGGCTGCAATTAGCTCGGCGCCAACGCAACGCTGCTTTTATGTAGGAGGAGTGTGGACATGGAGGAAAGTGGACCAACAAGCAATCGATTCATCAATCAGAGGTTGGCGAGCAGGGATACCAACAAGGCATGCCGGGGGAAATTATCTCATTTCATTTAACCATTACTTACAGTTCATTTTCCGTGCGCATGTATTGTATGTTCCAGGTCTGCCCGTGAGGACATGCGTTATAGAAAATGGACGGATAGATGGACGGTGTCCAAAGTCACATGAGGTTTGAACCGTTTCCACTACCCCATGCATAAATCATCCCGATGAGATTATTGACGTCATACACATCGTGGACTTTCTCCTCATGATGCCGCCATTACCGACATGAGGTAAACATTAGCATCTGGTTCAGGCAGAACAGAACCTCCTCTGAAGCTCTTTTTTTTCTTCCCAGAAGCCTTGACATGTTTCCAATTAGGCGTCTTCAGAATCAAACCAGAAGTTGAAACGTCTTTCATGTTACATGTTCTACCTTGAAACCGCGAGTGACGCCATGCATGAACGCCGTTGGCTACTTGTGACCTGATGCGCAAGACAGCCCGGGTTAGCATGCGTCTGCTAGTGTGTGTTTATTTGGCCAACTGGATCAGAGGTTTGGCATCAGGTTTCTTTGTCAAGAAGCGCCAAAGATTGGTGCAGTACATGAAAATATCAACGTTGCGACAACAGGAATGATGCGGGCAAGAGGTAAAGAGGCCGGCAAAGAAGCTAGCTAAGGTAGCATCTTGCTAAGATAACTTGATTAGCGTCCACTGATAATCTGCCTTTATTATTTCCTTCTTAGAGGAGGTGACAATCGATCAACGGGATTAGACCACCACTTCTTGGCAGCAGGAGGAAAAGGTCCGCATAAAGTGAAACAGGGTTTGACAAATGGGAAAGTCCAGTCGAAAATTGGTGCGGTGTCATCTTACATCTGACAAATGCTAACATACCTCAAGAAAATATATGGTTTCTGTTAATGGTTCAACCTTGGCGGAGGGCTGCCTGACATTCGACTTTCTTAACTCATTCACTGCCGGCCGTTCTCAAAGAACAGTTGCCCGCCACTGGCAGCCATTTTGGAGCATTTTGACTGATCATGCGGAATGATCAACTCAAACTTTATTTATAGAGCACTTTAAAACAACCACTGCTGCTAAAAAGACTATTTGCTCTTCTTATCGAGGCCTTTGATAAGACGCTTATCATGCAGAGCATCTGAGACCATGAGCCAAAAAACACACAGACACCAACCATGCCAGTAACACTTTTCTGACGCGATGTCAAAAGAACCCAAATGTAGTTCATTGGTCCAGAAATGACTTATATACTTCAACTATTTTTTTTTTTTGTTCATCTATCTTTGCCAGTGACAAAGTGACAAGCATAGAGTTGGAAACTTCCCATGGGAATAATTTGTAATAAACCTGAAAATTGACAAAATTGAAGGTTGGTTTTAAGAGTCAACTTAAATTGAATTTTTCATGTCCATATTGTATCTCCGCCGCGGCGGCGACGTGACCCGCACGGAACACGACGCCATCCCAGCACACTTTAAACGAAAGCCGCTCTGTTTAGTTTGCTTGTGTTGACATAATGAAGTCCGTTAAGATCAAATATCAAAGATAAGCTTATCGGCTTTATCGCTCTGCAAATAAGTGTGCGACCGGTGCATTAATTACGACTTTGACTACATTTAAAAAGATCAATTATTTTCTACTTCTTACAGGATTTGCTGAGTTAATACCATTTATAACGCATACCTTTAGATTGAGACTAGCCCCTTTCTTATTAGGCACTGCTTTTGCACCATTGAGGCATAACAAGAAGAGCCGGCGTTCTCTTTTCACACAGAATGTCGCTCAATGTCAGGGCAAATATAGACAAACAATGGACTGGTCGCCAGCCAACCGCAGGGTACATATAGATCCATCCATCCATTATCTATAGTCCTCATGCTAATTAGGGTCACGGGTGAGCTGGAGTCTACCCCGGCTGACTTTGAGCAGCAAACGTTAAAAATGGCGTTTCGTTGACTTTGCCTTATGATAAGGCTCTCCATTTTACAGCCCGTGTTATAAACACAGAAACACTTCTTATTTGTCTAGTGGCCCCTTTTGCAGTCATTCATGTAGCGAACACAGTTCTATCAGATAACATCATGTACAGCCTGTACGTGTACACGTGACGGTTTCATATGTTGGAGGGCAGGGTAATTTGTCCTTAACTCTTTGACTGCCAAAAACGTTAAATAACGTTTAGTAAAATCCTATGGAGGAGTGCCAAAGACGTTAAAAGACGTTTGTTTCAAAACAGAGGTGACACTAACCATTTTCTATTGTTGATTACTGAAAAACGTAATAAGGTAGAAACAAACTTTTTTTTTCTGATGAAAGATGAGAGTCCAATCTTTCATTTGGTAGTATGTGTGTTTCCATAGTCCAAACACATAATTTTCTGTGGACCTTGAAAGATCAGTCAAAATGCTTAAATCGGCTGGCACTGGCGACATCCCGTTTCTGAAAACGTCTGGCAGTCAAAGAGTTAAAACAAAATCTCCTAATTTTTACCCCACTAAAATCAAATTTCTGATTAAAAAGCCCCCATTTGCTAATAGGAAAGCAAATAATAATTCAAAACAGATTTTGCTCTTTGGGTTTTTTTGCTCCCTCTGAGATTTGCTTTAGTTCTCCTGATTACCAAACTAGCTTCTAAAAAAAATTCCCCCCCAAGCATTAACCTGTATCAAGTTGCACAGAAATTAGGGCTGTGCAGTTAATTGAAATTCAATTACACTATCAATTATTACACTCAACAATTACAAAATCAGCATAATCGCAAAAAAAAAAGATTATAATAAAAATTTTCGAGTTGTTTAAATTTATACATTTGCACCTTTTTAAAAACAATTTAAAATAACTATTTTTTTTTTTTTACATCCAAAGGAACTTGCATAATTATAGTGTTTCAAATCATTTTATTTGTCTTAACATTTTTTATTTGTTTGTTTGTTACGTTTTTGCCAACATTAATAAATAAATAAATATACAATATTATAAATTCTGTTTGGATCAAAAGGAACTTACAAAATTGTAGTGTTTCTATATATTTTTTTAAATTGGTCTTAATATTTTTTAATGCTTAAACATTTTCTTGTTTTGTACCAAAAAATAAATAATCGTGATTTCAATTATTGGCAAAATAATCGTGATTATAATTTTTTCCATAATCAAGCAGCCATAACAGAAATAATTGCATGCATTTAACAATAATTACAGATTTCACATGACGGTAAATGTCAAAACATGTCAGCACAATTTTTACATGGAAAGAAGAATAAAACGCGGCTGAGCTTGCAGTTCTCTCATGCTCTTTTCTCATGTAACGCTGAACAGTCAAAAGTTTCTCATGTGGACAAATCACTGCTTTTGCAACGTATAAAGGACACAGTGTCTTTGGCAACGTTCCACGCGACTGACTCCGTGACTGCCTTCCACTTGGCTCAAATCTCACCATATGGAGAACAATGGGAAAATTATTCTGCTTATAGCCTTCTTTGTAGCAAGAATTAAATAAATAGTCGCCAGCGGCGTTGGGAAAAGTCCCGACATATAGCAACCGATTCGCTAACTTGGCAACACTGACGGCTTTTGTGCACTAGCTGGATCAAATCCATGAATTACCCAATCCTGGTATGTTGTTGCCTCCTGGCTCCAAACGTGGAGCTGCGCAAGAAGTGCGCAAGGCAGCAGGAGGAGCGGTCCTGTCATGCCTGGAGTCACATGACCTCTCATCCCTCCCGGCACCGAGGTCAATGCGGGGTTATAAATCGTGGAAGTCGATCAGGTGGGACGCCCCGAGGTTACTCTTATTTCCCGCTAATGATGGAGCTTTCCTGTACCGCCTGCAGTTCGACACCTCTGGCCCCCGGCCTGGTGGGCGTGTGCGAGCATGAGGTCAAGGCGGCGAGCCCCTCGTCAACTATAACAACACGCAAACGTGGCCTCTCACCTTTTGCGGTCAAGACCAGAGCTACCACCAATTACCAGCTAACACAGCAGAACCTTGTTTGACCTTCGGGATTCAACACGTACTCATCAAAGGCTGAGATCAGATCCGAGATTTTTTCTGTATCATATGTTACTTTTGGAAAGCCTTGCACAGCTGGGTGACTAAACGATGCACACACGCAGACAAATTCACTGGTCCATATTTATCAATAAAAAAAAAATTAAAAAATATTCTAAGACCCTGTGCTAGCTAAAATTGAGTTTAAAAAAAAAACAAAAAAACGAGTGAGACATTGATTTGTGTTGGTCATTTTTCTGCCACTAGATGGCATAATTGCATTTGTAAGACATTGGTGACAGCTCAGTGTATTTTTCATTTCATATTAAGAGCCATCTTTTTTTTGTAATTTTTTAAATGATAAAATACAATTTGACCCGTCTCCACAAATATATGCATTATTATTAAATGTGTTTCTGCATTAAGACAATGGTGTTAAATGAACTTAATTAACTCAGAATTAACGCACTAATTTTGACACCCCTAGTATATACTGTACAAGATTGGTGCACCTGTTTAGAACTCTTTATTCACTTTGCTACAGTATTTCACACACAGAATCTTGTTTAATGCCCGGAGAAATATATTAAATCCCAAAAGTGGGGAAAAAATAGTTTTGAACAATGTCAGTGTCATTTGCTTTTTCTAGAAGCTAATGCGAAGGGGAAAAAAAATCAATTAAAATCGGAGATTATATTTAATGTCGCTCAGCCGGAGACACATTTAACATTCACACATTGATTAACATTCTTGTCATCTAAAATCCCTCCAGTCCGCCACGGACAAATCACGAGACGTAAAGGTTCCAAACCTAAAGCTTGTAGAAACGGCCAAGTCACATGATTACCACGGGAAATTACTGGAGATGCAAACAGCAAAACGCTTTCTCACGCTCGCAGCAGCAGCTCTCCACTTGGAATCAAACTCAACTTTCTACTCGCGAGTCAAAAAACACGCACTCCCCCTTGATGACATCGTAGCCAACAAAACCAAAACATTTGCTAGTAAAAAGCAAAATGTGACCTAGTTTGAGGGTAGTCCACGAGGATGTGAATTTTCATATGGGTTCAAAAGTCAAGATGACTAGTATACACAGTAGAACCCTGCATAGTGGATTGGGAGTGATTACAAGCACATGGTAGTCAACAAAAGCTAAACATGTGCTCCTTTCATGACGCGCTGAGTCACCCAGAAGCTCATGAAGGCTGACAAGCCAAATATTCCCAGCTGATTGGCGCCAAGTTTGTCTTTGGGCCAACTCCTACTACCTTCCTCTCTCTCTCTCTCTCCTCTTCCTCCCTCGCTCGCTCGCTCGCTCGCTCCCTAGCAGGCCACAGACTCACGGCAACGTTGCAAGACCTTGGCGGGCTGACAAGCAGCAGGAGAACTGGCTCCACTAAATCCTTTCGCCGAGTCCGAATGGGCCATCTTTGGCGGTTGGGAGTGTGTTTAATAGAAAAGTGGTCATGTTGAGAAGAAATCCAGTTTAGGTCTTAATGTGGTTTTCCACACTGTTATAATTGATATAAGCACTGTTCAGTAGGGGTGGGAATCTGACTGCCTCGCGATTCGATTCCGATTTTTGGGTCTGCGATTCGATTCAGAATCAATTCTTGATTTAAAATTGTTCGATTGACAATGGCTTCAACTTCAATTTATAGATGTGCAAAGAATCATCATGATCTACTCCAGTCTGACTTGCTGATGCTAATTAGTGCGCTACTCGTGACAATTTTATCACTCAAAACAACGGCTATTCATACAAAATGCTTCAGGAATGTATACAGAGAAGCTTCTTAACATTACTCACAGGCATACGCTCTTCCTTTGCTGGAATTTTATTATTATTTTATTTATTTATTTTTTAAATAACTTGATCGTGACTTTTTTTCTTCTACTCGCTAATGTGGCTACAACTGAACAACAGTGTATCAGAAGACGTGGAACCACACTGCCCCTAAGTGGCCAAATCGTGTACAACATGAACAACGCTTCCAATAAAGGCACACACAAACAAGGGCAAGTATAAAATAATTTAAATAAAATCGATTTTGGGACATTCAAAATCGATTCTGAATCATACTAAATGAGAATCGATTTTTTGAGTTTCAAGAGCAATAATTCAGTAACAGATTCCGCCCATCTAAAAATGTTTTGCTAAACCAGTTATGAGCACGGTCATGTAACAATTACACTCATAAGTCAAGGTACCACTACTGTATTTGGCAGCACACACAGTCGCTGTGGACACCTGGTGCGAAAGCTAGACAAGTTATCAGGTAATGAAAAGAAGACAGAGAGGATTCTGCCTTTTGTTTGCGAGTGGTCATGTTTGGGGGCGGGGTGGCGTTTAGGAAAGCAGAAATGGGAAAGGAGGTCCGAGTTGGGATTGTCAGTCCCTTCTGGGAGCCACTAACGCTCGGGTGGGGGGGGTGTGTGTGTGTGTTGCGCTGGCGTGCGGGGCCGACAGACGTGCAGCGAGGGGGACCCGACCCGGTCCGACCCGCCTCGCCCGCCCCCAACGGCAGCCTGGAGTTGATTTAGGATTCTTGAACCGCCGCCAACATTCCTGGAGGAGCGCTGTAAGAGGGGGAGCCGCGAGTGGGATGTGTAGAGAAGAGAAAAGAGAGGGAATGTGGCAAATATGGAATTACTCTGCATGTGTGTGTGTGTGTGTGAGAACACGCATACTGGGTTGCTATGGTGAAACAAGACTGTGTGTGAGCGCGTATGTGAGAGAGGGGGAGGGATTGGTAGAATTCTAAATGGGAACATTGGGAGTGCTGTGTGCACATGGAGCCAAGCACAAATGTATGTGTGTGTGTGATGGGGTGTTAGTGAATTACAGTAGAGGTGCAAGGGGGGGGGGGGGGGGCAAATTGAGGCCACGTTTGACAGCCAGCAGGTGAATTGGAGGAGATGAAAAGAAAATGAAAAGTGTGTGGGTACAACACGTAATACACAACAGTGGTACCTTGAGTTAGGTGTTTAATGTGTTCGGCGACCAAACTTAAAACTCAGCTTACTAATAGCAAATCAATAACATCCATTGACATGAAACGGAATTTCATTAATCCACTCCAGAAACAAAAAGTCTGACATGTTTTCAATAAAGATAAATGGCCCTGTGTTGAATAAAAACATAAGGAGAAAACTGGCTTCACAAAACAACATTTCGAGGGTCATGCTGAACTTGAAAGGCCAATGCAGATTCCAATATTTGGCAAAATGAAATTTTAAAAAGCGATTAATCAGCAGATTAATTTAAAAAATAAATCTAAAAAAATATTTTTAGTTTTTTTTTTAAATTTATATATATATATATATATATATATATATCTAAATTTAAAAAATACATCAAAAAAAAATATATATATATTTTTTTTTAAATTTATATATATATATATATATATACTGTATATATATATATATATATATCTGTGTGTGTGTGTGTGGGAGTGTGTGTATATATATATATATTTTACACGCGCACACACAGTTTTTGACTTCTTTAAAAGACCCCATGTCTGCAATTAAATCGGCTGGCTGATTTTAATGGGACGCTGTTTCATGAAAGTAATCAGATAAACATGGATTTTTCATCGTTAAACTTGAGGTCGCCTACATCACATTCCACACTTTAAAATCTGTGACTGAATGTGTGTGGCTTTAAAAGGTTGGACCTGACCCTGGTGAGTGACGTGGGAGCCAGCGAATGGAAGGAGTTGGCTGCTACGAGTTGTGTCGTGGCCATTGTTACTTGTGTATGAATGTGCTTTTTATCTGTTTATTCAAATTCGCTAGCATACACTTTGTGTTGGCGTATGTAGACACGCTGTTGTGGTAAGAATGCTCGTTATTAAAATGTTGGCTTGCAACAAAGAAAAAAAAACGACCAAGCAACTGCTTGTAACTGGAAAAACTTGAGTTAGGGCACTAAAGGTCCACTGTAGTAAAGTATACCACACAAAGAAACGTTGACATTTAATTGGTTGTCATTTAGTCTAACAGGAACAACCGGAAGTGGTATGTTTAGATTTCCCGCGTGTGCAGCGCTAACAACAGATGTCCGGCGGCACAACAAGGCTTTGGCGCGCCGCCATTGGAGCGCGTTTGTCGCCATGCCAGCTGGAGCGCAAACCCGTTTAGATGTGGAGATATCGACACCAACTCTGCTAAGCTTATCTTTTCAGCGGGACTTTTTTGGGCATCTTTTTTTTTTTTTTTTGCCCTCTCATCTCATCAGGTTTTGTTTGTTGAGTTTAGATTCAAGTGTGAAGGATTACGTTATGTATGCTGTCCACAGCCTTAAGGAAGTTAATTTTTTTTTTATAAATCTAATTTAAGAGCTACGTGAACATAATGTGAACACATAAACAGCAAGTTCATCTAAACATTCAGCATACGCATCCGCCTGTGCCTCTGTAAACGTCAAACCAATCATCTTGGTCAAGTGATAATGTAGTAAAAGAGTAAGCCATCAAGCGAGCAAAAATGATTTATACTGGCAGCAGCGGGTTTATATCGCTCTAGGTGATTCTCACGCCTTGAGCAATGTGTAGAGGCAATGAAGCCTTTAAAACTGCCGATAACGGACTGAATACCAAAAAAGTATATCGGACACCTTGGCAGGCTGGATCAGAAGACTCTCAGTCCGACTATGATCTGTACAAGAAGCTGCAGAAACAGAAAACATCTCGTTTCTTCACATGCCTGTTGTGCTTGTTGAAAGCGCAGCAGCTTCAGCCCGCTGTGGCCCGGGATAAAAGCAGCCGTTAGCCCCCGGCAGCGTCTTCAAACGCCAACCGGCCTGGTGGGTCCGTTTCAAACCCGTTGCAGCAGCAGCTTCTTTTCTCTCTTCTTCTTCCCTTCCCTGGTTATCAGCGCCAGGCTATTTATAGCTGCTCCACTGCAGCAGCGGCAGCAGCCTCAGTGGCGTACAGTATGCTCCACACAACACGGGCCTCTCCTGACCACATACCCCAACAGGCCTCACGCTTTCGCTGCTCGGTAAACAGGCAACGCTGCGTACACAGTCAGCGTTTTTTTTTTTTTTTTTTTTGCGGAGCTCCGAGCACCGCCCCCCCCCCAACATCAATCACGTTAAGACAAGCATGCAAATCCTTGGCAGGAGGTTCAGAGGTCGAGGACGAAGCTTACAGTGACTCTGCAATAAAAGATAAGTCCGCACAAGACGTCCTAGCATGCAAATGAATGTGCAGAAATCTTTAACCTCCACACAAGCGTATATGGGGAGGGGTGTGGGCGTGGCCACCCGCAGCACCAGCATCACCTCAGTTGCACTAGCTTGCCTCAGACATTAAAGATGCAAGCAAGACTGATTTGAGGTGAGCGGTTTATGGTGAGTCATCAAATTTGGCCACCATGCGCTTGTCCACACGCTACGACCAAAACTCAAATGCTTGTTTGCAACTGAGACTGGAAATAATCAAAAAAAAAACGCTGCTTCAAACCAAAATGGTAAACTCCCTGTCTTTTCAGGCATGGCTTCTTGAGACTTTTTTTGTGGGTCTACTCATGAGAGATATGCCGACCATGTCTTGTGTTGCTAGGCGAAACTGGATTTGGGGGCTGAGTTCTCAAAAATATTCTAAGGACCCTGGAAATGACTAAACTGACTGAAAAATGGCTGCTTCGAACCAAAACATCAGAGACCCTGTGTCTTTTCAGGCATAGCTTTTTGAGACTTTTTTTGTGGGTCTACTCATGAGAGATATGCCGACCATGTCTTGTGTTGCTAGGCGAAACTGGATTTGGGGGCTGAGTTCTCAAAAATATTCTAAGGACCCTGGAAATGACTAAACTGACTGAAAAATGGCTGCTTCGAACCAAAACATCAGAGACCCTGTGTCTTTTCAGGCATAGCCTTTTGAGATTTTTTGTGGGTCTACTCATGAGAGATATGCCGACCATGTCTTGTGTTGCTAGGCGAAACTGGATTTGGGGGCTGAGTTCTCAAAAATATTCTAAGGACCCTGGAAATGACTAAACTGACTGAAAAATGGCTGCTTCGAACCAAAACATCAGAGACCCTGTGTCTTTTCAGGCATAGCTTTTTGAGACTTTTTTTGTGGGTCTACTCATGAGAGATATGCCGACCATGTCTTGTGTTGCTAGGCGAAACTGGATTTGGGGGCTGAGTTCTCAAAAATATTCTAAGGACCCTGGAAATGACTAAACTGACTGAAAAAATGGCTGTTTTGAACCAAAACATCAGAGACCCTGTGTCTTTTCAGACATGGCTACTTGAGACTTTTTTGTGGGTCTACTCATGAGACATGCCTACCAAGCTTCATGTTGCTCGGTGAAACTGGCTTTTTGGGGCTGTATTTTTTGGGCCATTGCACTTTCCAGAAATGACTTTGTAAGGCTTCTGATTGGCTACAGTGGCCTGACTTGTATGTTACAACTAATGGCACCCCTTGTTGCTTGGACAAGCACCTGACAGCCAGCAACAGTGTTTTCATGTAGACTGATGCAATTTTATTGCCGGCAGACTTATTCCAAAAATAAAAAGACGGATTGGCTAACGACGACGGACGAAAAGGGCTTTAACGAGTCACGGCACGCCAACTTCCTTAACAAGGGGGGCACAAAATACTGTTCACTGATCTGGAATCTGTCCAAGCACTGAACAAAAAGTCGGCTTGTGAATGGGGCTGATGTATGGAGTGTGAGTGAGCATTCACCTGGTTTCTATCAGGACCACTTTAATGGACCTCCTGCATCAACTAATGAAGAACATGTTACTCCACAAGACACAAACATGACGAATTTGGCCTTAAAAAAAGCGACTGCCAGAACAACGGTGAATAGAAGGAAAGATGCACGACAACAAGGTGGATATTAGTGTTGCGCAAAGGCCAAAAGGCACAGAAAAATGTGATTGCGGTCTAAATTGGGATCCATAAGATGCTCTTTTCCATCACTCCTAACCACCACTATCATCATCATTATAATGGCACTGCATTTGTCAGCATGTTCCAGCATGTTTGCTCCGAGAGGATATGCAATCACGTGAACCCGACACAGCTGTTAGCGTCTCAGGCCAGCCACATACAAAGCCATGTGTCCGAAAACAACTTAGTTTGAGTAGCCAACCGATGGCCATTAGTTTTGCTTTGATATCACAATAACTAACAACTTCATGATCTGAATAATATAAATGAAAGAAACACCAAATTCAAAAGAATTCAATGAAATATGCATCCGTGGTCGCCTGCTGACGCGCACTGCTTCCACTAACAACATGGCTGCAAACAAAAACAAAAAAAACGATGTGAGAAATTATTCACGTTGTTTTTCCCGCATGCCAAGAAAAGAGGCTGTTGGAAGGCAATCTCGAAGCTCAACATTGCGAATAGCACCCATTTATACAATCCGACGTGTTGGAAATGCCCCGAGGTACCCTATTGAGCTTCCAAGCAGCAAATTTTTTTTTTTTTGGAGATCGCCTTGCCACACCTGAACAACTCTTTATGAGAAAAGAGCCTGACAGAACTACAAATGCTGCAAACAGGCATAAATCTCACTTTTCATATCAGAGCTTTTAATTGGCCCAAGGCTGAGGTGGAGAGAGTAACTGGATTAGTAGGTTTGTTTTTCTGGTGCGCCTTTTTTCCCCAAATGGATGTTTGGTTGGGTTAGTAATTTAGCAAAACCTAATGGCTGGCCGACGAGCTAACGGCTGGCCGACGAGCTAACGGCAGCCCAGTAGCACAAGATCCATTTCACTGTCAAAAAAGTACGTTTGTGCCAAAAGTCAATGAATTCCAGTTTCCAAATGATCCTGTTAAACGTCTGAATTCCCCCCACGTAGTGCAGACAATGGACTTTACCTTGACATATTTGCTCGGGAAGAAGTGACACCTGCTTGGCGGCTCACCTTGCATGCCGACATCCACCGCGAAAGGGAGGCGACGAGTGATACGAGCCACCCGAGGCCAATGCTAAAAGCCCAGCGTTTATTCCGTTTGCATGTTAATTTTATTGTCATGACGTCACGGGTGCAGGCAGGCACCTCGGATTAGGTCATCACAGCCCCAAGACGAACTCAAACGTCAACTTTAACTCTTTGACTGCCAGACGTTTTCAGAAAAGGGATGCCGTGGGTGCCAGCCGATTTTAAGCATTTTGACTGATCTTTCAAGGTCCATAGAAAATTATGTGTTTGGACTATGGAAACACATATAGTACCAAATGAAAGATTGGACTCTCATCTTTCATCAGAAAAAAAAAAGTTTGTTTCTACCTTATTCCGTTTTTCAGTAATCCACAATAGAAAATGGTTAGTTTCACCTCTGTTTTGGAACAAACGTCTTTTAACGTCTTTGGCACTCCTCCATAGGATTTTACTAAACGTTATTTAACGTTTTTGGCAGTCAAAGAGTTAACATGATGTTTGCGTTCAATTATTATGTTAATTTTTTTATTTTCTTTTTTTTTTTTACAGTTGCTTCCTACATATGAGGGCATTACAGTAAGTACACCCTAAAAAGGCATCAATAAACCACAAATTTTCACAATATAGCAAAGCTTTTAGCTTATCATTTAAGACCCTCGGCAGCTAGGCGCCGTTCATGCTAGCTGCTCACATCCTCATCCCATTTAAGAGCGGGTAAGCTATTTGTAGCATTACACAACAGAGGATTCCTGCTTGACGCGATTGTGGTCTAACATCAAAGCCTCTACGAGTGACAGACGAGAACGTTGCGTGTCTTACCGTTGACACATCACAACAACAAAAAGGAAGTGCTTTTTTTCCCCCTGAGAAAGACACACAAAAACCACTTCCTGCCTATCAATGAAACCCGCCGCTTGCCAAACCAAACCCACACAAATCGAACCCAGAGTCCCCCCTCTGGGTCCGAAAGCAAATGTTGCGGTTACGGCCCTAGGAACCGTCACACGTGGGTACTTGATGTTACTGCTACCCAAAAGCAGCAAATGTCAACTCCCAGCATGCTTTGCTTCTCCGCACGATGCCGATAAAGCAAAGCATCTTATTAGTGGCACTCATTCAAATGTCAGCGTCACAAAGCGCAGACAGTAATTATAATAATTAAAAGTGCCCGCACTTTTTTTTTTTCTTCTCCACTTGAATGTCACCGGGCGTTGCCCGTATGAAATAAATATGGATATCTGCATGTCCCGCATACTTTATGTACACAACGTATGCATGCATGAAAAACTTGCTTGTCCGCATACTCAATAGTGGGAGTGTCGACTAGAGTGAAGCAAAACCACAGAAGGCAAAATGCAATTTATTTATTTATAAAAATAATGTGTTTGTTCATCTATCTAATGTCTGTTGACAGCAATTTGAATGAGAGTTTAGAAGTTGTAACTTAGTGATGCTCTGCTTCTTCGTCTTGAATCATATATTTGGTATTAGAAGTATTTGTACTTATTTTGAGGAAATTCCGTGTCCATCAATTTTCTTCATATATCAGCTGGTATCTCGGATTTCGTCTTTTTAGCCCAACTATATCGGTTTATCCCGCCCACCCGAATAGCATCACAAGAGACGACGCGCGATTGATTGGCCTGGTGTTGCGGCGCACGGGAGAGTGAAAGGGGGGGCTTAGAGGCAGCGGATACTGATAGCGACAGCGGTTAGCCAAATCCCAGCAGGAACGCTACGATGCGGGAAATCCGCCGCCAAGCTCGGTTATGATAGGGGGGGTTGTTCTAGGCGACGGCACGTGGTTTTCTTGTCTATGCAAAGCGATGCTCCATTTTCCCTGAGACCAGCTTAGCACTAAAAGGCTCAGCAGGCTAATCCTTTAGCCAAATGAAGTGTCTAACCTGAGGCTTAGGCTGCCCACGGGAATCACGGGGGGTTTAATAGTCGTGCACACCTCACACCTGTTCGGCAAAGACAGACACAGATTTGTCAAAAACCTGTGCGACCGGCACTGACACGTTAACAAGCTGCGCCAGTCAGTCATCGGGCCGCAGCTGTCAAAAGATAACATACATAAATGTCCTACAAGTCATGTCGGGTTCAAGAAAACTGACTCGAGATCCCACAAAGACTTTACAAGCGCATAAACATTCCCTGAATGTCACATTCAATAAGTTTACAGCTAAGCCGACCAATTGAATTAAGCGATGCTCTGTTTTACTGGAACTCTGCAGCAGTGGAACACATTAAAGCCGTTAGATGACATATGACAGGCTTGAATGTCACATGAGACCTCCCACTTCCTCCATTTTCCATCAGATATCAGGCAAAATCAACTCAGAACAAAAATCCTCGTTACGCATGAAGATTTCTAACTGTAAAAGAAGTGGTCAAATATTCATATTCAATGTGATTTTTTTTTAAAAAAAATTTTACAACCGGTGATTTCAAGATGATCAGTTGAGGCAAAAAAATGCTTTCGTTTGAAAATTATGATTATGGAATAAAAGTGTCCAGGGTTTCCCGTAAGTGCTTTATAGGCCTGGCGGGACCACCAGTCTTTTCTTCGAGATATCCTAGTTGAAAATTGTGACTGCTAGAAGATTGACATGAAACATATCTAGGATTGAATACAGTACTTAACATGACCAATAGAGACGTAAAATACGCAACCGCAAACATCACGATAGGAAGGCCACGATACGATAATTATCACGACATTGTAGGGAGATTGGCGAAGTAAAAAAAAAAAAAAAGGTCATAATATTGCTCATACTGGGAAAAAAAAGACAATATTGTGTTTTTGTGCATAACAGCAATGCAAATAAACAACCTGCAATCTCTAATAACGCTTAATATTGAGGCACTTATTTGCTAATGCGCACATGCATTGCGTTCCTCCACATATTGACTCGGTTCACAAACATATAACGTTCTCCTTCATCTGACCATTAGCGTGGATTTTAAACATAGAAGGGCCAAAACATTCCTGTTTAAAATTAAACCGCACTAAAAAACTAGCCACCAGAGGGTGCTAGAACTGTAGAAATGGAAATCAACCTGACTTTTTTTAACAGATATGCTGCTTTTAATATCATGACACGACGACGACGATATTGAATTTGTTATATCACGATATCATGATACTGCCGTTATCGTTACATTCCTATCAGATATGATGGAAACATTTACAGAAAAACAACACCTGGCAGATTTGAACATAAAAAGATGACACATACTGTGAACTTTGCCCCATTTGCAGTTCTCTATTTAAGAATTTAACCATTCACCGTTTTTACTGTGGAACCTATCCTTAGTTAACTCAAAACTCACCCCTTTGGGGTTTTTGGTTCTTTATGAAATGCTAATGCTAATGTCAAAATTGGTGTCAAGGAAGTATATTGAAATCATAGATGTCAACTGCAAGTCTAAGATTTTTGTATGTCAGGGAGGAGCCAAGTTTAGTCCCGATTTTAGTGGAAGTTACGAAAATTCTTTGAGATTCTTAACTCTTTGACTGCCAAAAACGTTAAATGACGTTTAGTAAAAACCTACGGAGGGCCGCCAAGGACGTTAAAAGACGTTCTCCAATTTTTTTTTTTTTTTTTTTGGGGAAACGGGTGGAGGAAAGCCTTGGCCAGCTGTGGTGAAAGTTTCAAGCAGATCTAGTTAGCCTAATGACTATTTTTGGCCCTTAGATGGCAGCAATGACTCCCTTTTGACAAGATTGGGTCGGCATCAGTAGAAGACGTGAGGCGGAGCTAGAGGGGACAATGGCTGGGGAAGGGAAGAGAACATGGCGACCGGTTGCAAGCAGCTCACGCTCGAGCAGTTTTTTTCAAAGACGAAAAGCATCGACCAACACTAAAGAGCACATTGATGACGACGATGATCATCATCGATGATGATGATGGTGACTCCGAGGTTGGAAGCGTTGACGCGGCAGTAGAAGACGTGAGGCGGAGCTAGATGGCTGAGGAAGCGAACAATGGCGACCAGTTGCAAGCAGCTCACACTTGGGAATTTTTTTCAAAGACGAAAGGCATCGACCAACGCTAAAGAGCAAATTGATGACGACGATGATCATCATCGAGGATGATGATGGTGACTCCGAGGTTGACGCCGAAGTTGGAAGCGCTGACGCGGCGGCTATGACGACGTCACAAAGGTTCACCGGCTAGCGATGCTAACACCGGAAAACGCGGAGCACAACCGAGCACGCTCAGGCGGACGTTCAATCGGACGACGAAGAGTACCCCGAGTCCAATGTATATTCATCGGAGGAGTGGGTACAGTCTGCTACTTGCTATTCCCCGGAAAAAAAAGGCCGTCAAGAAAGTGTAACGTCTGCACGCGAAACGGACAATCGAAGTGAAACGTATCTGTTGTGCAAATCCTGCTCCCTCTCCTTGCACGCAGGGCAGTGTTACAAAAAGAAAAACTGTATTTGAAACATCCACATAATTGTAAATAGTACCACAGTTGCACACATTTGTAAATAGTTTGCAAAATTGTTTTGTCAAATTGTTACACTGTTGAATGGAAATAAACGTATTTTGCAATCTAAAGACACTTTTTCATTGTTGGTGGTAAGTGTATTACAGAAGTAAAGCACTATTTAGGTGTTTGTGGCATCATTCATGGACAAAAAGAAGTGTAGAACTCACTAGAGCGCATGAAATAACATCGTTTCACAAAAAGCTCTTTTTCTCCGCTTTTTGTTTCAAAACAGAGCATTTCGGTGAAACTAACCTTTTCTATTGTTGATTACTGAAGAACGGAATAAGGTAGAAACAAACTTTTTTTTTCTGATGAAAGATAAGAGTTCAATCTTTCATTTGGTAGTATGTGTGTTTCCATAGTCCAAACACAACATTTTCTTTGGACCTTGAAAGAGAAGTCAAAATGCTTAAATCGGCTGGCACTGGCGACAACCCGTTTCTGAAAACGTCTGGTAGTCAAAGAGTTAAAGACAAATAAGGTTCGAGGTACTGAGACACTCATGCGTCAAAACACGCCAACCACTCAACCTGACAGGACTCAACGTGGCATCAACGTCTGCTTAGATCAAAATAAAAAAAATAAAAATAAAAAGCTATCAGTGCCCTCCAAACAGTGTCCGTTTCACCCTCCGTTTGTGCGTTTAACAGCCTCAAACGCAGGCAGTGGAGGACACAAAGGACGCATTGAGCGCCACAGGCGGCGCCGCGTAAACAAACGTCGAACGCGGCGTGACGGACGAGCTCGCGCGGTGCTTGGCTGACTCCAAACAATCGAACGTTTGACAGCGCAAACAGCAGAAATGAAGTCAAAAGATGATGCATTGCTTCTGATGCCCAACACGTCCTGCCGGCTCGCACGTAGGAAGAAAACCAAAGAGAAAAAGGGTGACAACTTGCAGGACCAGCCTTTTAGCGTGTCTTATTTTTTACAGTTCAAACGTGTCAGTAGTTACGTGCAGGCGAAAGAAAGACGTGAGAGGGTAGAATAACATTTTTCCAGGTTGCAGTACGGAATTTGATTGACAGTTTACAGTTGAGCGGGGCGTGGTTTCACCCTCAGCGTTCCAAGAGCAAAGAGAACGTCTTGATCTTTAACCATGTTGAAGCCTCGTTATTTATACTTGACAATTTTAATTAATTTTAATTTAATTTGGCAGAGTGGTTTACAACACCTCCGTGAAGTGTCAAATTTACAAGACATTTCTTTTCCTTTTACAGGGATTTGAAGCAACGGTTGAATCAGTGCTTCCACTCTGAGCAGAGTAACTTTTTTTTTTTTTTACACGAGTATGTGTATTTCTATTTAAGTAAGATAAGATAAGATAAGATCCACTGATTGTCACACCCACCTAAGTGGGGCGAAATTCGAAATTTGACCCATCCCCTGAGGGAGCGGTGAGCAGCAGCAGCAGCAGCAGCCGCGCTCGGGAATCATATGGTGATCTAACCTCCCAATTCCAACCCTTATTGCTGAGTGTCAAGCAGAGCGGCAATGGGTCCCATTTTTATAGTCTTTGGTATGACCCGGCCGGGAATTGAACCCACGACCTCCCAGTCTCAGGGCGGACACTGTACCACTAGGCCACTGAGCTGGTAGAGAGTGTTGTGAGTATTTCTGCCACCTCAGTTCAGTGCACGCGGTGGTTGGTAGCTCTCCAAAACCGCAAGTGTCAAAACCTGCGAGACGCCTAGCAGCATCCCGCCGCCGCCGCCTGCCGCCGCCGCCGCCTTTCAGTTGCCAGGTTTACACTGCGGAAAGGATCTCTTACTCGCTTTTTTGATTTTGTGTGACAGCTACCGCGAAAGATCTCGACAAAGCGGGCTTTGAGCGAATTCTAGGGGAGAAAAAAAAAAACATTTGTGGTTAAAGTACTTGACTTGAAAGGTTTCAAATTACAAACACTTCCCCGCTTTGCATTGACAGAAGTTCGCAGCCAAGTCGAATGCCAGCACACCACGTGGATGAAAAAAAAAAAAAAAAAAGGAGGATTATGTGACTTAAACAGGTTATGGATGGTGATGCAACATCTGCCATGAATTATTTGCGTTGATTGATTCTTGGCCTATTTTGCATTACGTTTCTAGTAGTGCTGTCAAGTGTTAACTAATTCTTTAATAAATTTTTTCTATTTTAAATTTTGCAAAGTAATTAACTGATTAGAAAAAGATACAGATGAGTGTGTGCAGTGAGTGAATTTTTTTTTTTTTTGTTGAAGATATTCTCATAATATTAAATATAGAAAAAATTAACATAAGAGGTGCTCTTCAAATTTGGCGGGCAAAAAATGTTAATAAAAAAGCCTTTTTAATTAACTCATTCACTCGCAGCCATTTTCTCCGCAGCAAACCCCTTCACTCCACTGGTAATATTTAAAATAGAAGATATTTATACATTTTTGTGCGCAAAGGAGTTAATCATGATTAATCAAAATTCTAAAATGTGATTAATCTGATTAAAAATTTTAATCGATAGCTATAGTCTCCAGTAAATATGGTTGAACGTCTTTTTTTTTTTTAAACAGAAAAGAGTGGAAGCCTCAGGAAGGCTTCAAAGCGCTCGCCTTGTTGACACTTTAATCAGCACTTTGGCGCAAGTGTCGGCGCGTCTGCGTATCGTTTAAATCTCTATTAATGAACCAGCGTGTTCATTAGTGCGCTGAAGCCCGACACTTTCATGCGGGATAAAAGCGGCCGGGATTTGCATTACGGCCCCGCTTGCAAACTTGGAAAGAAAATCTGGTTTGAGCGCAGCAATAATCCGGCGTGTGTTGCCGTCTCGCTCTCTTTCGCAGCAATCTGCTTGTTTGCATAGTTGAAAAGCTCAGCTCTCGCATGTGGACTCACTCACTCACTCACTCACTCTCTGGCGGCGCTGTAAGCGAGCCAGCGCAGAGATTGATCAACTGGGCCACGTCCAAGCTGAGGCCTTTTCCGCCGCGGGCTCGCCAAGCGCAACGGCTCTCGCCACGCCTCGCCTTTTTACATCGGCGATTGTCCTCGCGCTCACCGCAGAAAACATAACGGCCACCTCTCGCGTGACTGACCCACTTTCTGCTCACCGGCAGCACGCACAAAATCGTTTTGTCATTCCTGTTTTTAATCCAACACAAAAATCTCTTATCTTCTGATCCCTGCTCACCATGCATACCACCACCTGCACTCGCCATTCCGGCAGTTTTGTTAAATTCCATTATTCAATTCTAATCTTGGAGCAAAAATACAAAAAGGGCCACAGGACTGAATTACATTTTAATAGTTAGTTAGCAAGTGGTTAGCACATCCGTCCCAAAATTCAAAATCATCAATTTACCGCTCATCCTGTGCCGGGTCGTGGCAGGAGACCGAGTCCAGCTCAGCTGACGTGCAGCGGCTATGCCAAAAACTACACTGACTCCTTACTGGAAATGTATAACTTAAACAGACATGTCATCCCCATTTCAACCGCAACCGTGACAATGAGCGCATGACAAAATGGATGAATGCTTGGTTGCTAACGTGCGCCCTGTCATTAGCTGGTGACGACTCCAGGGTACGTCAGTGTACCCCACTGCTCGCCACCTCGCACCACCAGCTCACTCGCGTCCCAAATGGGGGGCAAGCGGTACAGAAAATGGATGGTTTTGATCGTTTTTGTTAACTGGACATGACCCTGAAGTTTGCTAACAAACGTCAGTAAAAATATGCTAGCTTGTTAACGACCACGATTAATCATCATTAGCCTACATTACTTAGGCTAACGATAGCTAACAGCTACGTTAAGCAAACGTTAGCGCGTTTGCGTAAGTCATTTTTAAAACTGTACTGTCACAATTTAAGTAAAAAAATATGAATGTGCTTTCTAAAAAAAAAAGTGCTTTTTAAAACACTATTTTGCTATCTAAGAGTAGCTCCACCCCGTTTGACGCCAAAGGGGGTGACTCATGTTGGCGTTCGTTTCTCGCATGTTGTCTGCGTGTTCATCATTATGCACGATGGGAGCCGATTAATTAATCACATCCTGGCTGGCGCTGATTACACAACCAGCTGGCACACACAAAACGCGCTTTTCACTATTGACATCTTCATGCGAAACATATTCCTCTGATGAGTGACTTCATTTGACTGTGGCAGCCGTGAATGCTAACTTACATTTGAAACGTATTCCTCTGCTGAGTGACTTCATTCTCCAGCACCGCAACGTTTAACATAATTCACCTCAAATATTTAGGGGGGGGGGGTGGCTAGCAGACACGAAACCTGAGCTTGCTAACAGAACCAGAACAGAACGTTTTGGGGTTTTATTTCATCTTATTGTTCATTTGCCTAAATGGATCCCATGTGAAGCATCTGCTGTGTAAAAAGTCAAGTTATATTCGACTAATGATCTGAAACTGATTTGAATGTTTTTATGACGCAAACATGCTGGCGACAAACAAGTGCCTGCTATAAGCTTTTATGTAATTTTCTGCACGCACGTTTTTACATTTATGAACCTGCGCCATATAACTTTCAAATACCATCTCCGATTTTAGATGCCAAAATCCAATTTAGGATTTTAATTGATTTCAAAACATGTATGGGAACGCATTGAGTGAGCATGGTCTTTATGTAACTGTTGAAGACTAAATGATTTTCTCCTATAGAGTTTAAGGCGAGGCAAGGAAACCTCGCCTACAATATTTACGTCATTAAAGCACATACAGTACTTTGGATATTTTAATTTTCAATAGCAATTAACTCAGTGATTGCTTTCCACTGCATTACATTTTCAAACACAAAACAAAACTAGGCAAAGTGCAATTGCTGCAGAAATTGCCGGGGAATGCTGAAAAGATGAATGCTAAAATTTGAATGTATGTGGTTATGAAGTAAATTGAAAGATAAATTATGTGATTTTTCATAAAAAAAAAAAAATTCAATTGTAGTTAACTGACAAATGAATAAAAAGAAAAGTTTAACTGCAATATGTCTTAAATGGGATTTAATCATTTCAGAGAAATTATAATCCATTTCCTGATCCGATAGTCAGTTAGTATTCGAACCATCGAATGAACTAAAATGTTGTCTAAGTGGGGTTTGAACCCAGGTTCAACGGCGTATTTGTTTTTGAAAAGTGTCATCTGATGCTGAAAATGTTCAATGTCCGTCCCATTGAAAATGAATGGGATGAATTAACATTGAATTGTGCGAAAACTGTATGTAATGTGGAATCAGACGATATAAACCCCGGGAGGCGTGAATTTTTTAACTCTTTGACTGCCAAAAACGTTAAATAACGTTTAGTAAAATCCTATGGAGGAGTGCCAAAGACGTTAAAAGACGTTTTTTTTTTCAAAACAGAGGTGAAACTAACCATTTTCTATTGTTGATTACTGAAAAACGGAATAAGGTAGAAACAAACTTTTTTTTCTGATGAAAGATGAGAGTCCAATCTTTCATTTGCTAGTATGTGTGTTTCCATAGTCCAAACACATAATTTTCTGTGGACCTTGAAAGATCAGTCAAAAATGCTTAAGGCTGGCACCCACGGCATCCCTTTTCTGAAAACGTCTGGCAGTCAAAGAGTTAAGCAAGTTCAAATTTGAACGGTGTAACTCAGAAAGTATTACCTGGGAGTTGTGACACGGCAAATAAGTGTGGAGGATAAAAATCACAATAACACATACAGTATGAAATGATTCGGAAAAGGGTAACAAAAAGTTGCTTAACTTAACGACAAATGCTCGATATTGGCAGCCATATAATAAAAAAAAAAAAGAAAAGAATCTAAACCCAAAAAAATCCTGATAAAACTTGAATCATCTTCCTGAGGCGAGGGACACATATGGCAAATGTAAGATGAGCTAACGCAAAGGTTTTTCAGGTCAGCTAAGCGCTAATGCGTAGAGCAGAGGATGGCGGCAGGCAAGGTTAAAGGGGAGCAGGGGGGTCGCCTCTGGTCAACTCAACTAATCACCCCCAACCCCCCCCTGCCAGATAAAGAATGTGCACGCCTACAACACACACACACGCAAGCAAGCATGTGTATATTTATAAACGTACAGTATATATGAGTGAGGAAAAGGAGGGGGGGGGGCAGTGGAGTGCACACAATGTGCTCTCACAAACAGACACATGAAGTCACTTTGCTTTAAATGAGCGCGGAGCATGAAAGCATAGAGCACAAACAAACACCAAGGCTGGTTCCGGACCGTGACACGCCAGATCACAACAGACGGCTGGAAGAATCTTTGACTTGCGCCCGTGTGACATCATTTGGTTTTTTTTTAGCGAGGGACGACACACTCTGTTTTGACAATCATTACACAGCAGGAAGAAAAAAAAAAAAAAGAGGGACTATAAATCCTTTCGTAGGCTAGCGGCTAAAAAAAAAATTGCCGGCAAGATTAGCATGCGTGATAGTAGATCAAAAACTAGACTGTATACGATATGAAAACTGGATGTTCGTGATAGACCGATTATTGGCTGGGACGATATTAAGCGTTTGAAGAATCATAGGTCATCATAGATAATGGATCAATTTACAAACGTGTTCAAGGGAAAATAAAAATAAAAATCAGGGAACTAATTATTTAAAGTTTTCAGAGGTGCTTCTGACCTTGGGAACTCTCTGCACCTTCTGTCTTTGTTTGAAATTAAAACTAGATACAATTTCAATACTTCAGATATGTAAAATTTTAAAAAACTTTTTACTGTAGCAAACAATAGGGAGCTATTTACTTCAGTTTTTATTTAACTTTTGAAGACAAGCTACTGCCCCTGGAAGATTCCTGAACTTTTTGTTAGATTTGGAGCTGGAGTTTGTATTTTTTTTTTTTGTGCCAATTTTTTTTCCTTTTAGCAAAATATCGGCTCCAAATATCGGTTATCGGCGTCCTTTACTACTAATAATCAGTATCGGCCCCCCCCCCAAAAAAAAAACATATCGGACTATCTCGACTGGATGCGTACAGAAAGCTAACATTTGCTAACTTTAGCATCCGCTAACTGCTTAAGCATCAACCTGGACCTCGGTTCACGAAGGCCCCTGCTCATGAACAAATCAGGTTACGAAACTAAATTCACAAACTGGTGTTTCACACTAGCTAAATTAATCCATCACAAATTCATATTGTTACGGATTTTCTCTGTAGCAAACATCAGGGGTACAACGCTGTAATCCGACTTCCATTCAATTTAACTCTTTGACTGCCAAAAACGTTAAATAACGTTTCGTAAAACCCTATGGTGGAGTGCCAAAGACGTTAAAAGACGTTTTTTTTCAAAACAGGTGAAACTAACCATTTTCTATTGTTGATTACTCAAAAACGGAATAAGGTAGAAACAAACTTTTTTTTTCTGATGGAAGATGAGAGTCCAATCTTGTTTTGGCAGTATGTGTGTTTTCATAGTCCAAACACATAATTTTCTATGGACCTTGAAATATCAGTCAAAATGCTTAAAATCGTCTGGCACCCACGGCATCCCTTTTCTGAAAACGTCTGGCAGTCAAAGGGTTAATGGGGGAAATTGATTCAGTTCACATAGACCGGAACAAATTAAGTTTGTGATCTGAGGATCTACTGTACCAGCTTCCCTCTGTGTAGTCAAGTTGTGAACCTCAGCAAGAACACACTTTAAAATACATGAGCCACCCCACCAAAAATTATTTTTTTTAAAAAATGCCGATAAATAGACTCACTAAATAGTTGATCAACCCTACAAACACCTTTAATGTGTTCGTGGCAAAAACTGCCGTACTTCACAAGTTGAAATGAACTTGCCACCTCATTTTCACGCAAGCTTGCATTCAACCTTGTGAATCGACAAAATAAATGAGCATGTCGGGTGTGTGGGTGCTCAAAGGACAACTTAAAAGAGCTGCTAAAGCAGCTATTGAGTATACTGGCGGCATGGAGAGGGGGGGGGGTGAAAAATGGAGCGAGATAATGCAAAGAAAACGACAACACACAACTTGCGGGGGTAAAGTCCGGCGCCGGCAGGGTGCAGCTTTACAGTGCTCAAGTTTCACGGTGTGTGGAGAGGAAACATCAGTCATGCTGTACACAGTCAACAGTCCTGCACGCACAGTATAGAAAAGGCACGTTTAATTAAGCGTTCAGTTTGCACAGCACCTCGGCGGCGTTATCACAACAACAAATATGAGCAGCTGCCAGATTAGCAAATCTCTCCACACGGGTGGCACGTGAGCGGCGAGCCTGGCGTTAAGGAGTTTGGCGGCGCGAGGCCGAC
This sequence comes from Vanacampus margaritifer, assembly GCF_051991255.1. Lineage (NCBI taxonomy): Eukaryota > Metazoa > Chordata > Actinopteri > Syngnathiformes > Syngnathidae > Vanacampus > Vanacampus margaritifer. The sequence continues at coordinate 2,714,368 of NC_135449.1, forward strand.
CCAGACGGCGAATGGAGCAGGTCGAGATGAAAGATGGCGGTACGCTGAGCGTTAATTATTGTCAAAATGACCCACATTTCTCCCAAGTGCAACTTGCGGCTCCGAAAGGCTTAATTAGCAAAGGAATTGTTGCGAGGTGGCGGCTCTGCGCACAAAATCGGGATTTAATTATCGCTGCTTTTTTTTCTCCCTCTCTCGGGGGAGAAAGTGGCAGCAAGGAGAGTTGTATTTATTTGGATTATTTGCTTGTTTCACACCTCCAGCTTAACAAATTCCCCTTTCAGATGACAATGGAGCGTGACGCCCCACAAGCGCCGACGCGTGGAATTACTGCGCTTTGCTTTTCTTATTAGCGGATGATTGGGGGAAAAAGCAATCTGCATTATTACCTTGCTTATCTGTCTTGATGGCGGCGCGTAATTGCGGCGGCAACAAATTATTTTGGCAATAAAAGGAGGCGAGTGTTCAAAGGACAAGAAGTGGGGCCGCGCAGCCAACCTTTTTTGTGTTATTCTATCACTTATCGCAATTATCGCTTCAACAATTAACGTTAACTTCCTATTGTTTCTTTGTTTGTAAGCTGAAGGATGAATGAGCTGACGGCTTACGAACGGTAAATATTGCAGTGCAGTAAACAGCCGGTAGACGGGGTCGGGTTGGACTATTAGACAACATTGGATCATTTCTAAAACCCGGGTTTCGGCACCAGTTGTAAAGTTCAGATGGGAACTTTCACCGGTTCTTTTATCTTGAATGCTCGCTATACTAATAATGACAACCAGGAGACTGCATATCCTCAGTTGAACTATTTACTGGAACGCGGAAGAAGGTCTAATCTATTCAAAATGGTCTCTACTCTTAAACTGTCTTGGCCGCCCACCCACTGGTCACAGCGACACAAGTCAGCCTAGCTCATTCAAACATTAAGAGATCTAATCTAACACTCCGAACAGCAGATTTAAGGATTAAGTGTCACTTTTAATCGTCATTTCAGAAAACCTAATTTCAGACTTCTTTAAAGATTTTTGGACACCCTAGCACAGGGGTCACCGACCTTTTGGAAGCGGAGAGGAAAGCGCTACCCGTTTGACACACAGTTCTGAAATAAGAAATTTGCTCAAATTATGACTGTTATTATGTTTTTATTAATAAAATAATGAGTATTGGGTGCTCGTGGAGGCTGCCGATACAAGCCACCAATACTAAAGGCAAAAAAATATCTGACATTGAGTAAGTCCTCGGCAGTAGTCGGCCAGTTTGACACATTGGCGAACCATCATCAGCATCAGACTAACAGATGTCTTGTTTCACAATTTTTTTGTCATTGTGTTAATTTTATTTGGTATTCAGTATTGGTGAGTACTCAAGAGTGAATACTCGTATTGGTATCGGCGTGAAAAAAAAAAAAAGGTATTGAACATCACTAGTGAACATACATATCAATATGCAACACTTTAAGTCTGTGCCAATTCAAAAATTCCACAACATTCCTAGGAAATCACAATGTGTCATCCCTGACGCTGGCTACTCATGTGGGGGGTCCTTGGGGGCACTGCACTGGCTCCCTAAGCTTCTCGGGTTTGCGCCTCAATCATGGCAGTTAATGCTTATCACAAAAGTTGTATTCTCCTTAGCATAATTTTTTTTTAAAAAAAGACAATTTGTGGATAATTTGACACAATGGAGATGCCAACTCAGGTTATTTTCCATAAAGTGGCGGCTCTCAGCTGCATTTAGAAGATAATTGAAGGCTGAAGTGGTCTCCTTCACTCCCTAAGAGTCTGCACTTTTAATGTTCATTGAAAGGGAAAAAAGCTTTGAGGGGCTTAAAAGAGCAACCGAAAAGGTCATCGATGACATCACCGACAGGAAATACGATGATTCAAAATGCATGTATATAATTTCAGCATATTATTGTCGATGGGTTACCCACATATAACTATTAATTCAAGTGTCATTATTACAGTCCTCGGGTGGTTGGGGGTCACGTGGGGGGGGGGGGTTTGGGGGGCTCCACAGAGCCTCAAATTGCTGATCCCACTTGAATCTCTGCCCACATGAAGGGAATTCCTCGCTTTGCCACGACGCCAAGTGTTTATGACATGTGACAAATTTACGATCCTGGGAACCGCCGGAGCAGCTCTCGACTCCACTTCGAGATCCTCGCCGAGAGCGTCGCTTCAGCCGCCTGCCCCGGCCGGCGAAAGCGCACCTGCCTTGCCTCTCTCGCCAACGTTACAGCTCGGCGGCCGTTTTTGTTGGAGCGGCGGTAAACGCCTCAACGCGACAATAAAAGAACAGAAGGTGCATCTCCCGGGCCGGCAGGACGCGTGGACTGATAACCTCTTGTCTCGCGCTGCATGAGGCCGTGCTTATCAGACGGCGGCCCCAGAACGCAACCACAGCAGCAAGTTGACCTCATTCTTCACCACAATCAAGGACAAACACAGTGGATGGCTTAACGACGTGGAATTTATTTTATTTATTTATTTTAAATGGTGCTAACAGTTTTACGGCGGCGTATTAGGGCCATGTCTAATTTTTGTTTTTTTAGAGGGCGGGGGCAATATTCCGAAAAAAAAAAATTGAAAATTTGCCACTTTATTGCGACTTTATAAAGTGGCAAATGACGAGAAATACACGTAGCGTACTACTCGGATGTACGCAAAATGGCAGACTCGGTGTTCTTCCAGACATGGTTTCTTGAGACTTTTTGTTGGGTCTACTAATGATAGACAGGCCTACCAATCTTCATGTGGCTAACGATACCAATACTGGTATCGGCAGAAGACCCGAAACTGCATTGAAACAGTGGTATCAATATCTGTGAGTACTAACAAGTAACATGCCGATACCAATAATTCTGACGCTAATATAGGACTCTTTTTTTTTTTTCTGGAGAAGTCTAATATAGGACTTTGGATGCACCATCTTGTGTCTCGCTCATGCATGACATTAACTGATGTGTGACATGTCCACTGCATGCCGAGCTAAGATATCCGATTGGCTCTTGAATGACAGCTTTTTCATGTTGAGAAAAAAAAAAAAGACTTCGGTATCGGTATGGTATCGATATGGTATCGGCATCGGCCGATTCTGCAAAGCTGGGTATGGAAATCGGTAGCCAAAAAACGGTATCATAACAACACTAGTTGATTTATTTATTTTTTAATACTGTATTCAAAGGACCCCCAACAAGTGAGCAAAAGGAGCCTATAATGGCCATTTTGGAGCAAAACGTCTTTTTTTGGGCACAACTTTGTGGTGGGTTGGAAACTGAAGCTTAAAAAAAAAAAAAATCTAAGGAACGACAGAAATGACCATGATGAGTCTTTCATGGCCGCTTCGTAACAAAATGACAGACTTCCTGTGTCTTTCCAGGCATGGATTCTTGGGACCATTTGGAGGGTCTAATCATGACAGATATGCCTACCAATTTTCACAGTGGTTCTACAAACTGGATTTGGGGGTTGAATTTTCTCCCCTAAAAATCTAAGGGATCCCACAAATCACCAATATAGTCTATAATGGCCACTTCACAGCAAAATGGCCGACTCCACGTGTTTTCAGGCATGGTTTCTTGACACTTTACGGCTCTACATATGACAAACACTCTTATGAATTTAGGTTGTTTAGTGAAATTAGATTCAGGAGCTGAATAAAAAAAAAAAAAAACATATCCAAAGGACCCCCTGGAAAATGGCCAAGCTTAGAAACAAAATGGAAGATCCCTTATGTCTTTTTTGAGCATAGCTTCTTGCGACGTCTTTGGTGGGTCTGCTCGTGATAGACATGCTATACTATTTCATGTGGCTAAGCGAAACCAGCTGCGTGGGCTGAATTGTCAAAGAAGAGCGGTTGGCATGGCTCATCGGGAGGATGCGGCGAAACGATGAAATCGGTCAATAAACTTGATCAGGCTGTGGCTGTCAACGGGGCGCACGCAAAGGAAAACATGCTAGCAAACATGCACCCGTGACCCCGCCTACAAAGTATCAGAAGCACAGATACTCGTGTAAAAACATATTTTTCCCCTTAGCGGTTTGACAAGTTCATGTCCAAAAAGTAATACGTACTGACTCAACTCCTGTAAACAGGTGACATTTTCAAAAGTACAGACTCAGAAATATGCTAAGTACAAAACATACAATGGCAAGAAAAAATCTCCCCCGCACACAAAAATAGTTTCCCCTCTTTTATGAAATTATATAGCGCTCATACTTGGAATGGAGGGAAAAAAACGACTTATGTCATGTTTTATAAGCGCTAGCTGGCAATGGCTGAACTTTTAAGCTATCAAAACAACATGTTCCCATAGCTTTGTTGACATTGTGAAGCGACTAGTAAAAAAAGAAAAAGAAAAAAAAGCTGATGATAGAAACTGAAAAAAAATATACACTGTACTTTTATGCTGCTGTCCCTTTTTTTGGCGATTTTATGAGACCACAAAATCTTAACTGCAGTTGACTATCTCTCTCTACTTGGCTTTTTTTTTTTTTTTTTACATCATGTTGACACCCGTTCTATTTTTGACAAAGGAGTGGAACGTATAGACAATCTATTTGAAATGTAGGGAGTAAAAGTGAAAAAAAAAAAAAAGTTTGAACTAAAGTCAAGTACAGAGAGCTGAAAAGTCTCCATACAGTAAGTAACAAAAGTACTTTATTACTTTCCACCATTGGCGATACAGCCCGGCCAATTTATTATCCCAGATGCACACACCCGTGATGATCAGATGACATTTCACTGTCGGCTTCATTCTCCCGCACTGAATGGATCTTATGAAACCGCCCACAAACCAGCAAGCATATGGGTGCTATAATCTAATTAGGCGGGGGCAAACACAACACACACACACACACAAACACACAAACACACACGGGCAATGTAGGAAAGCGCTCAGGGCCTGCCTGGCTCCTATGGGACGAGCAGCAGTCAAGTCAGGTCACACTGGCTGTAAACAAGCTAAAGAACATCCAGAAGGTCTAAACGAGGTCAACAAAGGCAGCCGTGTGAACTACTCAGCAATCCGACGTCCACTTGTGAGGATGTTCGGAGCGAAAAGAATAGAAATGCTCCATTTCCTTAGGGGAAAGGTAATTGTAAACAAACTGATTTATAGGTCGACATATGCAAGCTTTGCATACCACAAAATATCCAGAGTCTTAACGGCGTCAACAATGGCAGCTATGTGAACCACTACACTGGATGGATGTGAGTAGCTACGGGGATGTAGTGGAAATTTGGTTGCGTATATGCATGTCTTCAGTGCAAATGTGTTTGTTTTTTTGCCGAGAACGTCTCAATGAGCTTGACAAGGTCCTAATGGCGAATACCGACGGCGGATTAAGGCGCCGAGTCCGGCAGGTGAGGGAGTCAAAAGGCCATGTCCCACTTTTTCCCAGCATGCCCCGTTGCCTCTCCGAGACACCTCTGACATCATTACAGAGCCGACCAGAGCGAGAAGTCAAGGTTATATAATAGAAGGCTCCATGTTTCGGAAGGTTGGAGCGCTGTTGCCCCGGCGAGGGGGACCTGGCGGGGATGGGGAGGGGGGATGGGTGCAAGAAAGAGAAGGAAAGGAAGCCAGGATAAAGGCACATAGAGGAGGAAAAAAAAAGCAAGAGGCCCTGCTGGGGTGCTGGCTGCTGGGAAAGAGCGGTGAAGGTCAGGCGGGGCCCCTGAAGGAGGCCCGGACGGAAGGAGAGAGAAAGCAGGTCAGGTCACGCAAGGTTCCTCAATGGACAGACGGCAAGCTAACAACACAAGTTGGAAGGATTTATGCTAGGCTAATAATCAATTCAGTGGAAGAACGTGTATACGAAGCTCATAGCTAATGGTGGGCTAGTTGTCGATGAACATTCGCAGCAGATGCTGTAACATTTATCCTCGTGCCTGTCTGTTAGCAACATGTAAACATTTCTTCTCCACTTCAAGAGCATGCAGATGAGCCTCTAAAAGGGGTGTGTGGTCCTCGCGCATGCGCAGTGCGCGCCACACCGTTCTGTTTTCCTGCTGTGCTCCGTGTGGCTCTGCCGTACAGCTGACCACCCTGATGGCTCCTCCAGCGGAGGAATGTTGAGACGGCCCAATATGTGGCCGGATGATGGGCCGCTAATGCGGGTTTTACGTGACGGATAAAGATGTATCGAGTGCGCGTTAAGCGTCGCGCTGTCCCGATTACTGACATACGAGTCGATTGCGAGCACCCACCCCCCTCTCCCCTCCCCCAGCCCGCGCGTAATGCCGAAACAAAGTATAACATTTCATCACACCGATCGAGAGGCATCGGCGCTTCATTACGCTAAAGTGATCCGGATCGATCTCCGCGCGCGTGCGTGCGAGCGCCTAAGCTTTAAGCGTGAGGCGGCAGAAAAGCGCCATTAGGGGCTGAGGGGGAGGAGGAGGGATGAGATCCACTCATCTGTCAAAGCCACTCACTCGCTCGCTCGTTCACGCACACGCACGCCGCCACTTACCGCGCGTTGCATGGACGCCGGCCGGGGAGGGAGTGCTCCTCCGCTCCCTCGGGGGGGGGGGGGGGGGGGGGGGGGGGGACACTGTACTGAAGTGGAGGGGGGAGGCAAGTCGTCGCGGGTGCTTGCTGGGCTCCTGCGCGGCTCGGCCACGTCCAAGTGTAGGTAGGCTGCGTGTGCGCGCCCGCCCTCCCCCAGCTCGGCGCCGTCCGGTCCGCGTCCTCGAGCCCACGCGGTTTGGGGAGGAAAAGGGGGGAAGAAGAAAAAACAGCTCCCGTGCGGGCTACTGGACTTTGCTGCTTTTCCGGCTTGTCGCCCCGCTTAGCTCGCTGGCTTGCCTACGACGCCAGTGAGGGGCACACCGAGGGGTTCGTGTACGCGCTGGATGGCTCCGCCCTCCTGCATGTGCGTGTGCTGGGTAAAACTATCTAGCGCCCTCTACAGGAGCCTCAAACTCCAAAAGTGCAGCCTCTGAAATGTGTTGAAGTAGAAAAGTCCAAATAAGCAATAGGCCTACCCCCAGTAGAAATATTGATAATTTGGCACAACAGTAAAAACTTCTCTGCACTTTTTTAAAAACATATATAGTGGTTTTAAACTAGTATTTGACTTGCGAGCACAAACTTGAAATTCTTCGTTACGTGTAAAAAAAAAAAAAAAAAAAGGCTTCAAGCCACTCTCAGATGAAGGTAACTGTAAAAAAAAAAAGTCAAGTCTTAGACAAACTATTAACATTTTATGCGTTTACGCTAATTTTTCTAGTCTCGCACAGCGTCTCATAAAGCTAGCATTGATCTGAATTGCTGTAAATTTTGCAAAAAGATTTTTCTTTGCCCGCCTTCCGCTCAGGCTCAATGTTTCAAATTTTCCTTTTCAAATATTGTGTCCCAGGAATTTAATTCGTTCTGATCTCTGTCTTGCCAATGCTTCTGCCACCTGCTGTCATTGTGGTTCCGAGGTAAGTAAACGAAGAAACTTGCTCCGTAATTTCGTTGCCTGGGGTCAGGATAAATTCGGGTTCCGGCGACAACTCAAAATAAACATAAACGTCGTCTTTTTGCAGTTGATGCCTCAATCCCTTGCGTTCGCCAGAAGCTTCTGCAGTTTCAAAGACACCTTGGGCACCTTCATCTGTGTATCAGATATTGTTCGTTTGCGTTCCATTGGCGACAATATCTTCGCGGGTGTCCTCAAGACTTCGGAGAATAAATTCACCATAGAAGTTGAACAAGTCTGGAGACTTTCCACATCCTTGTCTTGACTTATCAAACGCTTTTTTCTAATCGATACAGGTTATGAATAGGTCTTGCTGAAGTTTTTTTTTTTGCAAAAGCATTCCAAGGACAAAGATAACATTTAAATCAAAGTATTACAAGATGTGCATTGAAGGCATTGAAGGCATTGACCCAACAGTGTCCGCTACCCGAATGCTAACATACAAAAGGTTAACAATTAGCATCCGTAGCGATCTTGTTACCATTTTTTAAAAACAGATATATGAACACAAACAATGGAATGAACACAAACACACATTTTTGGAATGTGGGCGGAAGATGGAATGCCTGGAGAAAAACCACAAAAGCACAATAAGAACATGCAAACTCCATACAGGAAGGCCAGAGCAGAGATTTGAACCCAAAACACCCACTGTGAGGAAGACATGCCAACCGCTATCAAGTTAATTCAGATTTTACTTCAGGCAGAAAGATTTTCGCGGAGGTCCGGGTGACATTTGAGTTATTTGTGGAAAGACAGAAATATTCCTTGGCGCAACTTACAGTAGATCAGTGATTGCCAACCACTGCGGCGCCGCATATCAGTGCGCCGTGAGATCAGGTGTGAGGAGCATTGATGATCCACGCTTGCATAAGCAGCCGCCGGCCTCCGGCCTCGCACTCAGCGTGACCCCGGTGTGAGCGTCGATAATGCGGCAGACACGCGGCGGGGAGCCGACTGGTAATTGGCCACCTCGCCGGCGGAGCTTCTGCTCTCGCTTCTAAATCGGACGCAATGTCCAGAAAAAGACGGACACGTGTCGTCATCGGTGACTGTGTCGGTTTCTCCCGCAACGATCGGGATCAAACGCCGATTTCGGGGTACAACATTTACTTTAGCGAGCAGCTTTACAGAGCACACGTCTCGTGTGTCGTTCATCCATTTTGGATCTTGCCGTACGGCGTTAACGTGCCCGCGAGGCCCGGCCGGGCCGCTTGCGTAGAAAAAGGACATCTGGCCTGGAGGACGGTTGGATGAGTCGCCGGGACGGCCAGATGGATAATAACCGCGCTATGTAAATCTCGCTGGGCTGCAGAGAAATACGGACCCGGGGTTGAGAGCCACAGTCAGGTCGTTTGGGGCGCAGCTGTCGGCAAAACGATTGGACGTGGGCGCGCTCGAATTTGCCGGAAGACTTGCATTGCTTTGAAATGTGGCCTACTTGAATATGGGCACACTGCACAGTTATTATCAGTTAATTGTTGATTTTTTTTTTTTTTCATTATATAACCTGGACATATTTTTTAATGATGGGTTCGCTTTCTGGTAAGAATTCATACGATAATGTGAAGCCATTAAAAATAATGCGTGAATCCTAAAAAAAAAAATATATATATATATATACACTGCTTTGTTTCAGATAGATGGCAACCAGATTGGCAGCATTTTCGAACCTCAATTGGCACTTGTTGGAAAAATCAACACATCAGGTTAACATATCGTGCACTCTCTCGTTATGTTTAAAATCACAGATGTTCAACTCGTGATAAACGTTAAAGCCTTGGTGGAGGACGTATACGCTCTCGTTAGCAATCGTTTTTTTTTTTTCCTGTTGTGGGCTTTAAAAATAGATAGTTTCTGGAACGTGTGCATAATTTAAAAGCACGCTTGCTCCTCTGCGAAGCACAATGAAATGCGCCGTATGAACGAGGTTAAGCGCTCGGTGTCTCTAATGTTGGATGTACAGTATGTGTTACTATTGGGTTTTAGAGCACTTCATACAGAACATGTTACACACTTGACGCTTTGAATAATGCATACGTGACACGCACTCCCAATGCTCGGCCACTCCATTTTGTAGATTACCGGCAATCAAGTCAGCTGCCATCTTAATGTCACCCATTTATTCTGGTGTCATTTGCTGTTGCTTCAATTATTAGTGATGCTGTGTTAGCAACTATGTAAACTTAAAGGATAGGGCAGTCACACATCAGATTTGATTATTTGTCCAAACGAGACTGCTCATCTGTTAACTATGTTAGCATTAAGCTAGCAGGGGCAATTCTTCAGGCATTGCTGTTTGGTTGTTTTAAACAAATTTCTCTTTGTTCAACTCTTTGAGTGGCATTTGTTATACACATTGAAAGCGTGATTTAAACATTCCATTCAAGGTGTTTACATGAGTGGATTACACAAGCTTAGCTCCAATTCTTCAGCATTTACTATCAGTATTATTTTACTAACGTCTTTTTGGAATTGCCTTTTGAATACTTGTAGCCATGTCAGTTAACGTTACCTCGTGACCTAACAGAAATACCAAAGTGCATTTTTGGAAAACATTGAGAATGCTATTAAAATTATTAACTCATTTTTGTTCCCAAAAACATATTAATATGTTCTATATTAAATATTACCATGCTCCAAAAGACGTATTTATATGTTTTTCTGTTGTTGTTTTTTGTTTTTTTGCTAGAGCATACAGAAAAGGCTTTGATGCAGCCTCTGCAAAGAAATGCTTGAAGCAAAGGTAGTTATTACAAAAACGGCCAGCAGGTGGCAGCAGAGTATAAGAGCTCAACCAGGGCCATGTTGCAACAAGCTCTTTTGCCCACTGTTTTGTGAATGATGATGAATGATGCTAATTGCTGCAAAACGGAAACAGATAGAAATATACTTTTTTTTCCCGATGAAAGAAAAGACTAATGTTTCTTTTGGTAAGATCCATGTTTTTTATAGCAATAGAACAATATTCTGTGGGCCTTGCAAAATCAATGAAAAAGGGTGCGAGTGAGTTAATATATTATTTTACTTTATTACTAATTCAGATTTATCTTTCCGTTTACACTTAGTGTAATTTTGCTATATGAATGAATACTACTTTTTTAAATCAATTATTAATCTTCATTAATCGTGATTTCAATATCAATCAAAAATAACCGTGGTTATTTATTTTTCCATAATCAGCCCCGCAAATTTCTGCGAGAATTTCCCTGATCATAAAATTAAATCACGTTTCATGTGGAACAACTCGGCGTGTGGCTAGCTTTAGCCGCCCCATTATTGGTGATCCCGCCCCACTTCATGGAGTGAGCGCACAGGTGTGCCTTCTGAACCCTCGCGCTCTCTCTGATGTTATTAAGGAGAGATAGAACACATTGCAGCTAATAAAGCCAGCTCGGCATGTGTGCCAAGGGTCCGGTGCGATACGAGCCGACTTGTGCGAGGGTTTCTTGACATTGTCCTCAGCGGAGTCATGACAGAAGAGATATTAAAAGACAACAAGACGGCCTTTATTAAGAAATTGTCCAATTGTGTTCTCCAGAGAGAGAACGAGAGAGCGGACTACCGCTTTGATTTCTTGAACTAACAGTTTTTCTGCTTTTGGAGTTTTGAGTTTAGTCGCTTCGTAGTGTAGGGTTGCATGTGGCGTTAAATGGAAAATCATTTTTTTCTTACATTTTTTTTTGCTTTTTACTATTGCTGATAGAAAGAGCAAATTGCATTGGCATTATTCATTTATTATTTATTTTTTATACAATGTTTGTACTGATACTAAAGTAACAAAAATATGTTGTGGTGTCAATTTGTGACGTTTGCAACAATCTGAAGTGAGTTGAGGCACTTCTTTTAGACAAAAGTAGGGCTTTGCCACCATCTTGTAGTAATTAAAAATCAACTTCCATATTTATGGCGTGGCCCGTCTGCCGCAAATTCACTGTAAATCTCACTTTTTTTTTTCCCATTCAACACAATTTATGCTTGACCATTTTAAGAGACACCCCCCCCCCCCCCACACACACACACACACCCCCACCCTCTTCTGCTTCACATGCCGCTCACATGCAATGGTGGCGTCTACGGCGCACCGGAGACAGACGGCTGCTGACTAATTATTCATGGTCTCCACTGGAGGTCCATGCAGAGGCGAGCGCTTTCGCCATTTTTTTTTCGCATGGACGCATTGGATGTTGTCAACATAAAGTCTGCTTGAAAATAAATGTCACACTGGAAACCTCCTCATAGCTAATCAGCGTTTCTGCCAGTCAAGCGAAAAGTAAAAGTTAGGTTCAGCAAACTGAAAATGTTCATCTACTGGAGTATCTGTTATCACAGGGGTAACTCATTTTTGGGTGCGGAATCCAAAAGTCAACTCTATATCATATAGGATCCCTTTTTCCTTAAATAAATAAATAAATAAATGTGTATGTATATAATAAAACACTAAGATGGAATAGCTACAAGCTTTTAAAACAAAAAACAAAAACAGCATAAAATGAAGTCAAAATTAGAATGGTTTGCCAATGATGAGTAAGAGAAAAGCCAACACTAGGGGAAAAAACTGCAATTTTGGAATCAACATGTCAATTTTAGCTTTAATCAGGATTATAAAAAATAAAAAATAAAAAAAAAGTCAACAGCAGAGGTGGCAAATTCAGTTCCAGAAAGTAAAAACCTTGCCACAGTTTGGCTTTAGCCTCAGGTGCTAGCTAGCTAGCTAGCTCCCAAGCTAGCTACCATGGTGCTTGTTTTGGGAGCTAGCCAGCTAGCATCAGGGGCTAAAGCCAAACTGTGGAAGGGTTTATACTTTTTGGACCTGGATTTGCCACCTACAGTATGGCCGACAGATTTTTTTTTTCTTCTTCAAATTGTTACCCAGTGTAATTATTGGCTTTAATCAATCATACAACAACGTTTTGTGATGTTGTGATGCAATGTTTGGCTTAGTAGTTTCACTTTTATTATCCTACGCCTTGAATATCGCTTTCAGCTTGATTATTTATCAGCTTGCCCCGCCCTAATCGGCGAATTAGCACAAGAAGTCGCTGTTTTTCCAGCGCGCTTTTGTGTGCGTGAGATTCATATGTATGTGTCGGGGGGGGATTTAGTTGCTAAAATGTATTGCAGTCTCTTCAGGAATGATACAATGATGCTGTAATCAACAAATGATGTTGTTTAGCTTCATTGGGATTCTAATAGACACACATAACACATATGAAGCAATAAAAAAAATAATTGTTTAAAAAAAAAAAAAAAATTAAATTTATTCTAATCAAACTGACAAGGGCTGCCAGAAGCCCAGCTTGCCTCCCGGCGTGTTGAGTGGGTGGATGCAAACACAGCAAGCATACATGCGCAGCGCATGCACACTTGCGTGTTGCTTTTTCATTGTTCCTCGCCAAGCTTGCTCAATTTATGCAGAGAAATCATTTGGATACTTGCGCTCGCCACACAACAACGTCGACCAAACTCAATTAATGTGGCCCACTTTAGAAAATAACGTCGGTTTACTAAATGGTTCTTTTCATTTTGGATGAAAATCGATGCCGTTTCTTCCCGCTGTGCCGACCTTTTCCCCGCTGCGCTGTGATCCCAACGACATGTGGCCGACTTGCTGCCGACCCGGGAGGCTTCTCACGAAAGTGTCTTCTTCACTCAAGACAAATGGCGGGGCGGCTCTTACCCATTTATCCGCACGCGGCTAGATGGCGAGGGGCCAAATTGGAGGCCGCCATTATTCGCCTCGAATTTCCCCCGCTCGGATTGCTGATGGATGCGAAGGCCGGCGTGCTACCGCCGCGTTGTGATTCACGCCGCTGCTGAGTGTTGATAATGTGTTGCAGCCCGCCACTCGCCGCTGTTAACTGGAGACTTCAGACTTTGCGCATCCATCAGCAGAGATTTGCGGGCCCTCATCATCCCCCCCCCCCGTTGCCGTTTCCCGAGCGGGGCAAATCAGTCTTGCGGGGCCACCGAGCAGTGCCTGTAATAAGATTTGAGACGTCAAAGTGTCTCTCCTTTTGATGAGGGGAAATGGATCTGATGGAAATGAGCCCGAAATGCAAATGTCCTGCTGGGATGATGAGGCCCGGGCACAATAGGACGCGAGCGTGACACAAAGATGAGCCGGTCCCAATCAAGTGTTATCTACCAATTCTACACTGATGTTCATCTTGGAAGAAAGACGGACTTCTTGCTTGAAATCATCACCCGGACCTTTTATTAGCTCCAAGTCCCAATCAACTGGGGTTTCTTCAAATTGTCCCTAAATGTGCCAGCTGCTGCAAAGCAAGCCCCTGTTGCCTATTTCAGGACATGAGGTCGAGTTGAGAGTTTTCAAGTGTATGGAGCTACGCAGTTAAAGATGCGGGACCGCAGCTGTGCGATGTTTACAGGATTTATTTGCACATGCCGGAAGCTTCTATAAAAAGGCGATCAACAAGTGTTCCGAAGAACTGATGCTGAATGAGAACCAAAGTTCTTTGGCGGTATTGATGACTTGATAATGAAAAAGAATCATGCGAAGGCAGAACAATGAAATATTCTTTCACTAGATGGCAGAAGACACAAGTGAGCAGGCCAAGATTTCCCATGTAAATGTTAACGATGTCATCTGTATTTCAGTATACGCCCTTTTTTTTTTTTTTTTTGCCATCTCTGACAATTTCAAATATGCGCCTTGGCACAATAAAAGTTGGGATTGACTGATCTAATTAATGTAGCATTTCAGCAGAGTGAAATAAAGCTAATTCAATCTGCAACTAATCCCCCCCCCCCCCCGACCCCCCAGGCAAACACCAGGTTTCGCATCTCTGCCGTCGATAGAGACTGCGTAAACCTTTGCCATGTCAGCCACGTTAGCTCCAAATCAACTTAAATCAAGGCGAGATTGGGAAGCTGCACCGGCGAGCCACAAATCGGAGGGATGCATTATTCAGGAGTCGGACTCTCCACTATCAGCCATTTGTCAGATTAGCTCTCACTTGTTTGCATCGGGTGGGGCGGTGGAGGGAAGCCTGGGCATGCCGTAAAAGCAAACAAACTCAGAGCTAATTGGAACCATCAACATCGGGCCGGCGCTCACTGCGGCTGCCGCATTCATATTCACAGAGCTTTTGGCTTTGGAGGCTCTGCGAGGAGCGACGACGTGCGGCAGCTGCAATCGGACGCAAAAGCTCAGATTTCCTTTTTCGTTAGATGTGAAACGGCACAAAAAAGTAAGCGGCCTCATTGCAGCATTTCAAGAAAGGTACAATACGATTTAATTTAAACAAGTGCGTCAAACAACACCGCCCATCACTCATTCACTTTCAGCCATTTTCACCGAAGCAACCCCCTTCGCTCCCTGGTTGTTTTACTGGATTTTGACTTGATTTTGCAAGGCCCACAGAATATTGTGTTCTATTGCTATAAAAACATGGATCCTACCAAAAAAAAGATTAGTCTCTTCTTTCATGGGGAAAAAAAGTATATTTCTATCTGTTCCCGTTTTTCAGCAAGTTTCATCATTATTCACAAATCTGTTTAAAACAGTGGGGGAAAGAGCTTGTTGCAACATAGCCCTGGTTGATCTCTTTTACTCTGCTGCCACCTGCTGGCCGTTTTTGTAATACCTACCATTGCTTCAAGCATTGCATCAAAGCCTTCTGTATATGCTCCAGCATAAAAAAAAAAATTATAATAAAGTATAAATACATATTTGGGACACTTAAAACATTTAAAATATAACGTATTTATAATTTTTGGGGAGCAAATGAGTTAAAATAATAAAAGTTGACGTTCACTGACAAAAAAAAAAATTCTGTGTAAATAAAACAACTGCATAGCTTTGCAAAAAAGCTTCAACAACAGATATTTAATACAAACAGGTATATATTCTTTATCCTCTGCGGAAAAACGACTAATATCACTGCAGTGTACTGACTCAAGTCCTGTAGTTGTAATATTTTATGTTTACAGTCTGCATGACTGTATCATAGTGCCCCCGGTGGCCAACTTGCGCATATCAGAAGGAGTCGCAATGAATAAATCACGATGCACAAATTGTTGAATTTGTTACATTTGATTTAATTACTATATGTTTAATAAAGAATAATTTTGGTCATGGAACGAATCTCAAGGCACCGTCGTATATTTGTATAACGAGCGAAGCGTTCCGGAGAGTCTTTCTGCCACCGGAATTGGATGCTTGAAAGTCGGCGCTCATGCGGTCTATCATTGACGTCGGCCTCTCAAAAAGCCATCAGCGGCTCCCAAGTTCCATCCTGCAGTCATTTGCAAAGGAGGCGGCGTGATGACAAATTTGAAACACACGAGATGAAAAACGCTCTTTTAGAAGAACAGAACAGCCTTCAAACTTTTCCCAATAAGGATAAGGGTTCACATTTGTTGTTGCAGTTGAGTTTGTCGGTGCGCGAAGGTCAGTTGCAATCTGCCGGCGAGTGTCCGTTCCCGTCGGCGAGTTTAAGTGGACGTCCCGCGGCGTGGGGAGGAAGCAGAGAGGCGACCGCACGATCTCCCTGGCTCGTTCATTATTCACAAGCATAAGTCAAAGTACCTTTGCGGACAAATTAGAGGGGCGCGAGGGGTCAAAGGTCCAAAGAAGCGGGCGGTGACTGGAAGTCACGTGTTGACCAACATGAATATTTCATTTAATTTCAGTCAGCAACTCTTAAAAGTAGCTCGCGCATGTATTCATGCAAGAAAGGAAGGAAGTCCAAATTGAAGAGGAGTACGCGACCGCTGCTACCTGTTAATGCGCGGATGTCGAGAGCAGGTGCCAGATGTTCCTCATTAGCATATGTACATGACCGACATTTGCCCATTAACTCTTTGACTGCCAAAAACGTTAAATAACGTTTAGTAAAATCCTATGGAGGAGTGCCAAAGACGTTAAAAGACGTTTGTTTCGAAACAGAGGTGAAACTAACCATTTTCTATTGTTGATTACTGAAAAACGGAATAAGGTAGAAACAAACTTTTTTTTCTGATGAAAGATGAGAGTCCAATCTTTCATTTGGTAGCATGTGTGTTTCCATAGTCCAAACACATAATTTTCTATGGACCGTGAAAGATCAGTCAAAAATGCTTAAATCGGCTGGCACCCACGGCATCCCTTTTCTGAAAACGTCTGGCAGTCAAAGAGTTAAGGACGTGAGGCCACACAAAGTACCTCATAGCGAGACAGAAGTTTATTTGCTGTTTGATTTGATGCGGTAGAGCAGTTATTGAGCAATTCGGGATTCTTTTTTTCTTTCTTTTTTTTTTTTTTAAATAAATCACCGCCGTGGAAATGTATATTCGCGACTTGGATTCCAATCTTTTACTGCCATTGACAAATATATTCGTTTGTCTCACCCGGCTTGACTATGAAATTCAGGTCTGCAAACAACTGTAATGACAAACAAATCTCTGTAGATGGAAGCATTACATTGATTTGGAATTGATTGAAGATAAATATTAGAGGGTGAATCGGAAAAATAATTCATTTTGCAATCAAAAGCACTCAAAACACAAAACATAAAATAACAAAAACAGGACAAATTTTTCCCGCTTGGCATATTCATTTTCACAAAAAAAAGCTTGTTTCCTCTGCCTTTGGGTCAGAAACGGGTGTTTTTGGTCAAACCAAAGCATGTTCTACTGAGGATTAGTAAAGAATAGAAAAAGATAGCAACAAACAATGAATCAGTTCAGGATCAATGTCTTCATTTTTACAAGAGGAATTCTGAATTGTATGTAAAGAAATGCTGGTTTATTTCTGTTTACGTTGCTGGTAATGCCCTTAAAAAAACATTGGGAATGTAATCGTCATTTGCTTTTTTTTTTTTTTTTTTTTTTTTTTTTTACAAGCAATAGCGGATTAACTGGTTCAAATAATAAATCTGAAAAAAAAAAACTGAGATTTAGATTTTTGCCCATATTGCTCCTTTCCATGTATGACGGATGGCTAGGATAGGTAGATGTGCAAATATGTGCGCCTTGAGGAAAAAAACGAGGCGGGCATCAAGACAAATAGGAACCGGGGCATTGTGTCCAACACAAACAACGTTGCCACGGAAACGGCGAGCCGGGCCGCAATCTTCTGGCAGGGGGAAAGAAAAAATATCAGGAAATGATTTCTTGGCGTAACAACAAGAGCCCAGACGGCTCGTTGAATTGTGGGAGTTTGGCAGGCGCTTCTCTCGCTTTGCATCGGCGTGCGTAAACACCATAAAGCTCGGAGAAAGATGGAAAACCAGGCCCGATGAAGCCGTCTGGATTAGCGGCTGTCACGGTCCATTGTTGCTCCCAGCAATAAAAACATCAGCAAATAATCCCGGCAAATATTCTCATATATGATTATTCTCATCTTTGGTCCGCTCGCGGTGAGGACGAGCGACGGCCACCATCAGGCTCGCTCGTGTTCAAGACCCCACACATGGATGGACACAGCTGCATGGTCCTAATTGGTTGTTCCCATGATTAGCACTCAGCCACTTCATTAGGCACGTCATTATCCGAAATCCATCATTCATCATGAGTAGAGATAGACCGATTTTTTTCAAGGCCGATGCTGATTATCACTAGTCAAGGATAACTGATATTTGGAGCCAATATTCAATTTCAGTAGAAGGGAATAATATTGGTGTAGAAAAATTAAAAATAAATACAAATTCCAACTCTTTGTTGAAACATATGTTTATTGAACAACTTTTCAAATTAGCAAAATGTTGATTTTTTTTTTTTTTAAATCTTAGCCAATTGTCATCTCACAAAAACTTCAGGGCGCTCCCAGGGTCATAAGTAGGTCTTAAAAACTAAATGAAAACATAAACAAATAAATGTCATAGATCCCTATAGTTTTCTACCGTAAAATATTTTTCACAAAAAATTCAAATAACTGAAATGTTCAACTTTCATGTATCTTTGTTTGACTTTCAAACAAAAACAAAAGATGCAGAGAGTTCCTAGGGTCAGCAGCATCTCTCAGAAAGTTGATTGAAAAATTAAATAAATAGTTCCTTGAGGTCAACACAGTTTTAAATTGATCTATTATCGGCTGTCAGATTAAAAAAAAAAGAAAAGAAAAAAAGTCCGATACTGATATTCATCAAAATGCCGATAATCGGTCTATCCCTAATCATTAGGTCGTAAACAAAATGTAGCCAATCAAAGAAGCGGCTTGACCGACCAACAAGGAAGTGGCGGTAAATAAAACAAAATGTCCTACCTGATGGATGATGGGGGTTTCGGGTGTTGTGGAGGCTGTCGATACCAGACACAGATACTTAAAAATCTGGCATCGATTAAGTCCTCCTCTGCAGTAGGTGGCACCATATTGCAGTTTGATACGCCGGTGAATCGTCATCTGCGTCAGAAAGAAAGGGTTTGTCAACAACTTTTTTTGGTCATTGCGTTTAATAGAATTTATGTGGTATTCGGTATTATTGAGTATTCAAACAAGGACTGTTTTCACAGTCAACTTCAACTGGGGGTTGGCAATAAAGAAAAAAATTGTTCACTTTCTGCTGCTTGTAAAGTGAGTCGAGTCGACTGCAGGCTGTACTTTTTGTGACTCCCGTGCATGAGATGTTATTGAGACAAACGCAGCGTGGGAGGGCGGCAGGATTTGCACTTAATTACAATCTGCACGCTCGTTAAGGCGAAGCCAGCGACTTGTTATTCATCAATTATAGCTGGGGACTAATGAGTACAGTGATGCATCACTCCGCGCGGCGACCAGACAACGAGGCGGCCTCTGGATGTTTTAAAGACACTTGACTAATCCCGACGCTTATTAGAATATTAGCAGTAACCGCACACGCTGGAGGACGAATGTGGATGCTGTTGAGACGAGTCCCGCACGCAAAGCGTCCTCCGTCAGGAAAAATACATTTAAAAAAAAAATCACAACTCGACTTCACAAGGGACGCGTTCAAACACAAATGACATGACAGGGCCGTAACAAATGTTGACAACAGGACGTGTACCCCGATTTTGCGAGGATTCACTGTAACTGTCAAAAACCTGATGACTCATCTATCTATGGGGACATTTTCAAAGTACCTGAATGCATTGACGTCTTCTCCACCAGTCTGGTGTTGGTCCCCGTTTGTATGAACATCCTGGTGCGGACTGCGAAGGAAGCCGACAAGTGACTGAGTGAGGGAGGGTCCATCAGCAACAATGTTTACATGGCCTCCATTAACCCGACAAGGATTGATCTCTTCCTCTGCCGGCTTACATGACACCAAGGGTTAAGTGTTCCTTCATTGAGCCACACTGCTGCCGGGCTCATTCATTATTCATCGGGCGGCATCGGCAGGTGGGGAAAAACACCGCCACGTGCGCCATTAGCCTGCTAGCAGCTAACATCAAAGGCCAGCTAGCTTGATCGTCACATCTCATCAAATGATTCATGTAAAATACATTAGATTATGCGATCAGAAAACGACATCTTTGTGTCAAATGTAGCGCACAAATTCAAATATTTGTAAAAAAATATATATATATTATAATAATTCAAGCCGCTTTGGATGTGCTGAAGCCAAATGAAGTGAGCGAGGTGTGGACTAACGAGCTTGAGCGGTTCACTTCATCCCTCGCGCACGTCATTCATGTATGACACACGCCTTCCTCGACTTTCATCGCCAACGCCAACCACATGAAAGCTCCTTCAAACGGAATTCACTTTGCGAGCAGGCGGCATGTTGTAACGAGCCGGTGCACATACCCGACGTGATTGGCTGGAAAGACAAGCCGTGCTGGCGCTCATCCGCTTTATTCCGGAGGGTTCTGCAGGAGCCAACATGAGAAGCTTGTAATTAGTACATGAATGTAAAGGAATGATGTTAGGAATTTTTTATGTATTCATTTCGGGAATGGGGGTGATTAAGATTGGAAGATGATGCTCTTAAACATTTAGCTATTTTATTTATTTTAGTAACTGTAGTTTTTATTTTTATTTTTCTCCCTGGCAATATCTTTCATTATTCACACATGATAATATTTCCATCTAAATAGTCATAATGAAGCTTCTTAATGAATAATTTAGACTAGGGTTGGGCAATATAGCCTTAATATATATTTTTTTTACAAAACTAATTTCAATCGTTGCTTACAGAAAAAGAAAATGACAACATTATTCAAAACAAGTCTTTGTTTTTTTAGAATGTGGATGTGAGGAAGCAGAGGTAACTGGAAAAAGCCACCCCAAATGTGAGCAAACTCCACGCAGGAAGCTGAGATTCAAACCGAGAATCTCAGAACTGTGAGGCAGACATGCTCACCACCTGTCAACATTACTGGGCACAATAGAATTGACAGCAATGTGGAGATATTGCGTCAAGCTCACTTGAATCCTGCAAAGCGCACTAACCTTTGGAAATCATATTGAAGGCATTTTTTTCCCCCCCAAATTGTATTTCAATAATGTTGAAATGTCATTTCTTAAAAATATCTCCAGACTTTAGGCAGTGTAATGTCAGTTTTCATGCTTAACCTAAGGGCTACTTAATGAAACCGCAGCAACAACAACAAAAGTTGACATTTGCCACATATTGTACAAGACCGCCATTTTGTCGAAACAATTAGCTACATTGTATAGCATGAGCATCTCGTGACGCTTCACATTGAACTAGCTTGCCTGAGCTAATGTTTAGATAGTCAACAAATAGGCTAGGTGTTTTTAGGCTAGGTGTTTTTGCGCTGGAAAAAAAAAGTACACTCTTCATGTTATGAAATTTACCTTTAGCGACTCGACTTCTCGGTATCCAGGTGAACGCATAACAGCGACAGTCATTCACAGGCACAGCTGCCATTAGTGAGGCGGGCCGCGCAACGCATTCTGGGATATGTAGTATCTGGTACAACACGAATAAACACAATTAATTATATATTCATAATGACATGAATATTCTCTGTGAGTGACTGGTGATGTGTCCAATTTTGTACTTACATCTTGATAGACTCTGGCTCAGATGAATAACAAACAATAACATTAAATGCAAATTATAATGAAACAGAGAAATCGAATTTCTTCTGAGAAACTTTGTTTCTGACATAAGTCATCTATATTCAAATGTAAAATAATAAAATAAATTAGCCTACTTAACAGCTAGTAATCTTCTTTGACAATTTAATGACTATTTAAGTTTTTTTATTGCCCTTAAATGTCAAGAATACAGATGAGATGTGAACACATTTTTAATTTGAGTAATTTGGCACATTCCTCGTAAACAATCATGTCTGTCTATGGTTTGAGATTAAATGTGTAAAAAAAAAAATGAGTGTGGGTTTTACTCAGCAGATGGACATTTTTAATTCAACACCCAGGGAATGTTTTGCATAAAAACGCCTTCTGGTTGGAGGTATTTTTCTTTTTGTAGCAGAGCCAAATTAAAAGCCGGAACGATGCCCAATGGAGTTCCCGAAGGCCTTTTGTATGTGGACATCTTCAGAAGCTCTCCTCCAAGGAATACTGGAACAATCGACTACAAGCATTTTTATGTGGCGTTCGATTCATTTATTTAGTATAAGGAGACATTTCAGATGTTCGTTCTCTAAAATGCAAACTTAAACCACATTAGCACTACATTCATCGTCGAGAAAGCTAATTGTGTGCTAATAAATCCATTAGCCACGTTAGCTCGACTAAAGTTAGGGTCAAACCGTGTGAGTAAGCTAAACCCAAGCTAATGCTAGCCACAATAGCTCTATAATAAGCTAGTAAGTTTGTATGTCACATTTGTAGCTAAAGTAGATACAGGAATTTATGAAACTGAGTTTTTATCAGCCAAGTTGTGCGCTCATGGAATCATTTTATCTCCTCGAAGAGTAAGCTAAGTCACATTAGCGTGGCTATCGCAATAAAAACAGCATCACGGTTGAGGTTTCCTTAATATTCCTTTAAAGGTGAAGAGTGATAAAAGGTTGTCTGGTTGCTATAAGAGATATCAGGAAGGATGCCGGCAGAAAGATTTATCAAAGCCTCCCCAGTCAGTCGTAAGTAACTTCACCCAATCTCCTCTCCAAGCGCAAGAAAACACAAAAGCTGACATTTCTGTTGAAGGCCGACAGATTAGAAGATTTGAGATGAGAACGAGGCCCTGCTGGCGTGTCAAGACGATTTCATGTTGAAAATATCAACCACCGGAAGTCAAAATTAAATGTTACTTTTAGGATAGCTTGGCAGGGGGGGGGGGGGGGGGGACTTTTTTTTAATGCATAATGTTACAGTGACTTGCAATGATAATTAGAATTCGAAGCTGTGTGTCCCAATACTTTTGTCCACATACGTAGCATATGCAGGCAGCCTCCGTGACATAAAAGCAAATTTATACAGCCGCATGCTAAAAGCTTTGGCGTGCATTCCGCATGCTGCGGCGGTGTTAAAAAATGCAAACCCCATCAAAGAGTCTCCTGCCTCTTCTTGAGCCTCCATGCAAAATCTGATGAGCTATTTTTAGAAACATGTTCCTCAACATGTTTCTCTCGCAGCGCAACTTTTTTTTATGGCTCGTGTGTTGGGTCCATGGTGCAATAGTTGGCAAGGGGATCACATGTGGTGGCCAATTATGAGGCACTGAGTATATCATTGGTATATTGTGCATATTCACGGTTCGTAAAATTCACCTAGTCACTTTGCTATCAATTTTACTCATGTGGCCACGTCCAGGGAGTTTGGCTACAGTCCCGGCCGGGGTGGATCTAAATATCAACTGTAATCATGGGGAACATCATGTTGCTTGGAGATCGTCTATAATTTTATTTCTTATCTCCTGAGACAACTCTCTCCTTTCGTCCATGTTTATGTGGTACACATCATGTCATCAATTATAATTTTAAATATATTTGTCCCCTGGAAAACATCAACAGTCGCAGCTTTTCAAATTTGGTTCCTTATAGCAGGTCCAGAAAGTAAAAAAAAAAACTGCCAGTTTGGCTTTTGCCCTAGGTGCTTGCTAGCTAGCTAGGGAGCTAACGAGCTCCCTAGCTAGCTAGCATGGTGCTCATTGGCTGCTAGGGAGCAAGCTAGCTAGCATCAACGGCTAAAACCAAACTGTGGCAGGGTTTTTACTTTCTGGACCTGGATTTGCCACCTCTGAGTAAAATGAACATAACTCATTTAGTGCATTTATTTGCAGAAAAATAAAAACTGGTCAATGCACACTTCCTCGCTCACACACACAATTCTCTTTACCAATCGTGCCAAGTTTTCTTTCTGGCAACGTGAAAGCGCTTTGGAAGAGAATGAAAGCAGATCCATTCTTTTCTTTTTTTTTGGACACTTGAGTGATCACGGCAAATAAATAACACACAAAAAAAAAAAAAAGTCATCCCACTGCCTGGCACGGCCTCGCCGCGCAATCAACGGCCAACCGGCCCAAAGAGCTTCCTCTCACGCTGATCAATAAGCGGCTCATTGGAGTGACTCCTCGCCCTCCCCCCCGGGCAAAGTGCCGAGGCCCGCCAGCGGCCTGCTGACGCTCCATCTTGTTGCATCGATCCGTTTGGGAGGAATCAGGAGCGTCGGGGTTGTTGATGGAACGGAATCATGCCAAAAAGTTGAGCATTTGAGGGCGTGTGACCTTCATTGGAGGTCAGGTGACCTGGACGGCGACTCCCGTAATCGGTGTCAAGGAAGTACGTTGAAGTGATGATCTCGAATGAGCTTTCGAAATCAGGAGGCGAAGTTTAGCTTGGATTGTTTGTGGATGCAACGGAGGGTCTTGTTCTTTGGGGGCGATTTCGGGTCATTGATGTGTTCAAGTGTCCTGGGAATGCTCAGCACTTGTGATTCTGTATGAGCCGTGCACACGCATTATCACGTCATCACTGATGAATAATTCAAATGACACGAGCCATTAAGAATGGAGACGAGAGGTGAATACTTACATGTACGATGTATGCATTTATGATTTCCTATTGACCGAAGAATCCAAAGAATCCTTTGGGGAAGTTCTTTCACCAATGCGGAATGCAAACAGGTGTAGTAATTAATTGTCAATAAAGTTTTTGCTATTTGAAAAAAATAAAATAATGTCATGTAATTCTTTAATGAAGTTGCTGACAGCAAACACACAAGAAAAAAACAAAAAGGATTTATGTTGAAAGTGACATTGCAGCCTGGTTGCTATGGTTACAAAAACATAAAACTGGCCCTCACAATTTACTACCCCAAGAATGATGAAACGTGAAAAGCAGGATGTTCGTATATTATTACACTTATCTTTGTGAAATGCCAGACAGAAAAAAAATGTTATGAAAGGAAAATGAATGACTGAAAAGATTAGATATTGACGTCTGCCTGGAGGTAAACACGGTCAAATGTCACTTATTAATCTTTGCTGCCCTCTGGTGGACATTTTGGCTTCGTGTCTTCCCCACACGGTTGTGAAGACGTCCTGGAAAATTCTGCACTTATTTCATCTTCAAATTCTCACATTTTCCTCCCCCGTAAATTTTTCAATTGTTGCCAATACTTCTACAAGACATTTTTCCCCTGATTCTTCTTGTATGATAACAATTTCTATCCTTTTGGTATATGTCATTTTTATGACCTGATATTTTTTCTTTAAAATTACACAAAATCAATTGCAATTTTCCCTGACCTTTTTTCCCCCATCGTTAAACAAATACTACCGGTTTTCCAATCAAATCCCTGCTCAGGAATCAGGATACTATTGTGCTATGTTAGCATTAGCGTACAAGCTGCTATCACGTTAGCATAAGAGTAAGCAATTGTCATGAGAAGACCAATTTTACCTGTGATTGTCCAGCAGCCAGTGACGAGTGTACTCTACCTGTCGCCCAAAATCGTCCGTGAACCTCATGAGGACAAACACGACACTTAACAATTGTGAGTTTGAAAAATAATTGGTTTTTATACACAAGATCACATGACCACTAACTAACAACTTCCCTTAAAAAAAAAAAAATCAAACGACTCTTCCATTTCAGCCCTTTTAATGGCGACAGCAGGTACGCCGAAACAAACAACAGCAATAATAAGAATAATAAATATGAAATCCTGGACATGAAATGCTACAAAAGCGGCCGATGCATGCTGGGAAGCTCCCTCTACTGGCACGACCGGGCGGAGAGGGCCCCCACCCCCCCCAAACTTCTCCCGGCTCATCGGAGAAACATATGAGAGACGTATGCTAACATGCTAACTAGCATCTAACCCCGTCGGGAACGCTTCCAGTCTGAAAGTCAAAAACATTCCCGCCCTTCGTCCTCGATGGAGGCGTCTCTTCTAGGGCGGGTACATTTCAGGGTCTGATCCCCCCCCACCCTCCCCTCCATTGGCGGCTGAAAAAAACGCCGGCATGGCATGCCCCCCCCCCCCCCCGCATCCCGGTCAGTACTTATTGATCCCGAAGAGGCGGACGCCGTGCAGCTGTGGCAGCTTGGGAATGAGCACGGTGAGCAGCGACACCGTGTTGACCACGAAGTGCACGCGGTCGTATTTGGTGTAAAAGCTGGTGAGGATGTACCTGCGCGACACACAGCCAACTTGCCGTTTTCAATAGAGCATTCCCAGAAAATTGCACTCCATAATGCCGTACACTATAAAAACATAGTGACATAATTAAACAGATTTGATTGCGTCAATTGAATGGCCGTTATGCTGCTGTCTGCTTTGGCCACAAGGGGGCAGTATAAGACGCACAGATGGATTATACGCCATAACGTCAAACAGAATGTAACAATTGAAAAGTTTGATATCTTACAGGACGATGGGCGTGATGGTGAGGAACTTGCGCGAGGCGGTGAACTGCACGCCGTAGTCCATCTGCTCCCAGTGCGTAAGGAGGCGGGCCTTGCCCTGGTCGGGGGTCTCGAAGGGCGTCCCTTTGACGGTGTGCAGGAGCAGGTACATGCACTGCATTTTTTTTTTTCACAAAAATCGCATTTTCAATACATAAAATGCAAATGACAACAACATTATTCAAATGTCCTGGGTGAAGTATTTGCTGCTTGGAAGCACATATCAAAAGTGTTGGGAAATCACTGCTTTTGTAAAGTATAATTGAGTATATTGTTTAAGTTTACAGTTTTTTTTTTTTTTACTTTTGTATTCCATATTTATTTCCATGTGCCTTATTGCAAAAAAAATATCTATATATATTTTAAGTGAGGCGACATGCCACATTTACACGGCAGGGTTAAATATTTGAAATTAGTCCAAATTTACTCATATTTGTGTATTTTTTCTTCTAACTGAATCCATTGTCTAAGCGTTTAAATCAAGATAAAACCCGATAAAATCCCAAAGAATTGGAGCAGAATTTAATTGGAATTGAATCAAATGGTGAGGTTAATGCTCTGCTCTAATGAAAATTATTTTACTCTAGTCATCTGGGTTTTTTATTTTTTTAGCTACAAACAAAATCATCAGTCGCCTTTTTTCTTTTAATAATTGAGATGACCTCCACATACTCGCAGCTCTGCACCCGTGGATTCGTCAATTCACTCCCCCCCAGTTGTTTTGTTGTTTTAAAATGGAGCAAACCTCCATTTTTCATAGAAATACTACAGTTTATTAGCAATTTTTAAATGAATTTTTGGGGGTATTAAATTATTTTTTCCAATGCATTCATAATGGCAAATATGCAGATTTTGGTTAGTTGAGGACCAGCCCTCTAAAGCGGTCAGAAAAAAAAACACTGACTCCGCCTTTGTAAAACTTCGTAAACATGTTGTTAGTGCAAGCAGTGCAGGTCAGCGAGGATGACCTTTTGGACTACGGGGAGAAAGATGATGAGCACCTACCAGGTTGTGGATGAGGTTGGTGAGGGTCCACACCACGGGCACGCTGGCGAAGGGGATGCTAAGCAGGATGACGTGCAGCAGGCCGATGCCCAGGATGTACGACAGCCACATGCCGCGGCTGTTCATCACGCGCGTGTTGGGGTTCACCTCGCTGTGTGCCGTACCCACGTTCATGGCGGCCACCTACAAGTAGTGAAACATTAATCATCAGCCATCCATTTTGGATACAGCTCGTCCTCATTTGGGGCACGGGTGAGTTGTAAGCTCTCTCAGTTGATTTGGAGTCTCCCAGAAAAAAGGGTGGATGATGAAACTAGTGTCCAACTGGATTATTTATATACCACCCTTGGTAGTTGGGACGATTATGACTACTGCGGTGGGCGTGTTACTAAAGACAAAGTAGTAATTAGTCACACCAGCCAATCAGAAGGCAGCATTGGAGGAGGCTGACGTAATAATACTAAAGTCAAACAAGCGACCCCTGACCTGGATATAAAACCAGACGTAAACACTAGAGCTTCTTAACTTGTCACCAGCTAGCTAAAATGGCTACACGGCTTTTTGGCTTATCACCAAAAAAATGGCTTCACACAGACCTGAGCAGGTTCGAGCGGTCCGTTATCCCGGCGTCGGTGTCAGCGAGGCTCTCGCTTACGGAACGACCGCTAGCATCTTCGCGGCGGCCAGAGCGAAGGCTTTAAAAACGCAAATTAAGTAACCGAGAACACACGCGAACACTTCGTTTCTGTCGTCTTTCTCCAGCAGCTGACAACACGGCGGTGTTTAGAGGCCTGACGTCATCTCTACTCGCCCCCGCGTCGCGGTCAGAGTTCGCCCTTTAAGCTTCCGCCTACCCACATGGCTCTCGACTATGATTGGTTGACTTGGGTCACGCGGTCAATACGGGCCAATCACAATGCGTGCAGAAATCCACTGAAAGCGCCTCGTTGAGCAGGTTGACCAGTCACGGCATTACGTTAGTATGAACGCCATGTTGGAGGTGGTATATCTGCCAATAAACTAATGCAGGTAAAGGGACTGAACTTCACAAAGCAACAATGCAAAGTGTACAATGGCACTTACACAAACAAACACTAATACATTTGTGAAAAATATGAATCACATGTTCAGTAAAGCAAATTTGTGTACGGTACACTAGTTATTTAGCAGGTCCACTTGGCTTTGGTTTCCGTGTACCCCTAGTGCCCTGTGATTGGCTAGCGACTGATCCAGTATTTGTCCATATGTCCCCTATAACATTGGCTGTTGATCAATACATTTTTTGTATATTAATATGTGCCCTACGATTGTTTGACGAGCAGTCTATTGTTTGCCTATGTAGCACTGTAATTATTTTTTTTTTTTTTCATGGCTGGCTCTCAGGTTCACACTTGATCCGAGAACACAAAAGGAGGCCTAGTACAACCTTGCCGGCGGCCAAAAATAAAGAAAACAAGAAAAAAAGATGAGTGACAGCTGATAGTCTGCTTCTAACATCAAACATCAACAGTGTCATGTTCCAGATAAGCTCCGCCCCCCCCTCGTACTAATATTCAGGCCCGCGAAAGCCTGAGGCCAAAGGTCGACTGTGTTCTACTGGCATGTGATGTCATGTGACACCCGCAAACAGGTTGGAGCCTCCGGCACAGCGCCGTTGTTGGACGTCGCACATCTGAGCTCTGTTTGTGTGTGTGCGGCGGTGAAATATTCAACTCCTCACAAGTCAGGACAATGTTTGTTTTATGTTATTTTTTTAATTTATTTTTAATTTTCTAGTTTTTAACACTACAATGATTCACTAGCGCCTCTTCAGGCAATATGTAGGTAGGGGACAACACTTGTTTTGGACATTCAGAGAGCTTACATCATCATTATGTGACAATGTAGAAAATTAACGGTTGAAATGTTTGTACACAAATTGTTGTGTGTCTGGTTGTCAATCTAATATATTTTTTTAATTGATTAGTTTAATGTTTTACTATTTAACCAGCAGATGTCACCATAGGCACACTTTCAGCAGTCAACTTTTAACAGCGCAAATGAATTACACACACAAATATAGTTTCCATTTTGTATGAGTGTTTTTCAAGCAGTATTTCAATCTCCAGCACGTGCACCAAATTTAACATTTAAATGCACAAAGGCATGAAATAAAATTTCCAACAAGCTATTATTAATGATGCAGCGGCCGCTGAAAATCATCTGAAAATAAACCGTTCAGTTTTGCTTCTGAAAATGTACCCAAAAGATTTTTTGTACCTTTCTGAAAATTAACATTTTGTATGTTTCTGATATTTTTTAATCTAAGATTTCGAAAATGAACAGTTTGTTGACTTTAAGATTTTTTTTCTTTATACGTTTCAGGGGGGGGTAATAACTTTGCAATGTGTTTGTCTGAAAATTAGCCCAAAATTTTCCCCGCTAAAAATAAAATAAATCATATGTTTCAGAATAATTACAAATATTTTGGTTTTTCAGAAAATCAACAAAAAATATTCAGATAATATTCAGTATTTAGTTTTTTAAAAATGTTTGTTTTTTTGCACGAAGGAAGGTAAACAAAAAATGTTTGTTCCAGAAAATGAAAAAGTATTTTGTACACTTCAGAAAATTTGCAACGAGTAGTTTTGTGTATTTCAGAAATATTTGCAATTTTTCTAGGTTTCAGAAAATTCACCCCAAAAAGTCTGAACCAGAATTTTTTTTATTTGTTTGTACCTTTCATTTTTCTAAAAACATAAAACGTGTTTAATTCAGAAAATTAATGTTTGTTTCTAAAAAATCCTCATGATTTTTTTTTAATTGCAAAAATAATGCTGTTCATGTAAAAAAAAAAAAAAAAAAACATAATAAAAAAAAAACGATTTTAGATGTAACGTAAGATGTTTGACATAATT
Source organism: Vanacampus margaritifer (assembly GCF_051991255.1). Taxonomy (NCBI): domain Eukaryota; kingdom Metazoa; phylum Chordata; class Actinopteri; order Syngnathiformes; family Syngnathidae; genus Vanacampus; species Vanacampus margaritifer. The sequence continues at coordinate 2,744,495 of NC_135449.1, forward strand.
AACAACATTGTTTGTGTTTCACAAAATGAACCAAAATATATTGCCGTATATGGCAACAGCCCAAAAGTTATGAAATGCAGAAAGTTACCTGCCCTGCTGGCAAGCCATAAAAAGGTCAACAGCGTGTGGCCCCTCCTATCAGCGGGCCGAGGGTGCGGGCGAGGGGGTGGACTTGTGACCCGGGCCGGCTTGTGAAGTGACAGCGGCCTGGGCTGGAAAAGGCTGATGATGCAGGGAGTCCATTATTGGGCCTGGAGGAAGCGGAGGATTAGAACAGCAAAGAATTTCAATAAAAGAAGTGTCTGTTTCGGGTGGCAAAGGGGGGGGGGGGGGTGCTGCGTTACGGTGTGGTTGGGGAGGGGGTGGAGGGACGTCAGGGGGTTCCCCCTTATTGTCCCAGCAGTGATTGAGAGCAAGAGGAGGGGAGTGGGTGATCTCATTGTGGTCGTTGCTCCTGTGTAGGTGCTGCTTATTAGGGGGGATGGCTGATGAGGAGGGAGGGGGGGGGCTGTTGACTCTTCATCTTGTGTGAACAAAGTCTGTGGCATGTAGCCCCCTTCTGTCCCACTGTCTTGGGTCCCCCTTGTTTACGAGTGACATGAATTCCCGCCCCCGTCCTCCCCCCCGCCCCCTCTCAATGACACCAACCTGCACCGCCGCACTTTGTGGGGCTTAAGTGGCCTTTAATTAGGATGCCTCAGTGTCCGGCTCAAGAGTGGCCCACCATCCCTGTGGGACACACACACATTGGGATGGAGTGTTTGCCGCTCTCATGAAAAGGGTTTCTTTTGGACCAAGAGTTCTTGTCACTCTTTGTCCCCGCTCTTAAAAGGGAATCCTGACAAAAGGCATAGATATGATCCCCCCCCCCCCCCCCCCCAAACACTTCCAGGACGTGTTGCACAGAAACACGACAAAAAGCCCCCCGCCTCCAAAATAATACCTTCCTTTAAAAAAAAAAAAAAAACTCCTTAATAAGCCGCAGAAATATTAGACGTTCTTCACAGAAGATAAAGAATATATGCCTGTGAGCTTGTGTAAGCTTATTTTCAATAATATATTTTAATTTCCTTTTCTTTTTTTTTGCATGCGCAGAACGCAAACCAAAGTTTCGTTCAAAGGAGGTACCCCGATAGCGTTTATATAACCAAACATTCGGGTTATAAAAGGGGTAACCCAGGTGTCTTATTCGAGCAAGTAGAAACCCTGTCACAGTTTGGCCTTAGCCCCTGATGCTAGCTAGCTAGCTAGCTCCCTAAAAGGTAAACCATCACCATGGGAGCTAGCTAAAAGGTAAACACGCACCATGGGAGCTAGCTAGCGAGCTAGCACCTGTGGCTAAAGCCAAACTGTGGCAGGGATTTTACTTTCTGAACCTGGATTTGCCACCTCTGACGTCAACATCGTCACTGCCCAATGAGCATCTCAAATGTGATCCTTGTTAGCTCTACAGGCAAGATATGTGTACCTAATAAAGAGGTCAGTGACTACGTTCAAGTAGGCTGACCAATGAGGACCCACTTTCTCCCGTTTTTATTGACATGACATATTTTGAATAGCTTCGAAGTCAACGTGCTATCGCGGCCATGTTGGCGAGCGCCATCACTGATATCACATGACTCATATTCAAGTCATGTGATTTACGAGCGACATATAAAAACGGTTTTTGGCCTTGCGTCCAATCAGCAGCGGGGGGAAGATGTAGAGAACCTTCCAGAAAGAAAAAAACCTCAGCAATTGTACTGCCGAATCAAGGCAACAAGGAAACATGAAGGACTCACAGAGTTTAGAATAATTAGTATTTTTAAAATGTTCCTTATATGGTTTCATTATTTGGCAGACTTTCATGATAAATGAGGGTCCGCTGCATGTCCTAAAAGTATATTTTGTCTTCGTGACTCCAACTACCGGTGACAAATTCCTTGTGTGTTTTTCACATTCTTGGCCAATAAAGACGATTCCGATCCCGATTCTAAGTTTGCCGACAAAATGAGTCATTTCTTGGCGTCCATTGTGCGAGGAGCTTACGGGCCTGAAAGGAAGCGAAGGGGTCTAAAAAAAAAAGGCAACGGATAAAGCGGAAAGATGGCAGCGGAGGGGGCGGGGCCTAGGCGTGTTCACAAAGTTTGTGGCTACAGCTCAGTGTGTGTTGATAGCCTCCTAATCCGGGTTTTATTGGCTGCCTGTGTCCAGCCATGCTGTTGGAGGGAGTGGTGGGTCGGGGGGGGGCTGGCCAAGGGGGGGGGTCAACACATGTCCTCTTTTGTGCTAATACGCTGATTAGGCCTGAGAAAGGGCCGGACCTACTTACGGCCTTTCTCAGGTCACCGTAGAAACCAGCCCAGTAGGGGACCTCATTGACAACCCCCCCCCCCCCCCATCACACCCTCCCCCTGTGCCAGCCCCCCTCAGATGCAAACAGAACCGTAGGCTAGCGTAGGCCGTGCGTGTGTGCGTGAGACATCATTTGGCTGCGACGTTCTTGACCTTAACCGCCGGGGCGGCTTCCAGCCACGTTGGCCCGGAGCGGGGAAACACGCTTCCAGTGTTGTCGGGCGTCCGACCGCAGACCGCGTGGCCCGGGCCCCCGCGCTCGTCAATCAAAGCGTCGTCGTGTCACATTCCCCTCGCGACCAGCTCGTCATCCAAAAAATCCCAACGCTGAGCTCGGCACATTTCTGACGCTGTCGCAATAACGCGACAACGCCGGTGATGGAAAACAGACCTGCAGGCTGCTCGCATGACACATGGACATCCAGGACGGGAGCCCGAGACCGGCCCCGCGTCCCCGTTCTGCGCCCCACTCAACCTCCAGTGGCAGGTCCAGTGGTTCTTCTTCCTCTTTGTTGTCACATAAAAGACACTGTGTGTGAGAGGAGGCTCCAAGGGGGGAACCTTACTGCTGACCTCCACGCTCTGCTCACTGGATGCGCACCCAGATCACTCACACACATGCCAAGAACCCCCTTAAACAGAACCAAAAGTCCCAGTGAACCCAAGCTCCTACGAATGGGACAAAAACCTCCCCTGAATACAACCAGAGCGTCCCACAAAAACAGAACTAAAAAAATGCTGCACTAAAAAGAACCAGATCTCCATCAAACATAACATCCCGCTAAACAAATCCGAACCACTTGTAAAGAGACTAGAATATACTAAAGAGACCAAGAACCTGACAAAAAAAACAAGACCAGCACCTGTCTTAAACAAAATCTGAACCGCCTACAAAGAAGAACCAGAACCTCCTGTAAACAGAAACACCCTTAAACAGATCCAGAAACCGACCTTACACAGGACAAGACCCTCCCTTAAATAAAACCAGAGCATCCAACGAAACCAAACTACAATCCCTCTTAAACAGAACAAGAACCTCCCCAGGAAACAAAACCAGAGCCAGAAGAGAACAGAACAAGAACCTCAAACTATAAACAACCAGGTCCCCCGTAAACAAGCAAACTGACCCAGAAACCTCTGCAAACCTACCCGGAGCTCCTCCAGATGGAACAAGAACCCCCAAAAGAGCTCTGCATTTTCTCCCTCTGTACCCCGACGCTGTCACTTCTTCTGTCCCTTAAAACCAACCAGAACCCTTATAAACGGAACCAAAACTCCACTGGAAACAGAAACTCCCGGGAACAGGACAAGGACCTGCGCCTCACTCCCACAAATACAACAAAAACAAATAGGCCTACTAAGCAAAAGAAGAACCTAAGGCTAAAAATAACCGCAATCCCCCAAAACAGAACCTCCTAGTAAATTCAACCAAACAGAACAAGAACCTCTCACTAAAAACAACCAGAACCGACTAAACAGGAAAAGACCCTCACACTCACAACAACCCAATTTTTTGGGGCAACAAAAACTTGCTTAAGCAAAACAAAAACCTCCAGAACCCCTTTCAAATCTCTAGAACCTCAAACTAAAACCAACCAGAATGTATTAAGCTGGGCAAGAACCTCACACTAAACTAAAAAAAAAATACCCATCACAAGCTGAACCAGAACTCATCAAACAAAAACTCCCACACACAGACTAAAACAAGCTCAACAGAACAAGAACATGTCAGTCCAAACAAAAACCAGAACACCCCTTAAACAGAACCAAAACATTCCACTAAACAGAACAAGAGCCACACACAAAACCATTCCCAAAACCTACGACTAAACAGAAGCAGAACCTACGACTAAACAGAACCAGAACCTGTCTTAAAAGGGTGCTTACCCATCTTTTATGATAATGCGCTCGTCAACAGCGATGACGTGGTCCGAGTCGGAATGAGCTGTTCGGGGACGGGAGCTGTCGACGGGCGCTCCGGTTGCCATCTGGCTGTCGCCCGTGCGGCGGCCCGCCAATCAAAGCGGTGTCCCGTTTCAATAACCAGCCGCAAAGCGCAGGACAAAGCGCAGTCCGCCTGCAGGTGGGGTAGAAGGCTGCCGCCGCAGAAACTTCCCGAGGGCGAGGCCTCCATTTTGTGACGCATCAACATTCTTGTAAGGCACTTTTAATCAGTCATCATTGGAAGTCATGTCAGCGCCTTAGCGTGATCTCATTAAAAAGTCCTGAACGCGTCGCGACCTTTGCTACTTGGAAGGGGATCTCCTCAAAGCTGCACGGCTCATTGATAATAACAATAATCATTATTAAAGACGCGAAAAGATCAACAGGCCCTCGCGACCCGTTTTCATGATCTTAGTTTTACATCGCAGTTTAAATGTATCATGGAAAGAACTCTTAAGAAGTCTTATTTTGGTTGAGTTCCAAAGTGTAGGAGTTCTGCCTAAAATGGCCGACTTCAAAACTGAGAATCAACCGTCGAGACGGTAGCAAAAAGCTTCACCGGGCGGGACGTCACGGTTGAGGGAAGCTAGGCGCTACTTACGCCGCAGCAGCTAGCGAGAAAAGAGCTTCGGCTGACTAGCTAGTGTAGCTAAACACGTTCTAACCGTCGCTTTCGTGGCGGCGAATAAGCCACTTTTCTGACAAGTGTCGTTCTCTGGAAGGTAAACAGGAAAAGAGGGAAAAGCCATGCTAATGGCTAAGCTAACCTAAGATTGACCAATCATCGCTAATTGTTATCACGGTGGCGAATAAGCTACATTACGGACAAGTATCGTTCTCTTAAAGGTAAACAGGAAAAGAGGGAAAAGCCATGCTAATGGCTAAGCTAACCTAAGATTGACCAATCATCGCTCATTGTTATCACGGTGGCGAATAAGCTACATTACGGACAAGTATCGTTCTCTTAAAGGTAAACAGGAAAAGAGGGAAAAGCCATGCTAATGGCTAAGCTAACCTAAGATTGACCAATCATCGCTCATTGTTATCACGGTGGCGAATAAGCTACATTACGGACAAGTATCGTTCTCTTAAAGGTAAACAGGAAAAGAGGGAAAAGCCATGCTAATGGCTAAGCTAACCTAAGATTGACCAATCATCGCTCATTGTTACCACGGTGGCGAATAAGCTACATTACGGACAAGTATCGTTCTCTTAATGGTAAACGGGAAAAGCCATGCTAATGGCTAAGCTAACCTAAGATTGACCAATCATCGCTCATTGTTATCACGGTGGCGAATAAGCTACATTACGGACAAGTATCGTTCTCTTAAAGGTAAACAGGAAAAGAGGGAAAAGCCATGCTAATGGCTAAGCTAACCTAAGATTGACCAATCATCGCTCATTGTTATCACGGTGGCGAATAAGCTACATTACGGACAAGTATCGTTCTCTTAAAGGTAAACAGGAAAAGAGGGAAAAGCCATGCTAATGGCTAAGCTAACCTAAGATTGACCAATCATCGCTCATTGTTATCACGGTGGCGAATAAGCTACATTACGGACAAGTATCGTTCTCTTAAAGGTAAACAGGAAAAGAGGGAAAAGCCATGCTAATGGCTAAGCTAACCTAAGATTGACCAATCATCGCTCATTGTTATCACGGTGGCGAATAAGCTACATTACGGACAAGTATCGTTCTCTTAAAGGTAAACAGGAAAAGATGAAAAAGCCATGCTAATTGCTAAGCTAACTTAAGATTGAGTAGACTTTTCACAGATGTCTGGCTGGAACCGCATTATGCGACATCCAACTTTGAACATTCAATTCATAAGTGTATGGACTCTGGAGAAAATCAAATGAATTTAGCTTTTCTTCTAGACAAGAAAATACAGTTTGCTGCTGCACACAATGTGAATTTAAGAAATTAAAATACGTTGATTATGTAAAAAAAGAAAAAGAAAAACTAATTGTTCATATTGTCATATTTTGAGCAGGTTTTGGGAGGGTTGTGTCCTAAAATACATTTTCAGCACAATACATTAAGAAGTTTTTAGACATGCCGAGGCCAACCAAAAAGGCCTTCGGCATCTTTTTTCTTGCTTTAAAAAAAAAAAAAAAAAAAAAAACTTATTTTCCATCCTTGTCCCAGCACTTTGCCACCATGTTACCAACACTTTCTATCATTTTTCCATTCTCCTCCCATCGTTTTCCTGTCCAGTTTCCATCCTTCCGCCACGACTTATTTCTTTTTCCGTCATCTTATCTCTTCCATCCTTTTGCCTTTCTACTATCGGTCCATTTTCTATACTAGCCATCTGTTTTGTACATTTTTTTTTCTCTCCATAATTTCTATCCATTTTCCCCATCCAATTCCAAAATATTTGCCTCCTCCATCCTTCCCCCTTCTTTTCTCCATCACCTTTTCACCATTTGTACCAATTTGGATGTTGACATCCTCGCGTGTGGGCACGAACATAGCCGGGGCATCGTTTAGGTCTCCCACAAACTACTGAAGGGCGGCTAAAGGTGGCACGGTTCCCTTCCACTAATTTGTGACAACGTGAGTTGCTCCCAAAGTGAGACTGTCTTGCGCGCAGGTGTCAAACTTAAGACCTGGGGGCCACATCCGGCCCACTAAGGCAAACCAAATGTGTCTAATTCAAGTTTCTGGCTAAATTTATTTTTCTTTACATTTTGTCAGATAATCTGCACCCATGTATCCATTTATGAAGAAAATTAGCAATTTATTTTTCTTGATAAATGGATATTACCATTACCAGTTAGTCCGCTAGCTTAATGCTAACACATAATAGGAAACGCCAATGTAATACTAATAGCATCAGTGTTGTGGTGCTACAACCCTGAAACTAACAGATATTAGAAAACTGTACACACTCATGGGTGTACACTCTTTATCCTCTGCAAAGAATGACTAATATTACTGTCGCTGTCCATGATATCCACAAATCTGGATTAGAGCGCCCCCAGGTGGCCGAGGCGCACGCACGAGATCAAGATGAAAACGAGTTGCCTGGTGAAAGCAGGACTGCGGTTTGCGCAGGTTCCCAGCAGGGAGCGGCAACCGGCGGTACGAGTCTCGTTTTGCTGCGCGTGACATCACAGCCCCGTTCGCGCGACGGCCCCCGTCTAGTCGTCTGGCGTGCTGCGACTCTCCTTTGATGCTCGCTATCTTGTCGCTATTCATGCTGATCAGTTTCCTCGTATGTGAATCGGATGACTCCGGGCCATCCATCACACGTACCCCCCCCCCCCCTTCCTTCACTCCCCCCTCCCTCCAGCCATCAGAATGACAATGATGTAAAAAAAAAAAAAAAAGTGTCGCCTTTGGGCCGCGGCATGCCTGGCCCGGCCACCGCCGCACTTTATGGTTTTATTGTGGCCCCTTTTATGCGCCCCACCCCAACCCACTGGGGCGGGCGGGTAACAATTTGGAAAATTCACTGTATACATCGTCTACCCCCCCCCCCCCCCCCCCCCCCCCCCAGCGGCGTGCGGCGACATGCGCTCGCTGGCCAATATCCGGATCAATTAGTCAGGCCGCAACCTTTTCTACATTTTTTTTTTTCGGGGTGTGGGGGGGGGGGGGCGGGGGGGGGAGTTACCTTCTCCGCGCGTCCCGCCCTCCCTGCACACGACTGGAGGATGGGTCGGGAGTTTTGGGGGGTGATTGACAGATGGGAAGGAATAATAATTTTTTTTTTTCGTAACCTAAGGCCATCTCCTGTGATTGGCTTGCCAGCTGACATCTCCAACCCCCCCTCCTCCCCCCCCCTCCTCCTCCTCCTCTCCCTCCCATTTAATATTGGGCCTGTGGATGAGGCATCCTGAGGGAGAAAAAAGTGCAGCGGGAGGAAGACATCTACCTTAGGGAAGAAGGAGAAGAAGAAGGAGAAGAAGAGAGGGAGGGAAGGACGGACGGAGAGGATCGTCGCTCACTTTTTCTTTCTGGCAGCCACCAGGAGCCTCACACACTTTTCCTGGCCCGACGCGAACAACAGGACGCTTCTTCTTCTTCTTCTTCCTCTTTTCGACATTTTCAATTGAATTCCACCCCGCGCTTCACTCCTGAAAATTTCCCAAAAATCTTGCGGGGAAAGCGCAGCTTCCATGCGTTGAACGCTCCGAGCAGGCTGGCCTCATGGATTTGTACCTGATTGGATATTTGCTGTGCGTGTGGCTGTGCGGCGCGAGGGTGCTCGGAGGCTATCCCATCTGGTGGTGAGTACGCCGCCCGCGCCGCCACCCGGGCCCGCGAGCCCCCGACGACGTGTGCGGCGTTTGGGAGACAAAACATGCAAAAGGGCCTCCCCGGGTGATGAATTAGTGGCGTCGAGGGGTCCGACTTAATGATGAATTATGTGGATTTGAACAGGATTGAAATGAGTTTGATGGCAAAAATATAGCATTGAATTTGGATGTAATTCCATAAAACATGGGAGGCAAAATTCCATAAATAACAGGAAGTTAATTGTGCTAGAAATGGAGTCCAAATTCGACAACTGAATCCAATTCAGAGGGAAAAAAAAAAGTCAAAATTCTCTTTAAGATACAAACTCGATTGAACAAGAAATTCCACCAAAGCAGAAAATATTATACTGAATTTCAAAAAAAAAAAGAAGAAGCCACAATTCTATTCAAGATACAAATTCAATTGATCAAGAAATTGCATGGAAGCAGAATGTAATTAAACTAAATTTCACAAGAAATTATGAAAATATATTTTTTTTACCTTGTGGCCCAATTTATTGAGCTAAAAATCTTAATCTTGCAGATTTTTTTTAATGTTGGTAAAAAGCGTTATTTTTGAGCAAATCTTACAAAAAAAAATTGGGGTGTTGACATGTTGAAGAAGAAAAAAAGTTGCCAAGTTACAAGAACAAATCATTTTTTTTCTTAGAAAAACTCACAATCTTACAAGAACAAAAATGACTTTGTTGTTTTCATGCCAGTGCAATTTGGTAGTTGAATTCTTTGTTATGGTTACAGCTTGTCACCTCCATGCAACTTTTGAATGCTTTGGAAGTTCGACTTCTTCTTGGTAAATATGAGCGCGCGCGCGTGCGTGTGACAAAGGCGACCTGGCAGCGTCCGCGCGACTTGTCAACGCTACTACGCGTTCGGTAGCCCAGCGAGCATGTGGCCCGCCGCGCAGCGCCAGCGTGCTCTTCTGCTTCCATTTAGCGCGGCGGCGACCGCCAAGCCTTTTGCGAGGCCTGCACGCCCACTGCTGGCTGCGGCGAGGACCACCGCGCAACGAGCCGCGAAAGGGCTCGGCTTGCTGACCCCTGTTTTTTTTTGTTTTGGTTTTTTTTTTTTGCGCCTTCAAGGAACTTACGTGACGGCGGTGTCGTGTTCCCGGTAGCGAACAAAGCGCGTGGTTGCCTTTGATTGAGGCTGACAAATTTTTTTTTTTGCGGCGTGGCTCCAGGTGAAGGCGCAGGTGCTGAGGAATGGCTGTCGTCAGGAGCCCCCTCCCACTCGGGAACGTCAAACGAGTTGGGTTTCAGTGAGGAGCCCGGCGGCTGACGGAGGGGCCGTAAATTGTGAGGGAGCAGCGATATGCACATTCTGGATGCAAGCATGCAGCGAGCGCTAATCAGGAGACTTTGGAGAGTCAATTGGCCTCGTAAATTCTAATTCAAGAATGCTGCAGGGAAACAATTTGACTGAGAATACAGTGCTGTTGGACTGTCATGTTCATCGAGTCACGATGAGAAGCTTGAGGGCTTTTGTAAATGTGTTTTGTAGCCATTTAAAAAAAAAAAAAAAAATGTAAAAAAAAAAATTAAAAGACCCCGGAATTGTCGGTGTCGTACTGTAGTAGCAGACCTGCAAAGCATTTTGGAGCATGGCTACTTGAGACTTTTTTTTGTTAGACATGCCTACCAACTTTCAATTAGTCAAACTAGATTTGGGGGCTGAATTTTCAAAAGATTTGAAGGGCGCCTGGAAATGGCCATAAAATGGCAGCTTCAAAGTAACATAGCAGACTTTGTGTGTATTTTTGAGTATGGCATCTTGAGACTTTTTTGTGGGTCTACTCATGGTAGACATGCCTACCAAGTCTCACGTAGCTAAGTGAAACTGGATTCAGGGGCCGAATTATCAAAAAATTTGAAGGGCGCCTGGAAATGGCCATAAAATGGCAGCTTCAAAGTAGCATAGCAAACTTTGTGTGTCTTTTTGAGTATGGCATCTTGAGACTTTTTTGTGGGTCTACTCATGGTAGACGCGCCTACCAAGTTTCACGTAGCTAAGTGAAACTGGATTCAGGGGCCGAATTATCAAAAAATTTGAAGGGCGCCTGGAAATGGCCAAATGGCCATAAAATGGCAGCTTCAAAGTAGCATAGCAGATTTTGTGTGTCTTTTTGACCATGGTTACTTGAGACTTTTTTGTGGGTCTCCTCATGGTAGACATGCCCACCAAGTTTCACGTAGCTAAGTGAAACTGGATTCAGGGGCCGAATTATCAAAATATTTGAAGGGCGCCTGGAAATGGCCAAATGGCCATAAAATGGCAGCTTCAAAGTAGCATAGCAGACTTTGTGTGTCTTTTTGAGTATGGCATCTTGAGACTTTTTTGTGGGTCTACTCATGGTAGACATGCCCACCAAGTTTCACGTAGCTAAGTGAAACAGGATTTAGGGGCTGATTTATTTTTAATTTTTTTTTAACAAGGACCACTGGAAATGGCCAGAGTGACCCTAAAAATGTAACACAGCAGACTTTGTGTGTCTTTTTGAGCATAGCTTCTTGAAATTTTTTGTGGGTCCGCTTTGTGATACACATGCTTACCAAATTTTGTTGTTGCTAAGTAAAACTTTGGGACCTGGAGTTCACCTAAAATGTCCCCTTCAACACAAAATGGCCAAATCTGTTCAATTTTGGAAAATGGGTCCTTGGTACTTTTTTGTGCGTCCTGTATAAATGACATATTCACTAAATTTCATGTAGAAATGTGCTATTTTTTAAATTTCAGGGGGTGCACACACATGGCATGAGGAGGCCCCCAAAGCCTCTAATAATTATATTGTTCAACTAATCGCTTAGCAAAAATTTTGTAAATGAAGAATTTTTGTACTGTATCTGATTAGAATGACACGACAAATTTGCGGAGTCACTTTTTGTCCTAAGATCTGAAGGCAAAGCCAAGGAGGTTCTCACACACACACACACACACACACACACACACACACATACATACACACCTCTCCTGTGTGACCCAAAGCAGCTTAAATGGAGCTGAAGAGTCCATCTCCGGGTCTCAGGAATGTCATTATCTGACAGACCCCTCACCCTTCCCCAAAAAAAGAGAGAAAAAGAAAACTTGCACTCCTCAATCTCAGAGGGATGACTTTAAATGATTCCCAGTGCGACCACTCCACGTGAAAGGATTGAGGATGCGGTGCTGTTATTGGCAGATTGGCAGTGAATGTTGAAGCAAAGAGGGCAGGAACGTTTGTGAGAGGCCAAGGGTTGGGGGTTAAAGTTCACTTGAGGTTTGGGGGCAAAAGAGTCTTTGGACTGTGTGATGCAAGGCAAGTGCACTTCGGAGACAAACTTTCAAAAAAATTTGAAGGGTGCTAGGAAATTGCCAAAATGGGATTAAGATAATAGCTCTAAAGGAGTTGAAGACTTCCTGTGTGTTTCTGGACATGGCTTTTTGAGACTTTTTTTTTTGTGGGTCTACTCATGATAGACTTCCAACTTTTATGTAGCTAAAGTGAAATTGGATTTGGGGGGTGAATTTTCAAAAAATGTGAAGGATGCTTGGAAATTGCCAAAACGGCATTAAAATGATAGCTATAAAGGACGGTAGCAGACTTCCTGTGTGTTTCCGGACATGGCTTTTTGAGACTTTTTCGTGGGTCTACTCATGATAGACATGCCTATCAAGTTTCATGTCGCTAAGTGAAACTGGATTTGGGGGCTGAATTTTCAAAAAATGTGAAGGATGCTTGGAAATTGCCAAAACGGCATTAAAATGATAGCTATAAAGGACTGTAGCAGACTTCCTGTGTGTTTCCGGACATGGCTTTTTGAGACTTTTTCGTGGGTCTACTCATGATAGACATGCCTACCAACTTTCATGTCGCTAAGTGAAATTGGATTCGGGACAGAATTTTCAAAATATGTGAAGGATGCTTGGAAATTGCCAAAACGGCATTAAAATGATAGCTATAAAGGACGGTAGCAGACTTCCTGTGTGTTTCCGGACATGGCTTTTTGAGACTTTTTCGTGGGTCTACTCATGATAGACATGCCTATCAAGTTTCATGTCGCTAAGTGAAACTGGATTTGGGGGCTGAATTTTCAAAAAATGTGAAGGATGCTTGGAAATTGCCAAAACGGCATTAAAATGATAGCTATAAAGGACTGTAGCAGACTTCCTGTGTGTTTCCGGACATGGCTTTTTGAGACTTTTTCGTGGGTCTACTCATGATAGACATGCCTACCAACTTTCATGTCGCTAAGTGAAATTGGATTCGGGACAGAATTTTCAAAATATGTGAAGGATGCTTGGAAATTGCCAAAACGGCATTAAAATGATAGCTATAAAGGACGGTAGCAGACTTCCTGTGTGTTTCCGGACATGGCTTTTTGAGACTTTTTCGTGGGTCTACTCATGATAGACATGCCTATCAAGTTTCATGTCGCTAAGTGAAACTGGATTTGGGGGCTGAATTTTCAAAAAATGTGAAGGATGCTTGGAAATTGCCAAAACGGCATTAAAATGATAGCTATAAAGGACTGTAGCAGACTTCCTGTGTGTTTCCGGACATGGCTTTTTGAGACTTTTTCGTGGGTCTACTCATGATAGACATGCCTACCAACTTTCATGTCGCTAAGTGAAATTGGATTCGGGACAGAATTTTCAAAATATGTGAAGGATGCTTGGAAATTGCCAAAACGGCATTAAAATGATAGCTATAAAGGACGGTAGCAGACTTCCTGTGTGTTTTCGGACATGGCTTTTTGAGACTTTTTCGTGGGTCTAATCATGATAAACATCCCTACCAAGTTTCATGTCGCTAAGTGAAATTGGATTTGGGGGCTGAATTTTATAAAAATTTGAAGGATGCTTGTAAATTGCCAAAACGGCATTAAAATGATAGCTATAAAGGACGGTAACAGACTTCCTGTGTGTTTCCGGACATGGCTTTTTGAGACTTTTTCGTGGGTCTACTCATGATAGACATGCCTACCAAGTTTCATGTCGCTAAGTGAAATTGGATTTGGGGGCTGAATTTTCAAAAAATTTGAAGGATGCTTGTAAATTGCCAAAACGGCATTAAAATGATAGCTATAAAGGACGGTAGCAGACTTCCTGTGTGTTTTCGGACATGGCTTTTTGAGACTTTTTCGTGGGTCTAATCATGATAAACATCCCTACCAAGTTTCATGTAGCTAAGTGAAATTGGATTCGGGGGCTGAATTTTGAAAAGTTTTGACTGACAATTAGAAATTTCTTAAGATGGTAGCTTCAAAGCACCTGTGTGTTTTTTTGACATGGCTTCCCGATACTTTTTTTTGTCGATCTACTCATGACAAGCCTACCAAATATCACGTTGCTCAATTGAACTGGCTTTGAGGGTTGAATTTTCCGGCATAAATGAACCTAAAACCTTTTTTTTTTTCTTCTTTTTTTCTGGAGAGCTCAGTATTGTTCATTCGGTAATTTTACCGATTTGACATGTCATCATCATTGCTCTTTTTTTTTTTTTTTATTACAATTTATTTATTTATTATTTTATATGTGGAATGAACCTAAAACCTAACGAGGAGTCTTTTGTGCATGCCTTCTTGAGACTTTTTTTTGTGGCTCTACTTTTGATAAACACGCCTCCCAACTTTCATGCAAAGAGTGAAACTGGCTCTGGGTGCGACGTCAACGTGCAGGAGCGAGAGAGTGAGGTGAGCTTTTCACCAGAACATTTCAAAGCAGGCATAATCTGGCCCGTCATCAAAGCAGATGCACAGCGCTCATGTAGGAAATGACAAAGCATTCACAATCATACCCCCCCACCCCCGCCCCCGCTCGCACCTCCACCTCCAGCGTGCATGGCTATTAGTGGCACTAAAACACAGGCCGGGCCGGTTCCTCAAAGGGAAACCTCGGAGGCCCCCGAGGCTACCAACTCATTAAGACTGAGCACACATTCAACGTTTAAAAGTCTTCATTAGCTCACCCGTCTTCACCTGCTAGCGCGTTCATTATGAGCTAAGACACATGAGGTCACGTGCACGACAAACTAAGGGGTGTGCTGATAACACCTGTGCAGCCCCTCCCCCCTGGGTCATATTGACCCGGTCAAATACGGCACAAAAGTTTGATGAAAATGTACGTTCAGACATGAGAATCCATCCGACGTGAGGATTTCAACAATGGGACGATTCACAACACGCAAGCAACAACACCACCACCAGCTATTTAATTATCAGCACGTAATATTTTTTTCAAAGACGCCACGTCCTAGCTCTCATCCCCGCAAACAAATTCCAGAAGCGCACCTGAAGATTCCACACGCTCTCGTGCGAGTTTTGATTTGCGTCGGACGGATTAGTGCTGACATTTGGAGCGCCGAGCCAACAAGCTAGCATCAGAATAGCAATGAGCTAACACGCAGCTAAGATCATGCTAGAAGTAACGAACCTGGCAAAACTGCAAAAAAAAAAAAAAGCTTTTTTTTTCCCAACATCCTGTCTTTGTGAAGCGGGATGACACCGGCCAAAACAAAATGACTGCGTAGACTGGACTTTGTATCTCATTGTCTCCAATTACTCCCAAGATGGTAGCAACTCGTCATCTGTATTCAGCGCAATACTTGTTGTATTTTCGTGTCCAAAGATTAAAGCATTGATCTCAACAAGCCCGAGTTACTAAGATCTCAAACAGCGGGTGCTAGATTGCAAAATTTGAACATTTGGGTGGGTTTACAAAAAAACACAAAATGAAGTTTGAAGTGATGGAATTGGAAGTGTTAGCGGAAGAGGCAAACAAAAATATGACTCAGTTACGGGAGTCAGCAAAAGCTAGCAACGCCAAACTTCAGGTGAAGTGTGGTTTCTTTTTCAGAAATAGAACCTGCTTCTATCGCAGGGTCAAAAAGAAATTGGCGACAGCGAACTTCTTGCGCCGTTTTAACGACGCGTTTTATTTGAGTGCACGACGGCGTATTAGGGCCACGTATAAATATATATATTTTTTTATTCAGAGAAAAAAACTTGCAAATTTGCCACTTTATAAAGTGGGAGATTTAGGTCGGGTTTTCAAATAAGGAGATAGTAATTGCTTATATGGTGTTAAGCATTCGCTCTTTGAAGACGCCTCCACACCCTAAAGATCAAGCATTTCATTTAAGTTAATTTCCTAAAATGTGTATCTAACTTTTATGTTTCCAGAATTATTATTTACACATTCATAACTATTTTTTTTTTTTTTTTTGTACAAGTATCTAAGTTGATGTGTCGAATCTGCTGCTCTCGGTCATTCACTTGCATTTACCTCAAGTAGGCTAGCTTCTGATTGGTTCGTGTTAGTCAGCTGATAAGGGAATCAGGAAGTGTTGTCGCTCAAGCTTCTGTGTATGACGAGTAAAGTTTAAATTAAGAATGAATCCGTCTCCATCCTGCCTTTTCAATTTATAAACAGTGTCCCATTAACCACCAACAAATGCTCACATTAGACTAGAAGTTTTTTTCTCGCAAATTTGCCACTTTATAAAGTCGCAATTTTTTTTTTTCAGAATATTACCCCCCACCTCTGTGGAAAAAAAAATATATAATATATACGTGGCCCCAATACGCCGTCGTACAAATGTCTCTGGTCCTTGGGTACTGTTTCTTTTAATTTATTGAATAATAAATAAATAAATAAATAAATAAATAAATGTAATTTCTAAGTCTCTTTTAAAGGCTCGATTCCACCTTATGTTTGTGCTTTACTGCGATAAACAAGCCGTTGCTACGCCTTTGCGTTCTTGCACGACACTTGTTTTATCTTTTCCCCGGGTAAGGCGTGAGTTTGCAAAAAAAAAAAAAAGAGCATTTAGCTTTGATGGCCCCGCGGCACGGAATACTCTGCTGACTAAAGTGAAACTCTCTGAAGTCATATTCGGCTCGGAGTTTTCCGTTTGATCCTGAGGGACGACCCGTTTGAAACCACTCAACGCTGCCTGTGTTCCAAATTTGAAAATTGGTGTTTGTTGTTGTGTTTCAGTTTCCACAGCTTCGTTATGACATGCGCTGTTGACCTCTCGGCCAGGTCGGTGATGTTCCACAAATCTCAATGAATTGTTATCTGGTTAAAAAAAAAAAGGGTTGAATAAAAATAGGCCTTTTGTTTGATTTACTCGTCCTGGGAATTGGATGCATCTGGGACAGGACACTGAAAAAAAACTGCTCTGCATCAATCGCTTAGTGTGCTGAAATGAGTTTTTGGTGCTATGGCATGACACCTTCTTGTGACACCCTCCAAGTGAGTTTTTAGGTCATAGGAATCAAACTCAAGGACTGAGGGCCAGATCTGGCCCGACATATCAGTTTATGTGGCCTGCCATGTTTCTTGCTAATATACTATGATTGCAAATGTCTAAGGGCATAAATTTATTTATATTCCGTGCGGTAATTTTGCCCGTTTGGCCTACGCGAGACTAGATTTGTGCGCCCGCTTAGTCACATCAAGTTTGTGCCGTTTTTTTTTTTTTTGCACGCGTAAGCCTCGAGTAAATTAAGCCTAATGTGTCTGATGGTCTCGGCGGAGAGTTCACAAGTTTACGCCGTGTTCATCTTCCCTCTCGTGACTGCAGGGCGTCCTCGTCCCAACGCTGCACTCCGGCAGCAGCAGGATGAGCTGCGGAGCTCCCGACAGGTTGGAACATCTTTCAATGGTCCTGTCATTTTTTATCTGATCAGCCGGAAGCTGTTGGACTACAAATCAAACGTGTGCCAGAGAAGAAGTCGTCAACACGAGGAAAAAGTCCCGTCCTTGAGAAAAGCCGCCAACCATCCGTAACCCACTTTTTCCGCTATCTTCGGCTCTCCGTGGACCTTCTTTAGGGATTCGGCAACAGCAGCAACGCGCCGGGGACTCGCTTAGCGATGCGAGCGCCCACGGGCGAATATGACAAACATCCGCTTGCGCGTCCACGTTGCGAGGTAAATACGAGTTGAATGCAAATAGCGTCCCCAAAGTCACCTGGGATGCGACACTCCAGGCTCAACGTAGCATATGCTAGCCTGACTTATTAACGAGATAAAGTTTGTTTGCGAGTCTTTTATTCATTCCTTTGCAGTCGTTTGTATCAAAAGGTCACCTTTGTGAACAGATCACGTCCTGTTTGGAGGAAGTCGCCATCTGAAACAGTCCGCCAGTGGCATCTTAGCCTCGGGGGTGAAAACATGCTACATGCTCGTAGCTTTGTGTACGTCAGCCCAGCAATATTTTTTTTTTTAAACTGTGAATAAAGTTTCACAATAAGAGCAGACGCTACAGTTACAGGACCGGGACCGATTCATGGCATTTCAAAGGGGGAATTGATTCTACGAGTAAATTGATTGACCTCAAGCCATACGTTAAGCTGCTACTGTACTTTCAGATGAGCCCACTTAGATCGCAACAGAGAAAACCCCCAACCAAGGCTGCAAAGCCCCCCAGGCCATAAGAGGCCCCACGCGGGACTTGCCGAGGCACGCACCTGCCAAAGCCTGCAGTTGGCCGCCGCCACCGCCGCCACTCTTTGCCGTTTGTCCCAGCGCCTGCAGCGGATTCCCCCGGATGGCTGGCTGCCTCCGTGGAGGTCTGCCGTTCGCCGCCCCGGTCGGGACATGTTGCTGGCGGCTTACGAGAAGCCGGGAAAAGCAAGGAGGAAGGCGGGAGGGCAGGTGGGGCGGGGCTAGCGCGGTCTACGTGCTGTCACGACTCCACTGACATCCCCTTGGGCTGAGACTCATTCCTCATCCACCCTGCGGAGTGACAGAACGTCCAAAATCATATTTGGAACGCAAGGTTGAGAATGTTGACATCCAAGATGGATGACTACGCTAGCACAGTGAACGCCATACTATTCGGGATTTGAAATTCACAAATTGACCGACTAGCGTTTGTGCACTTTCACCCATTCGCAATTTTTGTGCACTTTCTTTAATGCCCTAAAATGTCACAAGATGCCGCCAAATGCCAGGCCAAAAGGAGAATACTAATTGGTGTCAAGGAAGTATGTTGAAGTGATGCATCTTGATTGCTCTAAGATCTCTGTAAAAATTGCGGTTTTTTTTTCAGAAGGGGGTTGACAACTTCCGCATGCGAGTGTCTGGTCGTGAGCTGTGGCTGACAGCAGCTCAAGTATGAGTGTGCTTTGAATGTGTTTTGCTGTTCTCTGCATGGATATTGTCCTGAATAAAACATACAATCATAACGTGGTAAAATATAATCCTGATAATGCACTGTAACAATGTGAACTGATGGTGGCCTGATTTTATAATGTGAACAAACTTCCCATTATAAAATGCTAGCTGGATAGCTAAATAGATAGCCGGATGGCTGGATAGATGCATGTAAAGCTAGCTAGCTGGTTGCTCGCTAACTAGCCAGATAGTGAAGAGGAATAATGGACGCCCCCGCTGTAAAACGTCGCTACGTCGGGGGTCACCATTTGAAGAGGAATAATTTAATTTTGTCCTCTTTGTGTGTTCCAAAAATGAGGATAGATTTAATGTAAGAAAAATACACCTTTTGCAAAAATGATTTAATAAAAAACAGAGAATCTCTGGACAGATAACAGCTTCCGATTTTATCACTTAAAAAACGTGGGATTTTAGAGCGTCAAATGTGTCTTCTTTCGGGTGGTGGATGGCTTTTATTGTTTTAGGACCTCCCCTCTTTTATTTGTAGACAAAACATATCTCAATACTTTTCAAGAACAGATGGCGTAAACAAGGTCAGATCTCGGTGTATATATTCGAGACTGAATGTTATATAGTTGAAGGATCTATTTTTTCCCATAAAAACATCTCACAAACAAGTTAAATCAAATTCACGGTGGCCGTGACTGATGAAGAAAGTAAAAAGTGTGTGCGTGCATTATTTTAAAGCAAATTCTGTTTTCAAGACCGAAATGTGCGTGTACAAATAAAACAAGAAATTTTGGACCAATCAGTGTATACCAGCCTAAGGAGTGTGTGTGTGTGTGTGTGTTTTTGAGACAAATTCTGGTTCAAGGGCTAAATGTGCTTTCGCACAAAACGCTGAGAAGGAACTTTTTTAGACTAAATAGTATGTCCCAGCTTAAGGCCAGACCATACGAGGTCGACATCATCTGCTCTGCTCAGGACACAAAACATTTCGACAAGGTTAATGTGAAAAATTAAAATGTTCATAATGTATAACAATAGTTGATATATAAAATTAGGTATTAAAAATGTTATAATATCTTTCAATAGCTAGATAGAAATTTAGCTAGCTAGGTAGGTAGATCAATAGATAGTGTAGCTTGCTAGCTAGCATTGCTAATGTTATGCTAATGTTATCATTTTATAGTTTGTGAGGTTGGTAGTGGTAGCAAAATTGTCTTCATACTTGACTTTGTGCTGTCAAGGGGGCTGCAGCTTGCTCATCTGTCGCTAGCCGCACTGATTGGGTCGCGCCCCGCAGGGGGTCTCGAGGTCATCCTGAGTGGCGCTATGATCTGATCGCTGTCAACCCCCACCAAAGCGCCGCCACCCTGGGAGCCTTTCAAGTCCCCCGGCGTCGTGTTGTCCACTCGGACCCCGAGCTGCTAATCAAACGGATATTGTTTGCGGCAGCACAAAGTGATCCGAGTCACGATCAGCGTCTCTCGAAACGAATCTGAGTTTGTAGCGATGACATCAGCGCCTTGGAAGTGTACTACTGTCCTTGCATGTCTTGATTGAGATGAAAAATGAAGCTGACGGACAACTCGAAGACTGTAGTCCAACCCCTGATTGATTGATTGAGAGGCCAACCCTCGGTCCTCCAATAAATAAACAGGAGCTGTCAGTATTGAGTACATTAGTGACTCACCACGAATGGTTGCGCTGTCAAGAGTTGAAGGAGTCTGCTGTTGTGGTGCGGCAGGTTTCCATCCCGAGAGCCTCCCCCCGGCACGCCACCGTTATTGGGAATGTAGGAAGTTCATAGAGGACACAAAGTGTGAGGGAGGAATTTGCGCTGAGTAAAAGCAAAGAAGGAACAGGATCGCATTTGCCTTACGACTTGACCTGAAACAAATTGAGTGTATTTATTTGAATGAGTATAATCTGATTGACTCACCTGATTTCCTTTACTTTGTGGTAGCTGCTCTTTAGTTCTGACTTCATGGTGGTTTGAGACATTTTGGACTTTAGACTTGTGACTTCTGGCTTCATACAAATGTGGTAATAGCTCAAGAATTTTTTTTTGATTTTGGACACTAGTGTCTTAATGGTCTTGAAGCTCAAGACCAAGTTAAAGACTTAATACCAGTGACTCAAAGGTGTTGATGAAGAAGTTAAAGACTTAAAGTTAATCAATTCAAAACTTTTGACTTTATTGACTCCTTCAGTAAAAGACTTGACGTGAAAAGCTGGAGTTTAAACTAGAGCCTTGAAAGTTTTGCAAACCAAGAAAAAGTCAAAGACTTAAAGTTAACCAAGTTCAAGACCCCTTATTGACTCTGTTGTAAAAGATTATGTTAACGACTTAACGTGATAGACACCCGACTTTGGCACCAGTGACCTATAGGTTTTGTGGCTCAAGAAAAAGTTCAAGATTCTATACTCCATTGACTCCAAGACTTTAATCTACAAGACTTTAGTCCTCTACAAGACTTTAATGTGAATGACCGGATTTTGGACTGGGCACTAGGGATCAGAAGAAGTTGAAGACCTAAAGCTAATTAAGTTAAAGACTCATTGACTCTAATGTCTTGAAGGGCTTGTATATTCATTAGACGTAAAGCGAAGGACTCTTGACTTAAGAATTATTCTAGTGTCTCAAGGCATGTGTGGTAGATGTAGGTCTGCTGTTTCCCAAGATACTGACTGACGTTGTTGCTGCCCCCCCCCCCCCCCCAGGTCGCTGGCCCTGGGGCAGCAGTACTCATCTTTGGGCTCCCAACCCATCCTGTGCGGCTCCATCCCCGGCCTGGTGCCCAAGCAGCTGCGCTTCTGCCGCAACTACATCGAGATCATGCCCAGCGTGGCCGAGGGAGTCAAACTGGGCATCCAGGAGTGCCAGCACCAGTTCCGCGGGCGGCGCTGGAACTGCACCACCATCAAGGACAACCTGGCCATCTTCGGCCCGGTGCTGGATAAAGGTACGCCGGCCTTGCGTGTTTGCGTCACTGTGGGCTGACTCATGAGTGGCGGGTTCAGAAAGGCTACTGCAAGCCGTTACAAAACCTCCACATGTAGCAGAGAACAGTTTGGCGCCCGAGGCGCAGGGCTGCCTGAACTTCTGCTGCCAAAACACTAACTGGGGCAATTACAATAATAGACACCTTTCCTGGCTGCAGCCAGCGCAGACACAAGCACCGACACATTCCGCTTGCATCCACATTTGTCCTCGCCACCTTTACAGTGCACCGCATTAAAGAGGGTCAGCGCGCCGCATCAGTCAGCGAGGTTCCAGTCAAGTGCCCCTGAAACACTGCACACATTCATCAGGTGGCTCACAGGCGGAATATTAATTGTCTGGACACCTCCTGCGAGGGCGACGGTGGGATGAGGCCTGGCGGTCGGCGCTTGGGAAGGTGGACGCTTGTGTTGCCGCTGATTGGAAAAGAATCAGCTTGTGTGTGTGTCACAGGCGAATGAATGTGGGCAGCGTAAGCAGTCCAAGCGCCTCCGTCAACTCAAAAGGAGAGGGGAGGCCAAATGAGATTACAGGCAATAGAAAAGGGCCAGGGGGCTCCGCTCAACCCCTACTGTGCATGAAGGCCGCTGCTTGCCTCACACAGTCCGGCTCCCACGGACGCCCCATTCACACGCCCTTTTGACTCTGTCATGAACAGGCTGAAAGGGAATCTCTCCCAACCTGGCCCGGGTGCGCTCTTCGGGACAGGGAAGCGACCCGGCCTCGGACGTACCGAGCTGGCTTGGGGAGGTTGGAGCCCTACAGCGGGGCTGGTGGTAGTGGTGCATGGGATTTCTGTTGAGGGGGGGGGGGATGAAGGGAGGGTGGGGGTGCGCTTGGTTAAGGGAGTTTAGGGAATGCCAGCTCAGGGCAGAGCGGGGCGGAGGGGGCGCGAGTCGCTGGGCTCTTTGTGTGGATAACGCAGTGTGACACACAGGAAACAATGGCGAATTGATGAGCCCAGCAGGTAGAGGCAGCAGCAGAGCTGGACCTGGCCCACTAGCCGACACGGCGAGCCTTGTACATGACGACCCGGTTCCGATTTAGCTGGAACCGCTGATTTGACTGATATCATCCAAGATAGTTGTAATATTAGTCTTAAAGTCAAAAGGTTAATGAAGGAAGAAAGTCTTGGGAGCAATTGTTACATTTTATTGGCAGGCACATTTGATGATACAGCAATCATTTATTGCAAAATATTTTGCGGAGCCCAATGTTAGACCCATGTGGGTCCAATGACCCCAGTTTAAGAACCACACTTGGATCTCTCAAACAAGCAGTGTAGCAACATGTTGACTCATAAAGAGCCTAGGTGGGTGGCGGACTCATAGTCCTGGAATTTCTGGCTCTACCTGAGTAAACCAGGACCCCCGCCCGGGCCCAGCGTATCAGTATGCGTTCACATTTGTGTAAGAGGCGGTGCGTAATGGCAGAGCCACAGACAACAAGTGTGCTGCGATTATGAAACAATGGTGTCATCTTACAAAATGAGCCGCTGTCTTCAAAGGCAGCGTCGGCTAAGAAAACGGGCCGACGTGCTGCTAGGTTTCACCTGAAGGCGTTGAGCGCTGAACAGGGATGGGTAAGAGATGAGGTGGTGTGGGGTGGGGGTGTTGGGGGGGGGGGGGGGGTGCGGTTGACAACATTCCTGAAACACTATCCAGATGCAAAGCAGCACACCTCAGGGATGACAGGAGGTCATGAGATCCCACGGAGCGCTAAGGCCTCACTGACACCGCCACAAAGGGCTGATGTCACTGCAGGGACTCGGCTTTTCCCAGGAGTCCTCACTCATTCCAGAGTAAACAAAGTGTTTACTGTCCTTATCGTCCAGTGAGACGTGGAGGAAAGGTCCTGCCTCATCCCCAAAGAGGCTCGTCAGGGGGGGTTCTTATAAACCATCCAGCACGGGTGACCTGGTGTTATATTTTACGCACCATGTCCCGCCATTCTGCGGTTTTGGTGATACCAATCAACCAGAGGCATCAACGGGTTCCATCCATACATTTTCTACACTACTTATGCTCTTTAGGGTCCTGAGGGATCTAGACCCCATACGGTCTTAACTTTGGGCGAGAGCCGGGTTTCACCCTGAACTGGGAAGGTTTGAAGGAGCTACGTGAGGAGTTGTGGCACTGAGTTAGGAAATCTGGAGTGGCACAGAATTTTTTTTTTAATTGTTTTTTTTAAGACTAGTACAGGTCTAGTACGAGAAGAGTAAGACCGTGGCAAATTGAGGTATGCTGCAGCAGAGACAAAAAACTAAGTTGGAGGTGGGATAGTCTTCAAGGATCAGCTCTATCACCTTCTCGTTTTGGAAAAAGGAGATTTCGTGGAGATGAAATTTTAATGTGTGGTGAGAGGAAGAACCGAGAGAGATGGGTGGAGGGTGGGGGGGCTTTGTTGCACTGGAGTTGCGGTCACTCACAGACAAGAGTACGCGTGTGGGAATGAAAAACCCAGTGCAACGGTGAGGGTACAAGGAGTCGAGGTAGAGAAGGTACAGGAGTTCGTCTGCTTGGGATCATCAAAAAAGGTGGTTTAGAAACCGTGATATAGTGAGGAATCTTTCCAAGTAGAATCCTCAAGTGAGTGTCCTCTTTGTCCTGAGCAGAGTTGCGCTGAAGGGAAGAACTCTGAATAGCAGCGTCGGGATGTTGGCAGAGCTCACATTTGCTCTTGACCATGTTTAACACGATTGACACACTCTCTCCTTTCTCTCGCACCCCCCCCAACCTGTTTGGTGCCTGTTCTACGTCTCCCGCAGCAACCAGAGAGTCAGCGTTTGTCCACGCCATCGCCTCGGCCGGCGTGGCCTTCGCCGTGACGCGTTCTTGCGCCGAGGGCACGTCCACCATGTGCGGCTGTGACTCCCACCACAAGGGACCGCCCGGGGAGGGCTGGAAGTGGGGCGGCTGCAGCGAGGACGCGGAGTTCGGCGTGCTGGTGTCCCGAGAGTTTGCCGACGCCCGAGAGAACCGACCCGACGCCCGCTCGGCCATGAACCGGCACAACAACGAAGCGGGACGCACGGTAAAAACTCTTAAAATGTTGCTTCAAGCATCTTCTAAGTCAAGGTGCTGATGTATTTTCAATTCCAAAAGATGTGTCAATGGTTGTCCGGATTTCCTTCCGTGACAAGAACGTCAATAAGATGATTGACGCTTTCTTTCGTTTGGAAGATTGGCCGATGTTTCTGTGTGAGCTCAAAGTGAACACTTCACCACACGCAACACACCCACAGTAAAAATTCCCTGACTGTCAGTCAGGTGCGTGATTTGGGGGTGAAAGTCGGGACTAAACGCATTAACGGCTGGTCAGGACCACACGGGGACAAGCCGGCAGGGTGCCCGTCTCGCTCGTCCACCTGGCCTTACTTGTGCTGCCTGGGCACCTCAAGCCCCCGGTTTGATCTCACCTGTCCATTTTCTGGTGGGGCGGTGAGGTGCACGGGGACTTTTTTGGTGAGGTTAAAGGTAGTAGGAGCCTAAGGGCGGCCTCCTAATGATGCTGCACCCCAAAGTCTCCTTTACAGGGTAGAGTTAAAACTACTTACTGCAAATAATTAATATCTAGCAAAAACACATCGGATGATCTCTCACGGCATTGTTTTGGGGAATCAACGGCTCCCAGTACTTTTCTTAATCCCAGGAAGACGGCCGTCTACTTTGCTATCTTCTGACTTAATCAAATTGATTTGAGAGTACAGTAACAAAGTTTGTATGCGGTTACTTGTCACCACTAGTGAATCCACTGATGAAACTTTTGTCTGTGGGTGTCAAGTATGCATGACCGCAGGCTTTGGAATGTTTCTATCTCGGATTCCATCTCTCTTCCCGAGCAGTATCATTGCATCGACATTTGAACAATGTCATGTTGTGTGTCGCCCCAGACCATCCTGGACCACATGCATCTGCGCTGCAAGTGCCACGGCCTGTCGGGGAGCTGCGAGGTGAAGACGTGCTGGTGGGCGCAGCCCGACTTCCGCATGCTGGGCGACTACCTGAAGGACAAGTACGACAGCGCCTCCGAGATGGTGGTGGAAAAGCACCGGGAGTCCCGCGGCTGGGTGGAGACCCTGCGCGTCAAGTACGCCTTCTTCAAGCACCCCACCGAGCGCGACCTGGTCTACTACGAGGGCTCGCCAAACTTCTGCGAGCCCAACCAGGAGACCGGCTCCTTCGGGACGCGGGACCGCGCCTGCAACGTGTCGTCGCACGGCATCGAGGGCTGCGACCTGCTGTGCTGCGGCCGCGGCCACAACACCCGAACTGAGAAGCGCAAGGAGAAGTGCCACTGCATCTTCCACTGGTGCTGCTACGTCAGCTGCCAGGAGTGCATGCGCGTTTATGACGTGCACACGTGCAAGTGAACAGCGGGGGATGGGGGGGGGGGGGGGGACTGGACTAGAAGCGCCACCCCGACCTTTCACATCCCTGCACGGCGTCCAATTTACTGCGCACGTCCCCGCTCTGTACCCGACATCCGGTCCCTGACCTGGTGGACACTTCTGACCTTCCCCCAGCTTCACGTCCCACATTGTCTTTATTTATTTCCCCTCTGTGCCAACCACATGTACAGTAACACATAAATGCAGTCCAAACAAACAGCACAAGACTATTTGCTTTTGGATTGTAAGCAAAGCATCTAACACCTCACATGTCGGGGCCACGCCGGCTGGTTTGACCGCTACTCACAAATAGTTTGGGGGTTTGCGCTTTCAGGTGACATTTCAGGATGTACCTATAATGCACTCGAATCTTTACAGTTGACCTCTAAAGTTTTATAATAGGGAAAGACGATTATGGATTATGAGCGGCAATATTCAGCATTTTGACGAATATCGGCATCGGCCATTTTGAAGAATCATACAGCCGATAATAGATCCATTTAATAAAGTTTTCCAGGGGGGGGATCAGGGAACTAATTATTAAAACTTTCATAGATGCTTCTGACCCTGGGAACTCTCTGCACCTTCTGTCTTTGTTTGAAATTAAAACTAGAGAAGTACAATATTAATACTTCAGATATTTTGAATTATTATTTTTTTTTTAATTTACTGTAGCAAACAATAGGGAGCTATTTACTTAAATTATTTAAGATGGAAGATTCCTGAACATTTTGTTGTAAAACAAGGACGTCTATGGACTAACATTTTTTTAAGTGTAATATTTTAGTTCAATAAACATACATTAAAAAAAATAAAAAAAATGAAAATAATAAAACAAGAGCTTGAGTTTGTATTTAAAAAAAAAAATTAGGCCAATATTTTCCATTTTAGTGAAAATATCGGCTCCAAATATCGGTTATCGGCATCCTTGACTACTAATAATTGGTATTGTATCGACCCTGAAAACCCCCCATATCGGTTTATCTCTAGTTTTGAATCCAACTGTCCATCATGTCAGGAAAAAGTTCAGACAAGGTCACCTGAAAATGTTATAGCGCATTTTGGGTTCTTCATGAAAATTCACCCAAAAGCCAAATACAATTACTTTTTGTGAGTAGAGTATAGTGATTGCTTTTAAAATTAAATCAACCTCTTAAAAAAAGAAAAAAAAAGCGAGTCGAGCGGGTGGCCTGGGGAAGCGGACCTCGCCGTGTTAACTACTGAACAGGACTGCAGGTCTTCAAAACTACTGAGCGGACGAGAGGCGCTTTTTTACGGCCCCCGCGTTGCTGACATGTTAGCAGTGGGCCGGGACTGCAGGTATGCAGGAGGGAGCATGTGTGCGAACTGGCAAAGCTCATTCCACGCGCTAACAACGCCACATTTCAGCCAAACCTTGCTTAACTCCATTGTGGGAACTATCGAAACAGGATTTCTTTTTTTTTTTTCTCTCTTTTGCATTGAACTGCTGAGCTGGTCGCTAACTTAACTCATTCACTCCCAGCCGTTTTCACGGAAGCAAACCCCTTCGCTCCCGGCTGTTTTACTGGATTTTGACTGATTTTGCAAGGCCCACAGATTATTAATTTTTATTGCTATAAAAACATGGAACCTACCAAACGAAAGATTAGAGTCTCTTCTTTCATCAGGAAAAAAAATGTATATTTGTATCCATTCTGCAACAATTAGCATTAGACTATAGGTAAGTTTCATCATTATTCATAAACCTGTTGAAATCACTAGGAAAAGGAGCTTGTTGCATCATGGCCCTGGTTGATCTCTTATACTCTGCTGCCACCTGCTGGCCGTTTTTTTTGTAATATCTACCATTGCTTTAAGCGACCTTTTCAGGTCAGAAGCTGCATCAAGGCCTTCTGTATGCTCTAGCGTAAAAAAACAAAAAACAAAAACGTATTTATACGGTTTTGGGATTGAATGAGTTAAGTATAATGACCGACTTAGTATGAAATTAGGGTCTACTTTTCTGAATACAAAGTCATTCTGTTGTCTGAATTTCACCGTCTGCCATCTTGTGGAGGAGCATTTAATTTTTCTGTCACTATACGATTATGAATATATGTCATTAATCAATCCTCTTTGAACCAATTGGGTCAAAGTCAAATTGGATCATTTCCTGTAAACAATGCTTAAAGCAACTATATGGAATTGACATTTTAACTTAAGTGGAGAAAGTGCAACAATCCCTCAAGAGGTTTAGCTTCAGCTTTTTCAGGGCGACTTTGAGGGAGGAGCAGAATCATGAGATCCTTTCCTGAATTTGACCGCAAAAAATACGCAACGAGTGAGGGATGGGTCACAAGATGGCGGAGTCTTTTTTTGCAAAAAAAAAGGGAGGAGGAGGGGTGTGGACCTGTAAGGTTTGCGGACATGTATTCAACATAGTGGGGCAAATGTAGCTGACGTGCACTAGCTTAGCTTAGCTTAGCATCTTCCTACACACACAGGCTTCCTGTTCCTGGCCCTCCCCCCACCCGCTATATCCAAAGTTTTGTACAAATGTTGTAAAAGTGAATAATTCCCTTTTGATTTTATAATCGTTAATGTTTATGTTTTTATAAATATTATTTATTATACAATGTATATATATGTATGACTGAACCAAGATTATATATTTGAACAACAATGCTGTGTCGGCTGTTTTGCTTCAGAATTGCATCACATTGACTCACACTCTGTACTACTGTAATACTTTTGTACATATAACAAAACAAACAAAAAAAAAAGACCGGACCGGATTCACTCAATTAATCATTTCATATGATTAATTTATTCATACGGTAAAAAGGTGAGTAAACAGCATAAGACATTGAGGTGTGCGGAATGATCAGGAGTACAAAATGTCTTCTTCTTACTTTACATATAAAAAATGACATCACTGATCATCATCAATCACGATATACACAGATCCAGTTCACACCCCTCGTCTACGCAATATTTTTGTGGCGTGCGAGGGACAAGTCGAGACAAGAGGACGTTTGTCTTCGTCAGTCTAGAGGCAAACAAGTTGATCGATTAAACTTTTTGAGTCATGATCGTTTGGCCAATAACGGCAAGACTGCAAATCACAAAACGGGCTTGCAGGTTTGTTAGCTTCTTACCTGGTGACGGGCATCTTTTTTTTCTTTTTCTTTTTTTTTTGCCTGCGGCTCGTCTACATTGGCACGTCCGAATCCAGTTTAATCCTGGAGGGGGGGGGGGGGACGGCGACAACATGGCGGTCAAAATGGAGGACAGCCTTCAAAATGATTACAATCTTTGATTCGTGTCTGAATTCAGGGGCCAAAAATCGCAAAGCAAGTTTTGTACAGTCGACGTAAAAATAAGGAAATCACAAATGCTAGCTTGAAGCTACTTTTATTTTAAGGGGACCTTTAAAAAAAATAAAAAATAAAAAAATAAAAAAAAATGTTTTTTTTCTTTCTCTTTTTTACATTTTTTTATTTTTTTATTTTTAAATATATATACATATATACTTTTTAAATCTTGTCTACATCTTCATCTGCATCTGGTTGTTTTATTCAGGAAAAAAAAAATCCTGGTTTATTTCCCAAAGCAAATCTCTAGAATTTTCGAACCCGAGTCCGACCGAACCTGCTTTGGTGCTTCGTGCCCCCCGAGCTCGCCCCGACCCCCAACACTTACGCTCCCTCCTCGTACATCAGGTTCATGAACTTCCTAAGTCTGTGTTGGGGACTCATCTGAAAGCACACAAGAGAGGAAAAAGTGAAATATAAATTATAAATTATGACTCGTGGACCTCTGGGACCCGAGTTTGAGAATCACGCTTTTTTTCATTTGAGACTTCTGCCTCTCTTCTAGTTTTGACTTTTTTTCTGCCTTTTTTGCTATAAATTTTCTGACTTTTTGGGTAATTTTGTCGACATTTTATGGTAATTTTAGGGATGAATTTTTTTTGTTTTTGGATATTTGATAGGTACGTTTTGAACATTTCCTTTTCTGCCTTTAAAAATAAATCAATACATTTTTGGCTAGTTTTGACTTTTTTTTCCTGCCTTTTTTGCTATCAATTTCTGGACATTTTTGTCGACATTTTATGGTCATTTTAGGGATTTCTTCTTTTGTTTTTGGACATTTTACTTTTTTGAACATTTTAGGCAATTTTTACAACTTTTTCATCTACCTTCCGTTTGTTTCTCTTTTTTGGGGGGTCCAAAAGTAATGCAGGGAGGCGTAATTATAAATTATGACTCGTGGACCTCTGGGACCCGAGTTTGAGAATCACGTTTTTTTTCATTTGAGACTTCTGCCTCTCTTCTAGTTTAGACTTTTTTTCTGCCTTTTTTGCTATAAATTTTCTGACTTTTTGGGTAATTTTGTCGACATTTTATGGTAATTTTAGGGATGATTTTTTGTTTTTGGATATTTGATAGGTAAGTTTTGAACATTTCCTTTTCTGCCTTTAAAAATAAATCAATACACTTTTGGCTAGTTTTGACTTTTTTTTTCCTGCCTTTTTTGCTATCAATTTCCGGACATTTTTGTCGACATTTTATGGTCATTTTAGGGATTTCTTCTTTTGTTTTTTTAGGCAACATTTTTAGGCAATTTTTACAACTTTTTCATCTACCTTCCGTTTGTTTCTCTTTTTTTAGGGGTCCAAAAGTAATGCAGGGAGGCGTAATTATAAATTATGACTCGTGGACCTCCGGGGACCCGAGTTTGAGAATCACACTTTTAGAGCATTTTTTGGGAATATTTTATGAGTAATGTTTAAAAAAAAAAATAAAAATTATCACAACACAACTCGAAGGCCAAACCGCGAGCCCCTGTGGGCTATATGACAAACCTCTGGGAGGGATTTGGGGGGGGGGGGGGGGCTGTCGCTGTGTCCTAGTGAATTAAAGGCATATGTTGGTTGAACCTGCCGTCCCCTCGCCACCCTCGAGGACGCAGCGGGACGCTTCGGGACTTTTGGGGAAGCGTCCCCAATGAGGCAGGACACGTGAGCGGCACTTGGCCAGTCGCACGTTGTCAAGTTTGAGCGTCCTGGAAGTGGAAGTGGTGACCTCGAAGCATTCGCAACAAATCATCAGGCGAAGCCGCACACATTTTTCATTGGACTCAACACATGGCGGTTTGCGAGCGGCGGCGGCGGCGGCGGGGACGCTCTGGCGACCAGATGTGGAGGACGGACGTCGGCAGAGCACGCCGGCAGAGGGTGGGACGCTGATGTCCTTGGCGTGCAACTTGTTGCCATCGACTTTATCACAATCCTTTTTTTATTGGCTATAATTTAGCGCTCAAGAGCCAAACGTGTATGTACAGTTAATATAAAAACTCTACACACCCCTTTTCAAATGCCAGGTTTTAGTCTTGTAAAAATTAATGACACCAACATTTTCCACTATTAATGTGACCTATGACCTGTACAACTCGATTGGAATAACAATCTTTGAGGGGAGAAGTAAAAAAAACAACAAAAAAAAAACTGAGGTCATCCAGTTGCACAAGTGTGCACACCCTCTTATAAATGTTCAGAATAAACCGATTCCATTCAAACTCATGTTAAATGGGAGTAGGCACATACCTGCCACCATTTAAAAAGTTTAGCTGTTCTAGTAGGCTTTTTTTTTATTAAAAGAAAAAAACAATTTTAAATGATTAAAAACAACAACTTACCGTAATAATAATATCATAATTTTGATCAAAAGTGAGCTAACAGTTGCTGTTGACTGAATACATCACTGCTGCTTCTTCTAACGAGATCACTCTCACCCTCTCGCTCGTACCTGAGTGGCCATCTCGATGAGCATGATTAATTTCTTGATGCCGATTCTGAGGACCCGACCTTGGGAGGCTAAGGCGATGGCCTCCATCTCCTTCTCGTTGAAGCTTCCTAGCACCTTGAGAGCAACAAAGACCAGAAAGTTCAGCGTCTCATCCACGAGTTTGACATTTATGGAAAATATTTGGAATGACAAATAATTGATTTTTTATTGTGTGTGTGTGTGTGTGTGTGTGTTACCTCCAGGGCCTCGACCAGCTCCTCGCTGTTGGAGATGTTGGGAATGTGGATGGTGGTGCTGAAGGAGTTGAGCATCTCCATTTCCTGGAGGACGTCTTTGCGACTGCTGGTGCCGATGATCAGCAGCTTGCGACCCTGAAAGGCAGTTGAATGTTTTTTTTTTCCAAGTTACGAGCCGTTGCGTCCGTTTTGGGTGAAAATAAACGGAGCCGTTCAACATCGTGTAATGCCCTCGCATTTGGGCAAGGCGAGCCATAATTCGCCGATGCAATTTCAGATAGGATGCTATTGTAGGAGACAACTTAAGTCCAGACAGTCCATCCAACTCTCGATCCTGAAGTCACTCATTAGGCCACACCCCCAGTGCACTTTAAAGGGGAGGTCAACAAAAATGTTCTGTTCTATGCAGCCCCACTAAACACTAAACTCGGTATTGTGATTAATATCGCATGGAATATGAATAAAGTAGCAAAATCCATTTTGCCACTTTGCTGTCTGTTGACCGAAAATGACATCACAGATGCTCAGGTATTGACCAATCACGGCTCAGCTTGTGAACATCACATGGCCAAACTGGTAAAGCAGATGCGCCGTGATTGGTCAAGTCCTGAGTAACTGTGATGTCATTTTCAGTCAACAGGAAGTGGCAAAATGGCCGCCCCCTGAAACAGGTGGATTTTGCTGCTTATTACACAAAAACAATTCATCTGAATGTCGTGCACATAACATTTTATTGAATTTTTTTTAGGTGGACTTACGCTGTAAAAAATAGTTTAGTTCTTTACATGCTCCTTTTATTGCGCTTAATTATTTATTTATTTTAGTGGTGTCAGGCGATAATTTTTTTTAATCGTAATTAATGACATGACTTCAATAGTTAACTCATGATTAATCGTACATTTGTTTCAAATGTACAATAAAATATGTTTTAGTTCTCATGCTCTTGTTATCATAAAGGTGGGAAAAAATGTTAAACTAATAGAAATATGGATGCATCTTTTAGTCATTGATTTAGTAATTTTATAATAATTCATAACATTTAGTCAAAGTTAAAAAGATGTCCTGTATAGTGTTATACTGATTTGTGTTGTGGTCATTTTTCTGCCACTAGACGGCATAATTGCATTTGTAAGACATTGGTGACCGCTCAATGCAGTTTTCTTTTCATATTAAAAGCTAATCTAATCTTTAACATGAAGTCACTTGTGAAATTCTGCACATGTTTTAAATTGTAAAATACAACTTGACCCCAGTCTCAACAAATATATGCATTATTATTAAAATTAGTGCTGCTAAATTTTGACGTGGACGTGTCTGCTGCATTGCGACTGGAATTACCCCAATAAGGGGCGGTCATTAATCGCACGTTTAAAAAAAATGAGTGGCGTCTAACTCTTAATTTTGATACACCTCATTTATTTCCGTGGATGATTGTTGGGGGGGGGTCTGGAAAAGGCATATCAATGCATTTCAACGGGGAAATTCATTTGAAAAAAAGCTTGGTCACGGAAGGCGATGTTTGAAGCGGCGAGCAGAGAAGACGGGCGAGCGAGCGAGGGCGAACGACAGCAGAGCGGCAGACAAACATGAGCCAGGAAGAAAGAAAATAATTGTAGCTGCGCTAAGCCGGCGAGCTGGAGGAGGACCAGGCGAAGGAGCGGCAGGAGAGTGGCGAGCAGACAGGGGGATTATGGCCGCCGGCCGCACCCCCGTGGCGTGGGGGGTTGCGACGCTGCATGCAGATGAGGTGCCACACAGGCGGCGGCGCTGCCAGGTCCCGCTTCTCTCACAGAGCCCATTCTCCTCCGTGTCGCCCCGGCCTCCCCCCGGCCCCCGGCGCCCCGCTGGGCCCGGCGCTTCTCATGCACATGCGGGCTATACAGCGCGCCATCCGCTCATTCACAAACCCGGCAACGAGCCGCGGGCGCAGCCACAGCGAGGGACGGCCCTCGGCCGCGCCATTCACTCCGAGCACAACAAACACTAACAAGCGTCCCCTCGCGCAACTGCGGCTCTCATGCCACTCGCAGCCGGGCCGGGCCGGGCCGGGCCGGGCCCCCGCTGGCGCACGCGTGATCTGCTGCCCTCTCTCTGCCGGCGCCGGAGCGGCAGCCCCGAGCGTTACCTTGGGAGGAGGCTTCTTGAGGAGGACCAGCAGAGCCTGCAGCACCAGGTTGGAGAAGCGAGGGCCGATGGGC
Source organism: Vanacampus margaritifer (assembly GCF_051991255.1). Lineage (NCBI taxonomy): Eukaryota > Metazoa > Chordata > Actinopteri > Syngnathiformes > Syngnathidae > Vanacampus > Vanacampus margaritifer. The sequence continues at coordinate 2,778,743 of NC_135449.1, forward strand.
ACGAAGTCTGAATTCAGCAGAGGAGAGGCAAAGGTGAGGGAAAAAAGGAAAAAAGCAGCGGGATGTGGTCAAAGGGCTCGGCCCGCGTACCCAGCAAGCGCTCGATGTCGTCCACCACGATGCAGCTGAGCTGAGACTTGTAAGCGTCCTCGAATATCTGAGACCGCAAGAGACTCACAATCAAGGAGACACCTCCAAGTTCCATGTGCATTTTAGTTGTTGGTACTCAAAAGGTCAACGAATGCAAATCATCAGGAAATGATCTGTGGTCTGAAAATGATTTATTCCCATCGTGTCCCTTTATGTCAGCAACATATAGTGACAGGCAGAGGGCACAATTGAATCTGCCTTTAACACAACACAACACTTTGTTAAATATACTGTATAATATGGAAAATGGTTGACTTGACTATTTATTTAATTTACAATAAACAAATTAGGCTATTCATATATTTTTTATAAGACACTTAACTATTTATTGTTTCCAATAATTTAATAAAATTATTTAAAAAGTCGAATCAGTTCGGATTAACGGATGTACATGTATAATTGTTTCGTATTATTTTTAATTTACTTTTATGACAAAAAAACAACTCTCCTTAATGTAGTTTTATTTATTTTACTGAAGGTTTTGTTTTGTTATTTACAATAAATCAATCTACCTATTTTGTTTAGCCCTAATATGTAAATGGTGTGAATTAATGCAATAAAATGTTAAATGGATATGTATTTTTTATTTTATATAATTTACAATAATACAACAATAATAATTAAATAATTTAAATATGTTAAATATACATGTAAAAGCGTTTATGATATATTTTTTATGATAAAAATAATAATTGTTTTTAAAAATAAATTAAAATGGTTAATTTTAACAAATGTATAAAAAAAATTCTGTTTATGATAAAAAAAAAAAAAAACAATCATTTAAAAATATATATATTTTAACCAATGTAATATTGTTCATCTTACAATAGTTTTTGTTTTATTATTTAAAATAAATACATCCACTAATTTGTTTAACAAAGGAAACGGAATTTGAATGATCCCATTTTTGGATCAAACCGACTAAATTACAAATAAAACATAAGCGCTCCGAGGGCCTCATTAAAGAATGAGGATGATTAAACGTATAGATCATCCGTGGACCTTTTCATTTTGTTGTTTGTTTTGTGAATTTGGAATTTAGCTATCTGGATTTAAAGTGGAGCAGCAGCAATAGTGACCTTTTTGATGGCCTGGCATTTGGCGATCTCCGAATATCCGATCATCTTGTCGGGCGAGCAGATTTTGATGAAAGGAAACTGCGAGTTCTCGGCGATCTTGGCCGCCAGCGCCGTCTTCCCGCTGTTGGGCGGCCCTGCGCGTTCAAATCACGACAGACGTCCGTCACGTGCCGATGCCGACGGTGGCGTGCATGCGCGTGCTTGTGCCGTACCCTCCAGCAGCACGGACACCAGCGGCGTGTGTGCGCTGTTCTTGGTCTGCTGCACCAGCAGACCCCCGTCCTCCAGCACCGCCGACACCGGGTCGCCCCAGCGGATGATGCCGTTCATGATGTAGCTGGTGTAGTCCTCCTGGTTGCTGCCGAACGCCTGCAAAGGACGCAGTAACAAGCCTGTATGTTGGTTTTTTTCTTCCCCGGTTGCAAATAGGGCTGCTCGATTATCCCGATTATTTTGCCGATACGGTGTTCTCTCATTTTCCGCTGGCGTTAGGTTCCACACAATACCCGCAATAAATGAAATTAATCAAGTAGTTAGCTTTATGTTTTACATTTAGCATAAATGTTTTAAGGCTCTAAAACCCCTCACCACACAGTTGATACACTTTTCTCACCGAGGCATTTACATTATCTCATATTTCTCTCTCGTTTAAACATTCTCAATATTCAAACCATCGTGAAGTTTATAAAATAGGTACATTATTGTAAAAAAATAAAAATAGTGAACCGCGTAATTGAAATCATGATAATAATCAACGATTATTTATTTTTGGGTACGAAACAAAAAAAAAAGGATTAACCATTTAAAAATATTAAGACAAATTAATAAAAATAGAAACACAATATTTATGTAAGTTCCTTTTGGACCAGACAGAATTTATAATAATATATATATACTGTATTTAACAGTATTTAACTCTTTTTGACAGTGTTTTCACCAGGAAACTTTGGCTAAATTCTAATGCTAATTGCTACAAAATGGAAACAGATACGAATATCATTTTTTTCCTGATGAAAGAAGGGACTCTAAACTTTCTTTTGGTAGGATCCATGTTTTTATAACAATAGAACACAATATTCTGTGGACCTTGCAAAATCAGTCAAAATCCAGTAAAACAACCGGGAGCAAAGGGGGTTGCTTCAGTGAAAATGGCTGGGAGTGAATGAGTTAATAAAATGTTTTCGATTGTGCTGATTTTGTAATTGTTGAGTGTAATAATTGAAATTGTAATTGAATTTCAATTAATTGCACAGCCCTAGAGGCAAACGTAAAGACCAGCAGCAAAAAAACATCCGAAAAATAAGTACAGATACCTGAAGAATTGAATTGAGCACATTCGTCCTTGATGACTTCCCTCAACCGATAACGACGAGACGTCCAACTTACAGGTTTAATGTCGTTGTCCAGCGAGGCCATAAAGTCCAGCCTGCTGACCTGCAGCTTCTCGGCCGTATCGATGTTGACCTCCACCGTGTTGCTGGCCTGAAACCCCACAATCGCACACACATGAATGAGACGTGCATATTGCCATTGCGCAACTACACGGAGTGCAAAGGTCAGACGGAGACGACCCCGGCGAAGAATACGAGCTCACACGGGGCACCAGACGTCTCGGCCGGCGCACGTCAACACCTGCTAATATCTGCGCGTGTGCGTGCGTGTTCAAGTGTTTTGTCAGCTGTGCAGACTTGAACTTCACAATGATTAGGTGCCATTTTCTCATGATAACAAGCACAGGCAACTACATCAGAAAATAATAATTCATTACTTCAACTTTCAGATTAGGGCCCAACCCATATGCATCTTTTTCTGCCGATTTTTGGCAGAAAAAAAATACAGAAAATTACCGATGAAAAAAAAAAAAAAAGCATAAAAGATGCTAACTTCCGGTTAGCATTTGAATGGGATCGTCCCTTCGCTTTTAGCCATTAGCGCTAGGCTAGCGACGTTTTAAAACAAAGCATGCTTTGTATTAAATATACAATGGATGTTAATCTTATTGTCGTGTGATTAGTTTTACAGTTAACTCCAACTGGGGTGTCATTAAACAGCTTAAAGGATGCTTGGGGGACGACAGAATAACCAGAATAGCATGCGTTACACACTTGCTGGTTGCTAATGCTACGCTAGCAAAATGGTGCATTCAGGGTACTTTCACAGCGTCTGAAACTTCGGTTTTCTTCGATTATAACGTTTTAAGGTGAAAATAGATTGTTTTGGCAGATGTTTGAAGGGCAATAATCGGCGGCCGGGCCCTATTTCAGATAATTAGCCAATTTATTTCAGCTTTGCAACAGTTTTTCTTTTTATCAAAAAAAAAAATCTTGTTATTTTCTGCTGATGCCATTTTTATTGTCATGTTGCGGTCATATGCAAATTTCCTGGGAGGGATCAATAAAGTGACATTTTGTCTTTACATGAAACTGGTCAGCGGCATAAAAAATATCAAAGACAGCTGCGAATAAAATCAATGATGTCATCGGTTAATGAACTACGACTTGTCTACAATATTTAGCCGTTCAACTCCTAATATGGACGCAGGAAGTTTGCTAGCTGACCTTAATATGTCTGTTCATGGCGGTGGACTGCGCCGCCCTGACCAGGCCTTCCAGCTCGGCCCCGCTGTAGTTTTTGGTCTCCACGGCGAGCTCTCTGATGTCCACGTCGCTGGCCAGCAACTTGAACTGCCGCATTTTTGTGGTGTGAATATTCAGGATCTGAACGCGACCTTTCTCATCCGGCAGGCCTGAAAGCGGGAAGAAGGCGCTTTTTCATGACAGGGTGGACGTCGTATCGTATCGAGTATCGTATCGAGTATCGTCTCTCTGCGCTCTTACCGATCTCCATCTTGACTTCCAGCCTGCCGGGCCGCAGCAAGGCCTCGTCGATCAGGTCCGGCCTGTTGGTCATACCTGAAGGAACAAAAAAAAAAAAAGTCCGACGGACGGAGGTACCGCCACGATTTACTCGAACATTGTTCTTTGGAACCAAGATGCCACAAGATGGTGCAAAAGCAACTTTTACTGTCAAAAGAGCCATTTTAGGCCAAATAAATAAATAAATAAATAATGGTGATGAACGAAACAGTGTTAGTGTTATGTACTGAGGGGGGCCAATAGCCAATTTTTCATACATTTTTAGACTTTTCTGCCATCTCTGTTAAATTTCGAACATTATTGGCAATTTTATGGACATTGGGTAATTTTCTGCCTCTCTTTTTTCGTTTTGCAAATTTTAGGGCTAGTTTGGACATTTTTTTCCTGCTTTTTTTGTTATCACTTTTCGGACATTTTTGTCGACATTTGATGGTAATTTTAGGGATTTCTTCTTTTGTTTTGGGAAATTTGATAGGTAATTTTTGAACAATTTCTTTTATGCCTTTAATAAAAATCTATTTTCTGACCATTTGGAATGCCAAAGACATTTTATGGTCATTTTCTGCCTTTCTTGTTCCTTTTTGGTAATTTTATGGCTAGTTTGGACATTTTTTGCTATCAACTTTCGGACATTTTGGTCGACATTTCAAGTTTTCTGCCTTTCGTTTTCAGACATTTAATAGGTAATTTTTGAACATTCTTTCTTCTTTTCTGCTTTTTTTATTCAATTCTCTGACATTTTTAGCAATTTCGTTAAGATTTTACGCAGATTTTCTGCTTTTCCTCTTCCTTTTTGGACATTTTATGGTCACTTTTTGGATATTTTTAGGCAATTTTTTAAACTTTGTCATCATTTCATCTGTCTATTTTCTGACATTATTATTTTTTCTTTTTTTATACTAATTTATTTATTTATAATTAGTTCAAAAAAATATTATAATTTTAATTTTATCATTAATTCATGTAAAGAATATTTTATCTGAAAAATACAAATAAATATGTAAAAAAAATAATGGCTTCAATTTTGTATTTTTTCTTTTTTTATACTAATTTATTTATTTATAATTAGTTCAAAAAAATATTATAATTTTTATTTTATCATTAATTCACGTAAAGAATATTTTATCTGAAAAATACAAATAAATATGTAAAAAAAATATTAATGGCTTCAATTTTGTATTTTTTCTTTTTTATACTAATTTATTTATTTATAATTAGTTCAAAAAATATTATAATTTTTATTTTATCATAAATTCATATAAAGAATATTTTATCTGAAAAATACAAATAAATATGTAAAAAAAATATTAATGGCTTCAATTTTGTATTTTTATTTTTATTTTTTAAGAGATAGGTTAAAAAAAAAAAAGAGAGAGAAAGCGGGATAATCATGCGTTACCGATAACCAAGATGTTGTTGAGCTGCTCCACGCCGTCCATCTTGGACAGCAGCTGGTTGACCACCGTGTCGTGCACGCCCGTGCTGCCCGCCATGCTTCCTCGCTGCTTGCAGATGGCGTCGATCTCGTCCAGGATGATGATGTGCAAGCCGCTGTTGGGGCCCAGCTAGCGACAGTTTGAACGGGGACACATTAAAAAAAAAAAAAAAACTTTGTGGATGCTTGCATTTTGTCAAATACGTCATTTCAAACTGAAACGGCGTGACGACTACTTTTGAAGAATATTCCCCCGGATTGTGTCTGAATAGTCAAATGTCACATTTTTAGCATGCTTCATCGTGACTGGTGAAAGGCTGGGGAGGGGGGCAGTTGGGGGTGGGGGATTTTCCCCTCCATCCACACAGCTGTCAGTGCAGCATTTAAAGCAGCTGCGTGCGTGCGCACGTCAAAGAAGCGCCTCATTAGGTGGTGAAGACTGAGGTTCGACGCCAGTGTCTCGCTATCCAAACGGACCACCGCCGTCCGCCACATGGTGAAAAGTTATCAACATCTCGCTTCATCTAAAGGGCGGATCTGTCCACTCCTGCACAAATTACGTGTTCGGATAAATCATGTTGATGGAAGTGAGGTCAGTGCAGACGCGCTCAATTTGTTCAAGCTGGCCTTACTACGTGCAACCCTTCTCCGAAACTCGGGTCCAAATTGCCGGCTCGCTAAAATCTCTCAATTCCAAAGTGGGTTTTGGGACGGATCCCTGCTCACCCGCTTCTGCTCGTCCTCGGCGTCGGCAAACAGCTTGCGCACGTTGGCCTCCGACTCGCCCACGTACTTGTTGAGGATCTCGGGCCCGTTGACGATTTTGGGCTCGCGGGCGTTGAGCATCTTGCCGATCTGCCGCGCCATCAGCGTCTTGCCGCAGCCCGGCGGGCCGTAGAGCAGGATGCCCTTCACGTGCTTGCAGCCTGCGCCAAAACCACGTCAGTCATTACAAGTGTAAAACATGATCATGGAATTATTTCTAAACTCATTCAAACCCAAAAACGTGTAACCACTTCGCTTATTACAAAAAATGGCCAGCAGGTGGCAGCGGAGTATAAGAGATCAACCCGGGCACAAGCTCTTTTTGACAGTGTTTTCACTAGGAATGTGAATAATGATGAAACTTTGACAGACTATTTTACTAATGTCTTTTTTAGAATTGTCTTTTGAATATGTGTAGCCATGTCAGCTAGTCTGCGGCTAACGTTACCTCGCGACCTAACAGAAATACCAAAGTGCATTTTTGGAAAACACTGGGAATGCTGCTATTAAAAGTAGTAACTCATTTGCTCCCAAAAACATATAAATATGTTCTATTTTAAATATTACCATGCTTCAAAAGACGTATTCATATGTTATGCTTTTTTTTTTTTTTTTTGCTAGAGCATACAGAAGGCTTTGATGCAGCCTCTGAACTGAAGAGAATGCTTGAAGCAAAGGTAGTTATTACAAAAACGGGCAGGAGGTGGCAGCAGAGTATAAGAGATCAACCAGGGCCATGTTGCCAAGGTCGCTTAAAGCAATGGTAGATATTACAAAAAAACGGCCACCAGGTGTTAGCAGAGTATAAGAGATCAACCAGGGCCATGTTGCAACAAGCTCTTTTCCTCAGTGTTTTAAACAGATTTATGACTAATGATGAAACTTAGCTATAGCTAATGCTAATTGCTGCAAAACGGAAACAGATAGAAATATACTTTTTTTTCCTGATGAAAGAAGAGACTCTAATCTTTCTTTTGGTAGGCTCCGTGTTTTAAGGCAATAAAATACAATCTTCTGAGGGCCTTGCAATATCAGTCAAAATCCAGTAAAACAGCCGGGAGCGAAGGGGGTTGCTTCAGTGAAAATGCCTGCGAGTGAATGAGTTAAATTCATCCATTATTGGCTGCCAGATTTTGACATGTGTCCAAACGCCGTACATGGACATGAGCATTGAGCGTGGGACTTTCCGACTCTGGCTGCAGATCATCAGCGCGCTGTCACGTGACGTCGACCTCGGCGGACAGTGTGGCTTTCATGGCGGCCGTTTGCACCTGCGCCGTGACATTTGGGGCTAATTGAGAGGCCCGCTGATAAACATCTGAGCTGCCATTTGCGGACGAGCAGCCAGGTGGGAAGTCGTCTTCGGCGCCAGAGCCCGGGTGACCTCGGCAGGAGTCAAACGGCTTCGTAAAGCAACGCTCGCACCCCGAAAGGCGTGCGCTGCAGACGCCCCCTCCCCCGCTGTGCCTTCCCCCTTTGCTGTCAGCACCTGTCCACCCCATGCAGGCCAATTAGAGCTTTACCTTTAGCGGGACGGGCTATCAGGGCCTGGCATCTCAGTGCAGCGGCCAGCTGGACACAGCCAAAGGCCGACTCCTGCGCACCAGCGAGCGGCTAAAGGTCGACATCAGCAATGTGTATGTGTCGGGGGGGGGGATGTTAGGGACTTAAGGTTTGTCATGAAATAGTGTACAATCAATTTGCTTTTTTCCCCTGAGATTTAGTTTTGTTTTAAAATTGTAACGAAAAGTTCCGGGAGCCCAAAGCTAAAAGGTTAAATGGCAACTCAAACAATTCAAAAGTTACAGATTGACTTTGATCCTTCCTCTGGTCTCCTGACAATTTCACGAATAGCGGGATTCTGAGGTATTCGGTTAAGGTGAAGGGTATGGGATTATTTAACAGGTTTCAGGTGAATTAATGAGCACAAACTCACACGCACGCACACAAAATTCAAAACATCTAATTACATTTTTAAAAAATACAAAAAGAGAGAGAGCAATGATGATGATGATGATGAAGAATCAGTAAGATTACTGAGCTCTCTCAAAAAAGGAAAGGAAAAAAAAGTTACCAATTGTTTTCTAGGATAGTTTTCCTAAACATCTGGAATGTTACATTTTCACTTAGTTTTCATTCCAAACAAAAACAAAAGGTGTAGAGTTCCCAGGGAAAAAGAAAAATTTAAATAGTCTCTTATCGGCGGTTAAGATTTGGAAAAAAGGCTGACGCCGATATTCGTCAAAAGGCTGAATATCAACACCGATAATCGACACGGCTGATAATCAGTCTATCTCTAGTATATTGTAGAATAAAACGCACTATAAACATTTGGACGCTTCACAAACAGCAACATAATTACTACTTTCCTATTAATCCTTTTTATAACATTCTAGAGTTATTGATATAAACATACAGTCATTTTAAATGCAATCATTTTATGAATGTTCCACAGAAAAATGTGCAAAATCGAGCGAGTTCCCGAAAGGCAATGAGCGAATCGGTGAGAGTTTTCGTTCTTTTGAACAGGTCCTCACAAGTCTTGAGGATCAGGACTGATGTGTGAGAAGCAGATGAGTCATAAAGAAGAAGAGTTGTGAATCATGTGACACACGTCAAGACGCTAGCCTGCGTGCTACTCGCCAATTATGACAGATGACACATTCACCTTCAAAGGTGCCTCGTTTGGATTTAAGGATTTATAAACGCCATGAATGGATTTGACGTCTCATTATAATCCGGTCCTGACAGCATTTACTCTTCTTCAAATAAATTAAATAAACAATTTTTTTATTTTTTTTTTTTAAGTCTGTCCACGCATGCAAAGTCATTGCTTTCCAACAGGTGGCGCTGCGACAGGAACTCACCCATCTGTTCCACGATGTCCGGAGGGAAAACCCGCGAGGCGAAAGCTCGGCGGAAGATGTCGGAAAACTCCTTGTCGAGGCCTCCGATGCCCATTTTCTCAAAGTTCCAGTCGGGACTGATGATGGACTGGCGAGACTCTCTGGTCTTGGATTTCCCTGTGAGGCAGTTAGCCAAACGTGTCGTTTAAAAAAATAAAAAATAAAAACATTTATTATTACCAGAAGTGGGAGATTTCAGTTACACAACTTTTTTTAGGATCTTGACTTTTTGACTTGACATTTCTCAGCTTGACTGGCTTGATTTTTGCCACAGAAACTTGAAGGTTAAGAACCTCTTTGGAAGATGATCTACTCATCACGGGTTGTAGATGGAAAACTGCTGCCAGTGATAGAACCTCGCATGCAGTAGAGGAATTCTAAATGTGAGCACAGTGCCCCCTTGTGGTCATATAGAAGACTGTCATTCCATCCTGGAGATAATGGCTGTTCTGGGAATCCCTCATTTATTCCTTTATACTAGAAGTGTGTTTTTTTATTCTCCTGACTTTTTTGCCGAGGAACAACTCCCACATAATAATTTGTTTCCATATTATTCGTTCTATATCCAAAATTCAACGCAAGCTTTCAGTATTCACTACAATTGTATATAAACTTTTGTATGGCAGCAATGGAACGGCGGTGTGAGCAATTGCCTCCCACACCAGAAGATCTGGGTTCAAACCCCGCTTGGATAACTCTTCAGCTAGTGCAGCGGAGCTTTGACCGGTAAACAGGAGGCGATGGTTCGAATCGCACCTTCGCCACTTAATAATTACTACCAACCGTTAATTACTTTGTAATTTCCATATAATTTCTCCTTCATAAGCATTCAGCTTTCAGCAGAAATTGCACACAAAAAAAATGTCATCATTCACCACACAAAAGGCAAAAACCGCAGCTCACCAATCAGCGTCATGGAGGAACTCTCCGCCTTCTCAAAGATCACCTGGCTATTTGCCAGCAACAAGCCGATGGCAATCTGAGGGAAAGACGCGTTATTAATGATTATCGATAGCGCGACATCCGACAAATAAGGGCACCTTTGGTTTTTTGTCGGAGCTCTGGACGCCCTTTAGGATGCTGGGGTCCATGCCCTCCATATCTTTCACCAGCACGTCAAATGGCTTATCGCCAAACTTAAACACCATCTGTAAAATTCACGTGGATATATTTCAGTGCACGGAGGATTCCCAAATGATTCTCATGCCCCGCTCGAGTCACCGAGACGGACGGACGAGCGTCTGCTACCTGCTGGCCCGTGGTGAAGGCCTGGTGGTTGAACTGCTGAATGAAGTCGTTGGCCATCACGTCCGAGTCGTACGGGTTGCTGTCGGCGTTCTTCTTCTGCAGGAAGTCGATCTCCACCGTTATGGCGCTGATGCACTGCTTGGACTTGTCAAACGTGTAGTTGGAGACTGCATGACATATATGAGATTGATAATGGCAACAAAAAAAAAAAACAAGTCAATTCTCAGGAAAACTACAGTAGCATAAGTATTAGGGGTGTGCCCCCCACCCCCCAAAAAAAAAAATCGATTCTCATTTAGTACGATTCAGAATCGATTTTATTTAAATTATTTTATACTGTCTTGCCTTTGTCTGTGTGTGCCTTTATTTGGAACGCTGTTCATGTTGTACCCAGTTTGGCCACTGAGGGGCAGTGTGGTTCCACGCGGTCTAATACACTGTTAAGTTGAAGCCACATTAGAGAGTCGAAGGAAAAAGTCAACATCAAGTTATTCCAATAAAAGTTTTTTTTTCCCCAGCGTGTAGCGAGTAGCGCGCTAATTAGCATTAGCGAGTCAGACTGGAGTAGATCATGACAATTCCTTGCACATCTATCGAATGAAGCAAAAATCGTTCTTCATCGAAAATCGATTCTGAATCGAATCGCAGACCCAAAAAACTGGAATTGGATCGAATCGTGAGACATTCAAAGATTCCCACCACTAATAAGTATTTATGCTGCCCCCACGTGGCCAAAGTGTAGAAACCAGGAGGAGTAGCACAAAGTCCGTTGAATTTAATCCCCCCCCCAAAAAAGTGACAAAAACGGCTTAATTCTTTACATTCTATTTAATGATGTCATTCCTGTATGCTTTTCTAAAGTAAAATATTCTAGAGTTATATTTTTCTTATAAACACATTTTTGCTCAAATGGATTCATGGCAATTCCATTTATTTCAATAAGGAAATGAATATAGAAAATGACACCATCTCATGCAAACTTTTGATTGACACTACATCCGTTGCTTTGGATCTCAAGTGTACCTAATGTAGTGGCCTAATCTTTTTAGCTCACCTTCCACTTCTTGTCCGATAGATAGACCGGCCCATTTTCTCTGTTTGGAGGGGAAAAAAATAGTACACAAGCTGGACTTTCATTGCTTTTAAGTCACAACAACGTAGGGTTAGCAGCTTAGAAAGCAGATGTAAAGTCGGGCAGAAGAAGAACAGCAGTAAGAGCGGGCTAGAGAGTACCTGCGGGCTGGTGTGGAGGCAGCGACCCGTGTTAAAGATGGACGGAGAGGAGGCCAAGTTAAAAGGAGGAAAAAGCAATTTGTTACAAGCAAGAGTGAGCGCACACACACACACAGAGCTAAATTTTACGGTGAGTTTAGAACGATGATGAAGGTCGAAGAAACAAACGTGTTCATTCCGGTCCTAAAACGGGCTACACGCACACTCACATAGATGTTAAAAAGCAACATGCGTGTTCCCCGCTCTTAACAAGAGCCAAAAGTGACCAATTGTGATTAGAAGCTTTTTTCAAGAGCGCCCCCCAGTGGCAAGATGCAGAATGCCAGGCCAGACCTGTGGGAGACTAAAGGCGATGCTGCCCATGTTGACGCTGGGATGCGTCTTCAAGGTGAACACGTACTTCTGGGTTAGGTTGCGCACAGTCACATGTCTGAGAGGAAACAAGAAATAATGAGATGAATTGATACATGATAAACGTTGACGTGCGTCCAGACTGAAGAACTCACTGCTCAAATTGCGGCTCCTTCTCGTTGATGATGGCACAGTTGGTGAGGGACAATTTGTCCGTCGGGCATCGCGCCGCCTGCATCAGCTGAAGAAAGATGATGGACACCATTCGAACAAATTAATCACTTTTAAATCATACCCCTTGATTAAAACCCTAACTACAAACCATAACTTGAAGCCTGGCTAAAACTTTTTAAAACCACAAACCTGGCTTGAAATCTTAGTTGTAAATACACATTTAAAAAGCTACGTTGATTGTTGATCATTGTTGATGACGTAATACGTCGACGTCAACTAAACCGGAAGTTAATCCTTGCTGGCATTTAACTTCACTAATTAAACGCGACAAACGCCTCACAATGACCAGAAAGATAAATATTCGATGTTTAATGTTGAGGCTAAACACAAAGAATGGTCGTATTGTATTTAAAATATGCAAAATAGAAACACAAGGTACTTTGTTGACATACGTCCGTAGCAGTGCTTGAAAAAGCTTTGCTGACGTAAACAGTCACTGGTGAAACGTGCTAAGTAAAGCGTTGTAGCGCTATTAAACTTGTTCACAAACTTCTTTTGAGCCAGACAGAACACTTATTGGTGCGATCGACTGCCCCGGGGCAACTCTTAACACATTTAAGTGGCAGCTAAATCGTGCTAGCAGAGAAAGTGGTCATAAGATTTCGCTTTCCGGGCTGCCAACTTTTGAATGGCAAGTGTTCTTGCAACCACAGATTTTTTTAGTCCTCTAAAATACAATTTTTAACCTCCTCCGTATGTAAAGTAGGTTGGCTTGTTCGTAAACTGAACATTCCATATATACTCACCCTCGTAGTCATCTTTGTGTTGAGATTTTTTGTTTTTACGCTGATTCGAGGGCAAAGAAATTAAGTTTTTCTTCCGCTGACAGAACAAGCGACTGCGGTTAAACCTCGCGATACGGGACGAGATCTCGTGGCATCACGTGACAAACACGTGTCTCTGATGTCACCGCATCCAAGAAGTGCCGGAACAGTTGGTTTATTTTACCCAAATGCAATCTTTCTTTTCTTTTTTCAAATTAAACTAAGCAGTTATACAGAAACAAATAAGGCAGACATGTATCATCAAATGACAAATTACTTGACAATGATTGAGCAAAAGCATTCTAACACTATAATTAACCATATAAAATAAAAGGGGAAAAAAACAAAAAATAAAGTAAACTGAAATTATATTTGTAAGAGGACTATAACAAATCAAATCTTTCCAATAAAGAAACTAAATGAGCTTTACTATCCATAACCAATTTAAAAGACTAAGTGCCGGAACAGTATTATCAGTCCGTCCGTCCGTCCGTCTTCTTCCGCTTATCCGGGGTCGGGTCGCGGAGGCAGCAGCTTTAGCAGGGAAGCCCAGACTTCCCTCTCCCCAGCCACTTCAGCCAGCTCATCCGACGGGACCCCAAGGCGTTCCCAGGACAGCCGAGAGACATAGTCTCTCCAGCGTGTCCTGGGTCGTCCCCGGGGCCTCCTGCCGGTAGGACATGCCCGGAACACCTCCCCAGGGAGGCGTCCAGGAGGCATCCGAACCAGATGCCCGAGCCACCTCAACTGGTTCCTCTCAACGTGGAGGAGCAGCGACTCGACGCTGAGTCCCTCTCGGATGACCGAGCTTCTCACCCTATCTCTAAGGGAGAGCCCGGCTACCCTGCGGAGGAAACTCATTTCGGCCGCTTGTATCCGGGATCTTGTTCTTTCGGTCACGACCCACAGCTCGTGACCATAGGTGAGGGTAGGAACGTAGATCGACCGGTAAATCGAGAGCTTCGCCTTTCGGCTCAGCTCCTTCTTCACCACAACGGACCGATACAGCGTCCGCATCACTGCAGACGCTGCACCGATCCGCCTGTCGATCTCCCGCTCTAACCTACCCTCACTCGTGAACAAGACCCCAAGATACTTGAACTCCTCCACTTGGGGCAGGACCTCCTCCCCGACCCGGAGAGGGCAGTATTATCAGTGATGCATTTAATTCTTCAAAACAGAGTCATTTACTGTGTCCTGAATGCCCTTTAATAAACTCATTAACTAAATATTTAACATTGACCAACATTTTTTTTTAAACCCAATTACAAAGTGAGAAAACAGTTGCCAAGGAATTTTTGTGCCATTTCAAGAGACAGGACAAATTTCTTTAAAATACAAAATATTTATTTTGAAAATGTTTTTATAAGAGAACAACAAAAAGAAGAAAAAAAAAAACAAACATACAAATTGTTTGGTTACTAGCATACCACGCTAATGCTAGAAACTAACAATGGAGAAGAGCAGAGTCGGGGATGCTGAAAGGCAAAAATATTTTTTTTTTTTTTTTTTTTGCCTGATGGGACTTTTTTAACATTGCACCCCGACAAAGAGGCAGAACAAGCGCCAAGGGAACATGGCACTCGTGGTGAAATTTCCTCTCGCCTCTTCTATAAACATACATGAGCATTCAGGGTTGGGGGGGCAGGCATGTGGCAACCATTATTTTTATTTGTTGTTTTTTACAAAAACACAAAACCAAAAGCAAATATAGTGAGTTTAATACACTTCTGAAATACAGTGGGGATTTAAACTGTTGGCAATGATATGACTGAGGGGGGGGGGGGGGGGGGGGTAAAACCAAAATGGAGTATTCCAACCTTCCCAAAAAGTGAACAATGTACTCCTGAAAACCACTGAGAACTTTGAACAATAAGGAACAAAAAGTGTTTTGTTTTTTTTGGAGCAGATCTTGAAGGCTCAAGAGGTTGAAGTGGTATGTACTGTTCTTCTTTTTTTATCTTTTTACTGTGGTTGTACAATAAGATTCCCTGATGGCCTGGCTTGGCCGCTGAGTTTAAATGAGATATCAAAATAAAAGAGGGCCAGGAAGGAAAAAAAAAAAAAAAACACACACACAAAAATGTGATACTGTCCATTGAGGGAGGGAAGGAGGAGGGGTTGTGTCTGATGGTTGGTGGTGCGGGGGGGATCCTGTTCACTGCACTTTTGTCATCTTCTCCCTTGTCCCAGTCTTCAAATGTTACATAAGCTGCTCAAACACACACACACACACGCTTCCTCCAGGTCACGGCCGCAGGCCTGCTCTGAGAAAGAAAAAAGGAAAAAATTGGAAAACGACACTCGGGGCATCATCAACGTCATGTGACTGTATGTGTCAAGTGGAGTCGCTCACCTATGTCAGCTTCTTGGCTTTGTTGTAAAGCGAGTCGACCACTTTGCTCATGTTCTGAATGGTTTCCAAGGCGGCTTCGTACGTTTTGTCCACTGGCGGCTCCTCGAAGATGATCAGGACGCCTTCGCCCTGGTCCAGGATTCCTGAGGCCACAATTAATTATTATTATTATTTTTTTTTTAAATTAAGTTTCACAAAAGCATCACCAAAACCGATTTTCCCATCGTGTCATCTCAACATGCATGTTCAGTAAATCGCATATTGTAAAACAAACATACCGTGAAACTTTTTATCCAGAATCATCTGTGATAGTTTGCGCTCTACATCCCCCTTAAAAAAACAAAAACAAATTTGTCATTAGCAATTCGACCATCTATTTCATAGATAGTGGTTTACTTGAGTTGACTTACCTTAGAGAGTTTGATAAGACTTGATATGTGTTCTATCTGGAAAAACACATAAGAAAAATGCTTTAAAAATGTCATAGGCGTCAAAAATCAAATCCTTGCCTTCCTTTTTTTTTTAAGTTTCAAACTCATCATAAGAAACGTACAAAAGCGTATTGCATTCACTTGAAAAAAAAAAGTCCAGTTTTTTTGACGAATTTTTGGGGGGAGCTTTGTTTTGAGTATTTTTTCTGTTTCATTGAATATTTTTTTCACATTTTTGGGAGTGAAATTTTTTATATATATTTAAAAAAAATATTTATTTTCCTCAGTTTTTCTGAATATTTTTTTCTGAGTATTTTCCCCTGTTTTATAAAATCATATTTTTTCTGTTTTCCTGAATATTTTTTTAAAGGGGTTTTCTTTCCCGCATAGATTAGAGAACAACCCACAATACAGTATACACATTCATTCCTTTATTGAGAGCCAGTAAGTAAACATGACCATCTTATTGCATATGGAGGTATGCGGGAAAAAGTTAGCGAGTCTGCAACATGTCACTTGGAGTTCAGAGATAAAAAAATATATATATTAAAAAAATAAGAACACCAGCTCTTTTTGTCTGAATATTTTTTTCCCCCCGTTTTTTTGAATAATTGTATTTTCTGTTTTTCTGAGTAATTTTTCAGCCTGTTTTTCTGAATATTTTTTGACAGAAAAAAAAAATCAGTAAAACAGAAAAAAATATTTAGAAAAACAGAAGAACCCCCCCCCCCCCCCCCCCCCCTACAAAAAAAAAACAAAGCTCCCCCAAAAATTGGTTAGAAAAACAGGAGTTGTTTTAATTTTTATTTTTTAAGTGAATGCAATACGCTTCCGTAGAAACGAATCAAATGCAGGAGGCTATTTTACCGCGACACCCCCCGTGATCTCCTACCTGCACTCTGGAGAAGGGCTCGATGACCCGGATGAGGTTCTGTTCCAGCAGGTTGTCGTACAGCTTGGCCAGGTGTGTGTTGATGATGGGGTCGTCTCTCAGCTCAGCTCTATACTCTGTGAGGGCCTACGTGAAAAAAGAGGAGGGGGGGGGGGGGGTCATGCTCGCTTGAAAAAAACACAACAAAACTTCCCGTGAGACAAGACTGGACCAAGCGAAGACTTTTGTTACCTTTTCAAAGTCTGCTAACGATCTGTTCTTGCTGGCCTGGGCCACACATTTCAGTGCGTCTGTCTGCAAGGGGAGCGACAATTGATATTTAACAATAAATAAATAAATAAATAACAGTAATCCGGTCTGGATGAGCAAAGGAAATGAAATGCACCTGGCGTCCGGTATATCGCAGGCCCAGTTTCCCGCTGATCAAAGCTTGAACCTCTTCTGGTCTACAACAGAAAAAAAAAAAGAAAAAAAAAATCTCATCTACAAGCCGGTCGACAAAGACGGCGACGCTCCCCCAAACGTGCACATACAAGTTGAGGACAATCTTGCAGAGGAGCATGTATTTGAGGGCCGTGATGGCTCGCGGGCTGTCGATGGAGTCGTAGCCCTCGAAGGCCTCGAAAAAGTAAGAGTACGCCGTCTTCCAGTCCTTCTCCTCGGCCGCGTGGATGATCCCTGCGCACGGGAGACGAGTTGGATGACGCGGCAGGGTCGTCGTAACCCCCCCCCCCCCACCAGCGTTACGCCAACCCTCTGTTGGTCCCACCTGACTGCATGTCCAGCGCCGCCTGGAGCTTGGGAGGACAGTAGATGGCGTTGGCGGTGGTGCGCGCCGAGGTGAGAGCGGCGCGGGCCTTGGGCAGGTTGCTGAGGGCGTGGTACGTCTTGCTCTCCAGCAGCTGCACCTCCACCAGCAGCGCCTTGTCGTCCATCTTCTTCAGCTCCAGGAGCAGCTGCGAGCCTGCGGCGGACAACGGATGCTCACTCAGAAATGCGCCGCTGTTTTTTTTTTTTTTATTTATTCGCCGTCTTTCTCCATCTCAAGTCGGATCTCGGATGCACGTATGCGACTCGGGCCTTAAGTTCCCGTCCCGGCACCAACTGACGACCAGAATAGCAGCTGATGGAAATAAAATGGATAAGGGGACGCCAAACGTCGAGCACCCACCGAGCGCCAAGGCCTCCTGGTACCTCTTGGTGTCAAAATAGAGCGAGATCAGTCGAGCCTGAGGGCACAAGAAAGAAAACGGGAGAAAAATTTATCACATCGGTACGAAATGACAGGAAGAAAAAAAAAACGTTAAAAGTCCTTATATAGACCTCAGCTGCATTTCTGACTTTCTAACAAACATTAATATTATTACTACTATGTGACTATATATTTTTCAATTATTGATTAACTCATCCCCTCCCAGCCATTTTTACTGAAGCAACACCCTTCGCTCCCGGCGGTTTTACTAGATTTTACAAGACCCACAGATTATTGTGTTCTATTGCTATAAAAACATGGAACACACCAAAAGAAAGATTTAGAGTCTCTTCTTTTATCATGAAAAGAAGTACATTTCGATCCTTCTCCATTTTGCAGCAATTAGCATTAGAATATAGCTAAGTTTCATCATTATTGGGAAAACAACTTGTTGCAACATGGCCCTGGTTGATCTCTTATACTCTGCTGCCACCTGCTGGCCGTTTTTGTTATAACTACCATTGCTTTAAGCATACTCATCAGCTCTGAGGCTGCATCAAAGCCTTCTGTATAATCTATCATGAAAAACATTAAAATAACGTATAAATATGTCTTTGGGAGCACGGTGATATTTAAAAATAGAAGGTATTTACAATATTTGGGAGCAAATTTTTTTTAGGGGCTACTAAGTTTTCATTCATTTTCTTGTCTTTACCTCGAGAGCTTGTCGCAAGAAGGTCCTCTTCTCGGCCTTGGCCCACTCGATGCATTCCAGACACAGTTCCACTTCCTGGCCCGTGGCCGCCTCCATATCGAGGAACAAGTCCAGCAGCGAGCGCACCAGCCGGGCCGCTTTGGCCTTGCTGATGGAGATCAGGAACGGCCGCACGAATTTCAGCAGGCCGCCGAGCTCTGGGGACACGGGGGCGGTCGTTAAAGAGACACACGAGACTTTGCCTTAAAAGAATACCATGACGCATTGTTGGGAGTTTTTAAAGTTCACCTGCCGCCTGTCCCGTCTTGGCCAGCAGCGTCCCCAGCTCCAGGATGCTCTGCTCTTTGACTCGGACTGCTTCCTCATCGTTCTCCTGGACGTCTCGCCTCACTGCGAGCGCCAAAGCGTAACAAAAATGGATGAGCGTTTAGCAGACATTTCACTTTCATATCTTCAGCTCACAGGTAAGTAGCAACAAGTAGTTTGCTGGAAGCGTCTGTCATGAGCAGTGGTACGAAGTGGCAAAGTACAAATACTTTGTTTCTGTACATAACATTTTTCCCATACTAACTTTTTTGAGAGACTTTTACTTTTTATTATTTTTTTCATGTTACACATAACTGATAGTCACGTCATTTGTACTTTACCCAATTTCAGCGTCCATGCATGTATAAATACGAGTTGAATCAGCACTTCCAGCGGCATCTTAATTTTACGCGAGTATCTGTACTAGTACTCAAGTACAACGTGTGAGTACTGAGTACAAACACGAGGCGAGCTAGTTGACAGCTAAGCCTGCCGCTGTGACAAGGCAATTTGAGGGCAACCTCGCCAGTGTTTACACATGACAACATTATGCGGAGCACACGTTCAAATTTGGCTTTCTAAAACTCAAAACCATCGGAACAAACGTTGGCGAAACGCTGTCGTGTCATTGTGAAGAACAATATGTACCCAGAAAAACAACAACATGAAGAAGAAAAAAAAAACATGTCACAGCTTCACCAATCACGGTCATGGTGACAACAGGCTAACAGCGCTAGCCAGTTATAATCACCGATCATCGAATGGTACAAATAATACAAACAAATCAATAGCAGGTCGGTGAGAGAAAAAAAATGTTTAAAAAGGACAAAACCCGGCTTGCGTGAGACATCAGGCCTGTTAGCAGAGCGGCTAACGAGCTAACGTCCGTCCACCACGGTAGCTCCCATTCAACAGTGAGTCAGCACCGCACAGCCGGCTCGCCGCTACTCAACTAGCGCCGGCCCACGAGCGACGAAACGCCGAGAAAGCGGCTAGAAAACGTCCTCCGTCTGGCGAGGTGCCCCCCAGGCTCCGAATAAAAGCGTGACTCGTACCTATCGAGTGCAGAATATCGATGGAGGCGTCGCGGTCCGTGCTAATGAGAGACTGAGCTCTCTGAAACTCGACCACTGCTGCAGCCGCCATCTTCCTTATTCAAAGTGCAGCCTGAATGAGAAGTACGTGCAGGATGTGACGTCAGGTGGCTGGGGCAAGCCGGGAAGTGTAGTCTAACGCAAAATAGCCTTTTGTGTTGGACAACAGTAACTAGTCCAAAGCGATATTTGAGTAAAAGTACATAAAATAAGTCACTTTACAGAATAATACTTTGTAAACGCCCAGAAAGCACTTTACAAGCTTACTGTCAAACTAAAGATAAAGCAAATTACATAAAACAACCACAGAACTTTGCTTTAGTAAAGTCTGTGTAGCTCAATGCTAACAGGCAACACAAAATGTCATTGGTGGCTAACGGATAGCATCAGTCATAGTTTTATAAACAACTTTTATTGCAACACAAAAGTGGTGTAATATATATAGACAGATAATATACTACAACATTGACAGGCATATACTGTATATTTCCCCCGTCTGTATGAAGTTCTGAGTCCCCATGTATATTTGTACTGTATGTCTGTATCATACTGCCCCCAGGTGGCCACACCAGAAGGCGCAGCATAATGTCCATTGAGTTGAAGCAAAAATAAAAAATAAAAAAAAAGAAGGCAAGCGCGGTTTGATTTTATAAATTCGCTTTAACTATGGCACAACTGAATGTGTTTATAAAGTACAATATTAAGCGCTATTCGTTCTTATTAAACACACATTGCAAAAAGGGTGTCTTTTTTATGGATGCTGGTACTTTTTTGGTATTTTTATTAATTTAAATGGGGAAAGATTCACAGGGGACATGTGTAGCAAATGAAAGAAAGCAAAAATGTATCCATCTTTACTGTTGATCACCCGCAATACCTTTTACTATACTGTATTATCTTGACAACCTAGCGTTCAATATTTGCCCTTAGCAGACGTGTGTCAAACAAAATGAGCACATTTCCTATTGATTTTGCCCTCGGGGAGTGTAGATTCGTGTCAATGTGCCTCAAATTGGGTCAAACGCAAACGTCCTCCAATCACAGGACGCTTGATGGTGCGTTCAGGTGCACGCGCCACGCACTGTACACATCAGCGCCCGCCGGGGGCTCCGCGCATGCACTCGTTCTCCGAGCGGCTGCGCGGCGTGGACGCTTTACAGGAGGACCACCGCCTTTGCGCCATCACTGCACAACACAACGCCGCACTACACGACGACACGACGACACGACGACACACAACTACACACGCCAGGCAGCTCGCAGCATCGCGGCCGCAGGAGCGGGAGCGCATCCTCATCCCCCAGGCATCCTCCATCGCGGGTTTTCACGTATTCATATGTTGATTATATTTTTTGGTATCATCGGGGATATTATTGCTTCTCTCGGCGCCTTTTAAACGAACCGAGATGCTCGTCAGTCGCCGTTGATGAGGGCGAAGAGGCTCATCTTCATCGTCGTCCTCGCTGCGCAGTCATTCGGAGCGCTGGTAAGCTTTATTTTCATCAGATTCATCTTTTGGCTTGCATGTTACATGGGATGATATCAATTTATTGACGTTTGATATCTTTTCACGCGTATGGATGTTTTTTTTTTGTTTGTTTGCACGAGTGGCTATAAATAGCCTCGATTCCACGCACGGGCTCAAGCTTCAGAACCACGGAGAGCATCCGTGTTCCGGAATTAGCCCCCAAAAAATCCGCAAAAATCAGCTTCACACTCGGTTCCGGGGGGCTTAAATTGTATTTTTTCTCATGGATGACGGCGCTGAAGTGATGCACGATGACGGGCTAAAGGTTCGGCTCGGTTTGGCATGATGCTGCAGTGAGGACGAGACATTTTTATCTCATCGTTTCGTGAAAACGATCCCGTATCCAAAACACGGCGTTCTATACATAACTGGATCTTATGGACGGTGTTTACTGTATACATTTCAGGCGTCCATTTTAGAGATGGTGCATGATTCAGTCATCGGCCATTGCACATTGAATATGGATTTGTGCTCTTGAAATATTAATGCAAACCACCATTTAGGGTGTGTTTTATTTGTTGTTTTTTTACAGCGTGGCACAGGCAGGAGCAACACATGATATATTGTTGATCATTACGTGAGATTATTGTCATTACATCCATCATCTGCTGTTGGACGCCTGATTGTGTGTGTGTGTGTGTGTGCGTGTGTCTAAATGAATCCCTCCAACGCTGCAGCAGAGTCCAGTCAATGCTGCTAAATAAGCCTCAAGGACAAACAACTTAATAAGAGTGAAAGGAAAAATAAATGTGTAAAGCCAATTCGCAAATCACCTTTCACCTCCTTTCGAATTTTTCAGTTTAACACAAGCTATATGGTGAAAAACGCACCTATCCGCGTTTATCTCTCGATTTTTTTTAAAATTTTTATTTACTGCTAGCAGGCGGTATTGACAGGAATAGCTCCTTCAAAAATAGGCTGGTAAACATCTCAAAATGATGCAGAGAAAGTCAAGAGATGATTAGCTGTTAGCAGCTAGCTATGCAAGAGGTAAGCTTGCAGATTCTTTTGTTGCTAACGGCAAAAAAAAAAAGTGCGTTTCTGACCTCCACCACTAGATGGCAGCAGCAAACTATCAACCATCAATTCACATTGGTTTCTTGGCAGTAACAATCCAATTTGAAGTGTTATGGGATTGTACAGCAATTTCTATTCTTATTTGACATCACTCAACAATGGAGACAGACCATAATTGGCAAAACATCATTTATTATTATATTTATATAAGATTTTAAACATGTTAATTAAGATACTTGACATGGTTTTCAGAGTCGGCCATCTTTGTTGTTTACATTTGCTAGTGAATTTGGGAATATCAGACGGCGAATATTTGGGAGGTTCTCTGTAAACCGGCTTCATGATTGTTGGGTTTTTGCTATCTGCCTCAGGGCTCGGTCCCGAATCCGTCTGATCATTGATCTCGTTGGCTTCCGGCAGCCGCCATCCGGAGAGTGAAAATTGAGCGGCACCGCCGAGACGCCCGCCGTCCCTTCCCGAGATCTTCCGTCGTCTCCTCGCCGTCGCCATGGGAACCGTGCTGTCCCTGTCGCCCAGTTACCGCAAGGCGGCCCTGTTCGAGGACGGGCCGGCCACGGTGGGCCACTACACGGCGGTGCAGAACAGCAAGAACGCCAAAGACAAGGGCCTGAAGCGCCACTCGCTCATCAACGTGCTGCCGTGGAAGCGCATCGTGGCCGTGTCGGCTAAGAAGAAGGGCTCCAAGAAGGTGCAGCCCAACGGGGCCTACCAGAACAATGTCAGCCACCTGAACAACGAGAACCTGAAGAAGTCGCAGTCGTGCGCCAACCTGTCGTCCTTCGCGCAGGATCAGAGCACGCCGAGCGACAAAGCCGCCGCCGCCGCCGCCGCCGACTCCTCGGTCAAGAAGGCCCCCGTGGTGGCCGCCGCCCCCGCCGGGACCCCCAAGCGGGTGATCGTGCAGGCGTCCACCAGCGAGCTGCTGCGCTGCCTGGGCGACTTCCTGTGCCGGCGCTGCTACCGCCTCAAGCACCTGTCGCCCACCGAGCCGGTGCTGTGGCTGCGCAGCGTGGACCGCTCCCTGCTGCTGCAGGGGTGGCAGGACCAGGGCTTCATCACGCCCGCCAACGTGGTCTTCGTCTACATGCTGTGCCGCGACGTGGTCTCCTCCGAGGTGGGCGGCGAGCACGAGCTGCAGGCCGTGCTGCTCACCTGCCTCTACCTGTCCTACTCCTACATGGGCAACGAGATCTCCTACCCGCTCAAGCCCTTCCTGGTGGAGAGCTCCAAGGAGGCCTTCTGGGACCGCTGCCTGTCCATCATCGAGCTGATGAGCGCCAAGATGCTGCAGATCAACTCGGACCCGCACTACTTCACGCAGGTCTTCGCCGACCTCAAGAACGAGAGCCAGAAGGAGGAGGAGCGCAGTCGCCTGCTCATCGGACTGGACCGGTGAGAGGGGTGCGGGGAATGACGGCGGCGGGGGGGGGGTTGGGATAAAATTTTTGACGTCTATAGTCGTCAATGGCACTGCATGAATGCAGACTTCTTCAAACATGGGAAACACATTAAAACTAACAGAAACAGAAGAATTTGAACGGTGAGACATATTCAATCAATTCAGACTAAAACCCCATTGAGTATGGAGTTTTTAAGAGACTAACGGGAATAACAGTTTGGGAGCAGGGAATGATGGGTTTTTGAATTAAAGACTGCATGCTCTACAGGGTTTCAGTCTGGAGATTGATTTCAATGGGTTCAAGTCTCTTCTTTCGACAGGGTTTAAGTCTGGAGATTTGATTTTCTTCTTACCTTATTCACTGCCGGTCCTTTTCAAAGTTGAGTTCTCCATATTGACAGCCATTTTAGAGGATTTTGACGGTTCCACATCCTGTTACTTATTAATGGCTTCGTCAAAAACACGTTTCCGACAAGGCTGACAAAGGTCTTTAGATGGCAAAATAATACAAAATAATAACAAAGATTCCATTTTTCTACCTTCTATTTTTCACTTTTTGCTATCAATTTTCAGATTTTTCTTTTGACAATTTTAAGGACATTTTATGGTAATTTTCGGGATTTCTTCTTTTGTTTTTGGACATTTTATAGTTATGTTTTTAATGTTTTCTTTTATGCCTTTAAAAAATAGATTTTTCTACCTTTTCTCTTCCACTTTTGGATTTTTTCTGCCTTTTTTAGTATAAATTTTTTGATAATTCTTTGGAAAATTTCATGTACATTTTATGATAATTTTCAGGATTTCTTCTTTTGTTTTTGGACATTTTATAGTTACGTTTTTAACGTTTTCTTTTATGCCTTTAAAAAAAATAGATTTTTCTACCTTTTATCTTCCACTTTTGGATTTTTTCTGTCTTTTTTGCTATAATTTTTTGGAAAATTTCATGTAAATTTTATGATAATTTTCAGGATTTCTTCTTTTGTTTTTGGACATTTTGTAGTTAACGTTTTCTTTTTGCCTTTCAAAAAGATCATATTTTTCCGATTTTTTTGGGCAGTTCTTTTCTGCCTTTTTTTTTTTTTATTGAATTCTTTGACATGAAAAAAAAAAGACGGCAAAATAATAATTTCATGACAGATACACAATTATGTAAAGACACATTTCAAGCCAGGTGTGTAATCTTTGCTACCTGTCGTGTGCCCCGCAGGAGGGCCATCGCCTGACTGGCGTTCGTCATCAAGCGACACCAATGAAATTGCTCCACCCCCTTTTTGGCATCCTCTCTCCCGCCAATGCGGACTCACGTGGACTTTTGACGAGTCCGGGACGGAACGTCAGCTACGTTGAGGCGTTGGGACTTTTTTTTTTTTTTTTTTTTTGAGACAGTGTTTTCTCGGACCAGACAAAGCGGGGAACGCTGGGATGGAACGTTGCGTCATCGGACTTTTTCTCAGCCAGAAGGCGATGATTTTTTTTTTTTTTTCATCTTATGCGACAAGTTACTGGATGTTTTCACACCCGTGCGGAGCTTATTTATTGCTTTTTATTTATGGCTCTTCTGGAACAAGCTCTTTTTATTTGTAATAATTGGTTATGAGGATTAGAATGACATGTTTTTTGCACGCCTGCCAGCGACTTTTGAGGAGCAAACCTTTTTGTCTTTGGACTTGACGATAATTGCATTCGTGTTGATTTTTCGCTCTGCTTGCTAACATGATTTTTTGCTACTTTAGCGTGCTCATCATCTACCGTTAACAGTGCCATATCCTCCATCACGCTCTCCCTTACACTGATATCTACTCACTTTAATGACTTTTAAGGAGCTGGTTAACACGTCAATGCAACATTTGAGCTTGAGCGGTTTTTTTTGGTCTCATCGTTGGCGGGAATGACGATTGCTTCCGGTCCGAGTGTCAGGGATTGATGACGGATGACCCACGGGAACAGTCTGACCAGCACAAAAAGACGACCAAACAACAAGTGACAACAGGATTCGAGTGGAGTGAAAAGACGAAAAGTAGTTGATTGGTAGTTTGGCTTCAGTGGGATTTTTTTTTTTTTTTTAAAGCAAACTTGCACACCTTCTTCGTTTCAGACCAGGAGATTTTTATACTTTATGCCGATGTCACGTTAGTCCCGTTTTTATTTTCCCCATATTTTATGGATTGCATCACATTTCTGACGGTTTCAAATTTTGGGGGTATTTTAACTCTTTGACTGCCAGACGTTTTCAGAAAAGGGATGCCGTGGGTGCCAGCCGATTTAAGCATTTTTGACTGATCTTTCAAGGTCCACAGAAAATGATGTGTTTGGACTATGGAAACACACATACTACCAAATGAAAGATTGGACTCTCATCTTTCATCAGAAAAAAAAGTTTGTTTCTACCTTATTCCGTTTTTCAGTAATCAACAATAGAAAATGGTTAGTTTCACCTCTGTTTTGAAAAAAAAAAACGTCTTTTAACGTCTTTGGCACTCCTCCATAGGATTTTCCGAAACGTTATTTAACGTTTTTGGCAGTCAAAGAGTTAAGTCGGTGTCCCATTTCCCCCCGTATTTCGCGCAGTTGTCATATTTCTCCCGGCATCACAGACACGTATACATATTTTGCTACCATAATGTATTTACATGCCACCGTCACGTTTTTTTTCCCCATATTTAATTTCTTCCATGATTTACTGGTGCCACATTTTCACACCCCATTTTCACGTTTTTTTAAAAAAAAAATTTACACCCGCAATTTCACATTTCTCCCATATTTAAGATCAGATTTCTTCCATAAAATGTCCATCTCACATTTTTTCCCGTACTCATTTCACTGCCAGCGGTGTCACATTTTGTCTCCACCGATAACAAATTTTGCGCAGCTTTTTATTTTATGGCGGCAAATTTCTCCTGTTTTACCGTTGGTGTCGCATTTATTTGGCCCTGTACTTTTTGTTTAGTCAAAATTTTTCCCATCACTTTTTTTTCGACCTTCAGATTTCCCCCGTATTTTATTTTGGACATATTTTTGTCTCAAATTGCTCCTGTTTTACTTGTGGCATAAAATGTCTCCCTTTTGTATTGCTGCCGTCACATTATTTTTTAACCTGTCTTGTTTTGCCGCTTGGTTATTTCTATGGTTGATCTGTATGCCCCCCCCCCACCCCAACCCAAACACTTTTGCTGAAAAATTGTCATCCTGTCTCTCCTGTATAAGTCCTTGTATTTTACTGCCGGCGTTAACTCTTTGACTGCCAAAAACGTTAAATAACGTTGAGTAAAATCCTATAGAGGAGTGCCAAAGACGTTAAAAGACGTTTTTTTAAAAGAGAGGTGAAACTAACCATTTTCTATGGTTGATTACTGAAAAATGGAATAAGGTAGAAACAAACTTTTTTTTTTCTGATTAAAGATGAGAGTCCAATCTTTCATTTGGTAGTATGTGTGTTTCCATAGTCCAAACACATAATTTTCTGTGGACCTTGAAAGATCAGTCAAAAATGCTTAAATCGGCTGGCACCCACGGCATCCCTTTTCTGAAAACGTCTGGCAGTCAAAGAGTTAAATTTTACGAGCATTTTACAAAGTCAATAGACGGAGGGAAGGCTTGCAAGTGTGTTTAAAAAAAAAAAGGAGAGGTCACATTTGAAGACGATTACAAGTGCGCTTGGCAGGAAGTCACAAGAAATTGTGCTAAGGAGGCTTTTATGTGCATAATCTAAAAATAACACATCACTTGGAGTACAAGCAATGCCCCCCCCCCCCCAAGTAGTTTATATATTTTTTATCTTCTAAAACCTTCCTGTTCTGCTTTTGAATGCCATTTCCAAAGTCATGTTTCCGCCAAGCAGTTGTCATTTGGGGAAAAAAAAAAAAAAACATTGACGTGAACTGGTGAAAAAGAGGCCCTAGTGCTCCACTTTTTTGGCGCCCTTTGGAAGAATACCAACCTTTGGGGGAAAAAAAAGGGTGCCAAAAAGTGACTTGGAAATGCAAAGAAATATCAAGAAAGAGCAAAACAAAAACAAAAAAAAAAGCACATTTCAACATCAACAAAAAAAAAAAGCATCTTTTTCCTCCACTCGCGTCATCGAATCGTTTGACAAGCTTAAAAAAAAAAAAAAAAAAAAAAAAAAAAAAAAAACACTGGACAAAACTGATGATTTTGTGTCCGGTGTTGCGTATCTTGTAGATAAATAACACAAGTGGCTCAGACCAGGTCGTTTGCGAGTATGTGTGTGAATGTGTGTTTGTACAGAAGATTGTGTGGGAACAAAGCTGGCGGGGGGGTGCGAGGAGGGGAGGGGATCATGACAGTTATTAAAATGTCACATTTTTTCCAACAAACAAAAAAAAAAAAAAAATGAAAAAAAAAAAAGAAGCTGTTGTTGTTCCTGATTTCATTTCCCGGTTCGGCTTATTTTCATTTATTTTTGTACTGTGCTGAATATAAAATCCAAATAAAATGCACTGATTGTTCCCGGACACTGATGTGTGGATTTGTGCGAGTTAGCCCGGAAAAAGCGTTAGCCGCTCACTTCGCTTGAAAAAAAATAAAAAAATAAAATAAATAAAGCCCAGTGAGAGGCAGAAGGACGCGAAGAAGGCGAGTCACTGAGTCAGCGGGCCGAAGCGCTAACCAGTCAACACCGGGAGCCAATTAAAGCGGCCCCCGGTGACTGGCACGAAGCGGCGTTGTCACGGCGACGACGAGGATGATGGCGAGCGGGGCGGCGAAAGTCACTTAACGTTAACAGGTGTCCGTGATTCATAGTTTTTTTTTTGTTTTTTTTTTTACAGGAGAGCTCAGTATTGTTCATTCGATTTGACATCATCATTGCTCTCCTTTTTTTTTTTTTTTTTTAAAAATCCAACAAATCAATTAAAAAAAATGTAATAATTATTTTTTTTTTTTTTGTGATTCAT
Organism: Vanacampus margaritifer; assembly: GCF_051991255.1. Classification (NCBI taxonomy): domain Eukaryota; kingdom Metazoa; phylum Chordata; class Actinopteri; order Syngnathiformes; family Syngnathidae; genus Vanacampus; species Vanacampus margaritifer. Next base: position 2,807,648 of record NC_135449.1, read on the forward strand.
AGTTGACGACTTCCTGTTCTCGCGCGCGTTTGGAGAAAACATTCGCACACAAGACTGCAAAAAAGTACTGCATGTACTGTTTATTGCTACGAGAATATGACAAAATGTATGCAAGAGAGGATATTCAAATGAGGCGCACGCAAGACTGCATGTAAATACAACACACAATAAATAACGGGGGATTTGGCGCACGCGCGACGGGAGAGCGCGGTTGGCACACAAAAGGCAACATTCGAAGTGTACTTTTACGTAGTGGTACGTTTCCAGCGGTACCTTGACATACAAGTGCCCCAATGGTGGGAGTTTTTGGAGTTAAGTTTGCAAAGCGAAGCCACTGCAGTGAAAAAAAAAAAAAAAAAAAGTGGGGGCAATCAAGGTAGCGAGATGCCCTGGCATGTGGGGCAAGGAGAGCCCAAGATGCCGATGCACTTTGAGAGCACGGCTTAACCATCGCATTGCAGACTGACGAGGCAACCTGAGCTCAGGTGCTGATGTCACTCGCTAGGCCACACCCCCTTAAAGGCACGCAAGCAACACAAATACTACAGTTTGTTCAGTACGGACTTTGAAAAAAAAAAAAATAATAAAATACTGTTCAGTACTGACCATTTTTCATTTTATTTATTTATATTATTAGATTCTTTTTTTTTTGGGGGGGGGGGGGCGAGAACTGATTAACTCATTCACTGCCATTGATGGCTATTCATTTGAACTATTTCTGTTAGTTAAATTTTTTTCCCCACTTTTGTTAACAAGAATATAAAAACAGATATAAAATTTGTGATTAATCAAGACTTAACTGTTGAAGTCATGCGATTAATTACAATAAAAAATTTGAATCACCTGACGCGATAAAGAAAAAAGATTATAAAAAATTTGGGGCGTCAGGCGATTACATTTTTTTATTTTAATTAATTGCATGACTTCAATAGTTAACTCACGAATAATCAGAAATTTTATAACTGTTCTAAATGTACAATAATTTTTTTCCTTAGGTTTTAATACTCTTAACAAAAGTGAAAAAAAAAAAAAGTTAAACTAATAGAAATAGTTCAAATGACTTTTTGACGTCTATAGCCGTCAATGGCAGTGAATGAGTTTCAATAAGAAACTTCGGAATAAATTCATAACCTAAGTCAAGGTACCAGTGTACTTCTCATGTATATTTGTTACGTGCACTTTTTTTTTTTTGGTATCGGTTTATCATCACGTTTCGGACCCTGTCCACATTTAATGTGTCACGCCTCCCGATTTTTAGACTTTTGAGGAGAGGCGGAATGAAGAAAAGCAGATTAAGGAAAGAGAAGAGGAAAGGAGAAAGGAACAAATTCCAAAGGAGCAAATTCCAAAGGAAAGAAGGACGTAGGGGGAGACAAGAAAGCGGAAAACTTTCCCGCCACCTCTTCTTCTTCTTCTTTTTGGCGTGACAGCGCGAGTTCCTTCCGAGGCTGGAGAATAACGGGCTAACGAGCGGATCGGGGACTCGAGCGCACGCATTCTGCGCTCGCTCGACCGCGCCACTGAACGCAAACCTCCACGACCTTTGACTCACTTTACACACACGCTTTACTTTGTCACACAACATGACAATAAAAGTGTGTGTGTGTGTGTGTGTGTGTGGGGCTCCTTTGGGTTTAGAGTCTGTTAGCATTTGTTAGCATGCGGCTAATGCTTCATATGTGATTCTACTGAGGTTTCCTTCATTGCGGAGTACTCGTGTGTATTGTATTCATCCAGCCATCCCTTCATTCATTAAAAAAAAAAAAAATATTGTATGGCTTCGAGCGAGAGGCGGGGTTAACCCGAGACGGGTTGCTGCCAATCAGGGGTACGTATTGACAAACAATCATTCGCACGTTTTAGAGCAGCAGTTCTCAAACTTTTAGGGTCCACATGAAATTAAAAGGTAAACTTAAGCGGGTTTCATAAATACATTTCCAAATAAAACTGAATTATTGTCATACAGTGCTGATGATTTTTCTTATTTTTACGGCTAGTGCAGTGGCGTGCAAAAGTGGGGGCTGAAGGGGCACTGACCCCCCCCCCACACCCACCACCCCCGCCTTTAACGGCCAAATTTGAAAAAGGGCAATAAATGAGAAAATAACTATTTCCCATCAATTAAATTAAATTGCGGACGTGCTCAACACATCCCAACTAAAAAGTCAAAAACCGCCTTTGGCCTGGACGAACGTTTATAATTAACACTTTTAAATGTTTAAACTTATTCTTGGATTGACAACAAAACAAAGTCAATATTGCACAAAGCAAACAAAAGAAAAGAGGAAAGAACATCACTTTGGCGGATGATCCAGCAGTGCTAACTTTTTGAAAGCTGCGATTGGACGCTTCCCGTAAACAGACAAACAAGTTCAATCACCTTCCCGGCCTGCTGGGGGGGGGGCGGGGGCGTCGGCCTTCAGTTGGCGGGGACGGCCAGCACGTAGCCGGCGCGGCTCTTGGTGAAGTCGGGCTGCGATTGGTTGATCTTGGGCTCCACCACCACCGTGCACTTTTTGCCGTTCATGCTGCAGTGGATGGGAGTGTTGACGTTCACCTGCAGCTTCCTGCGCTCGCTGACGCACAAAATAACACAACGCACTTGTTAATACATTAAAATGCGCACAAATGTACACTTTCAACTTTATACACCTTGAGATCCCCGACAGGCTGCTGGCGGAAAAGCACACAATTACCCCAGGAAAGAGATCAGCACCCCCCCGTGCTCTCCAAAACCCTCTACTTCTTGCACACTCTCTGACAATGACAGCGCCACTGCCCCCTACTGTAGTGGATGTTCAATTACAGGTTATTCCTGGTCACCTGAATCCCAATTTTTAAAAAAATAAACAAATAAATAGATGAATAAAAAATAAATAAAATGATATAAATAAAATAATATAAATAACAAAAATAAATAAAAGAATATAAATTAAAAAAATAAAAAATAAAAAATAAAATATGATCCTACAGTACAGCCAGTCTGGCAATACTGGTGGAAAAGCACACAATTACCCCAGGAAAGAGATCAGCACCTCCCGTGCTCTCCAAAACCCTCTACTTCTTGCACAATCTCTGACAATGACAGAGCCACTGCCCCCTACTGTAGTGGATGTGCAATTACAGGTTATTCCTGGTCACCTGAATCCCATTTTTTTTTTAAATAAATAAATAAATAAATAATAATAATAAAATATTAATAAAATAATATAAATAAATAAAATAATATAAATAACAAAAATAAATAAAAGAATATAAATTAAAAAAATTCAAAATAAAATATGATCCTACAGTACAGCCAGTCTGGCAATACGTAACACAAATCCCGCTTTCCCCTTCCAAACTCAGGACAAGTCGTCACCTGATGACAGCAACTTGTTACGCAAGCACAACAAGTCACTCATGAACACAAACACGCCGCCCACAACGCACTCCTCCGCAGAGCCGCTGCATGGGAGCTCCAGTTGGAGCGGAGGGGAGAAGTCACTGCTGGTTGCCGTGGCAACCTCCGCCAGCCCAACTCCTCCATCTGTCATGGCCGCCAGCCAAAGGTACTTTGTGTGTGTGTGTGTGTGTGTCTTGCTGAAATGCCAGAGGGATGCTGGACTTGGCGTGAAGGGCAAACACTCGGAGGATTACACACACACACACACACACATGCACGTCTCCAAATAGATAACACAGTAAAATCACATTGTGTCGATAAATAGAAAAAAGATTATTTTTAAGGTCACAGGATGATTTTTCATTCCCAGCAGGCCGTCTGAGCTGCACTGACCTCCCCCAAGGCAGACTTGCACTGCACTGGCCTCTCAAACAGTAAAAATCAATTATTTCCTTCTCCTAATCGCATTTTAAACCACCGAACACCCCCCCCCCCCCCCTTACACTCTTGCCGTTGTGAGCTCACGTTTCACTACTTCACCCAGATCGCAGGACAAGATTGGAAATTTCAAACACGCCACAATCAGAGAATTAGGTGGCGGGACAGAAAAATGACGTGAATTGCACATATAAATGCCGACAATGTAACAACGAGGCACAGCTAATATTCTGACGAACGCTCACCACCAGCAGACGCGAAGGATTCAAACAGCTTGCGCGTCTCCCACAGCTCTCCGACTACAATTACAAAGAATCGAGGCCAATCAAAAGGTTATAATCCCCGTGAAGGATTAAGTGCGCAGCTTCTGGATTATTCTGCATTAGTTTGATCTATGCGCGGCTGATTAGCATGCGCGCAGATACAGTACACGGCTCTCGACTCGACTGACAGAAGGGCACGTGAAGGACGATAATGCTAATTAGAATCGCTACTCCTCGTTATTCACGTGTCTTTGCTGATTGAGCAGAAAAACAGCAAAAAAAGAGCAGATTGGCACATTTCACTCCCACGGGAAGCCGTTTTGTTCTTCTTATAGATTTTTGTCGTTTGCTAACAATAGGCGTTTGTGAGTACGTCCAAATGATGCGGGCTTGTTCTACCTCACATGTGGAGAACCTCCCGGCCATGCGGATTCCTTCTTTTGTCTCGGCTCGATGCTCATCTCACCGCAGGAGCTTAACATCGACTTTCTCTCCCTCTTGAATACATTTAATCGATAGCGCTTTTTCTTTATGCCTTCTTGCTGACCTACCGAGAACCGTGCCGTGCCGAGAGCCCGCAAGCTCAGAAGCTCCCAGAGAACGCGTTTATCATTTGCCCGGAAACGGCTCAAACGTTGATCATTTCCAGTGCAACAATTCCCAACATGGCAGAGGATTATTCGCAAGAACTGGGAAGAACAAATATTGTTGTTGTACCTAAATTTGCTGTAAAGTGAAAATAGCTTTGAAATGAGAAGTGTGTTAACAACCCTGACAAATTTGAATGATTAAAAATCAGCAGTTATGCCAAATGTGTCTCTTTTTTTTTTTTTTTTACCTCTGTCTACACATCCCTAAATGTTTCCGAAGTAAAATATGTCTGCATAAAGCCAGGTCGTTGCTTTCCGCGCCGCTACAAAAGGTGCTAGCCATCAGCTAGCTTGCAAGCTAGCAGGCTTTGCCTTAATAATAGCTATTAGCTAAGCACGTTGTAACTGCGCAGGATAACCACTAGCGCAACCAAAGTCGCTCAAGTTTTTTTTACTTTATTTTTTAAACCACATCCAGAAATGGTGGACAACAGTTTTATATAAAGCACCACAAAATTCAAACGTGTCTTTTAACTCTTTGACTGCCAGACGTTTTCAGAAAAGGGATGCCGTGGGTGCCAGCCAATTTTAAGCATTTTGACTGATCTTTCAAGGTCCATAGAAAATTATGTGTTTGGACTATGAAAACACACATACTACCAAAAAAAGATTGGACTCTCATCTTTCATCAGAAAAAAAAAGTTTGTTTCTACCTTATTCCGTTTTTCAGTAATCCACAATAGAAAATGGTTAGTTTCACCTCTGTTTTGAAACAAACGTCTTTTAACGTCTTTGGCACTCCTCCATAGGATTTTACTAAACGTTATTTAACGTTTTTGGCAGTCAAAGAGTTAATTCACTTAACTGGGTCTTTTGAGTCAAAAACAAAACAAAACAATAGTGACTCTAAAATGTACATTAAAAACAGTTGCGTCAAAAACAATCCAACTTTGGGTCAAAAATAGACTGATCCTCTACGTGGGTCGAGTTGACCCAACTTTGAGTCAAGAAATGGGTCTTTGAGCGTAAAACAACTCAGATCCTTTACTTGGGTCACTTTGTAAAAACAACCGTGAAAGTTGGGTCAAATTGACACATAAAGTGCATCGTTCCATTTTTGATCCATAATTGGGTTATTTTTGACCCAACCGTTTTTTAGAGCGAACTTAATAAATAAGTACAGCGTGAGTACTTTTGCCACCTCTGGCAGTTACACTTGCAGAAGGAAAACAGCAGCAGGTGATGTTTTTTTTTTTAGATGAGCGTCATTGATTTTATTCATGCATGGCAGAAGCTGCTCACGTGTCACCTCCTCAACCTGCTCCATATGTTTGCCGTGCCTCAGCCGCATCTAAATAACAGTGACTCCCAAAGGGGGGGGGTTGGACAAAAAGAAGCACGACCCCGTCCCCACAACATTTGGACATTGACTGTCCGTCTTCCCGCGGGACGGCGGGGTGAACGGCGCGTGCCAATAGCAGCTGTTGCCGGGAATGCGCACATGCGGCGCTTAAAAACAAACGGGCCACCTCAGCGGATGGGTGGGAGGTGAGGCAGAACCCGGAATCGCGGGGAAAGCGGCGGCGGCGGCTGCCTCTTGGGGTGGGGACGGTCGCACTCCGCAGATGGCGGCGGCGGGGTGTGTCGAATGAGCCTTTGTGCCAAGTCACTGATCAGGAAAAGTCATACGTAAAGCAGTTCCGTTGAAAAACTAAAATGCTAATGCTAACATATTGATGGGAAACGTTATTGGCGGGGAAACAACTAGTATCAATAGTCATAGAGGCATATATTCCTTATCCGCTGTGAAAAATGGCTACTATTGCAGCTTCAATCTTCTTCGGTTGCCTGTATGACTATTAGACTGCCCCCTGGTGGCCAAGGTGGGCACGCCAAAAGGAGCACACATTAAGTGCTTAATTCTTTACATTCTATTTATGTTTTGACGCTCTACGTACAGTATTTCCCTTCTCTAAATCAGGTAAACATTTTTGTTAGGTCTCTCTGAAGAGGAAAATGGAACACATGAGGCTCTTGAAGGAGGCGTGAAGGAGGTCGCTGCGATGTAGCGTGGCAAAGGTGTCGGACGGGATGGATGGTGGCGAGGAAATGAGGTCATCAGGCGAGTGTGACACGGAATGAGCGATGACGGATCCACTGGAGAGGTGGCGGACGATGGAGCTAATCATGCTTGTGGGCAGGGAGGGGAAAAATGAGGGAGGGGGGAGGGGGGGTGGAGTAGGTAGGACCGCTGTTGCTGGGCGGAACATGGGTACCCCCCTTGGCATGGGCCGAGGTCACAAGAACAAAGATGACAATGTCGAATTGAACACAAAAAAAAAAAAAGCAAGATAAGCCAGTCGTGTTCTGGACTTCGCGTAGCAAACATGCATGCGGGGTCATTAATGGATCGCTTACTGATCAGACAAACGTGGACGCAGCTGTCGCCATGGCAACTGCATCCGCAGCGCCCCAGAATGGAAACGGGAGGCAAGGGGGGGGGGGGCAGAAGAACAAAAAGAGGAATGTGAGGAATGACAGGTGAAAAACAAAAGAGGAGAAGGGGCGCAGCTGGTGGGAGAGTGGGAATAAGGAGGGGGGGGAGGAAGAAAAGGGGGATGGGGGAAGAAGAGAGAGGCACGGTGGATTAGGATGAAAAGGAGGGGCGAGTAGAGAGAAAGGGTGGAAGGGAAACGGCAATATGAGACAAATGGGAGGAAAGAAGAGAAGGAAATATGGAGGCAAATTAAGGAGGAGAGAAAGTGATGGAAAAAAAGGAAGGGATGGAAAGACTAGAGAAGGAGGGATGAAGTCAAATGAAAGGGATGGACGGGCAACAGGGGATGAATGGAAGGACACGAGAACATATAGAAGCAAAGAAGGGACGAAAACGGAGGGAAGAGTTGGATGTGAGGGGGAAAAGAAAATGAAGAATGGGCTGGAGGGCAAGAGCAGAGAAAAGGAGGGATGAAAGGAAGAGAGCGTGGAAAAAAGAAGGTACAGAAAGGAGAGGATGGAAGCAACAGGGGGGGGGAATAGAAGGGAAAAGGGAAAGGAGGGATGGAAGAAAAGAGGGGAGAAACTGGATGAGATGGAAGAGGAAAGAGTCATGGGTAAGAAAGGGAAAAATATACGAGGGAGGACAGAAAAAGGAGCGCATCGCTTGCATCAGTGAGGAAGAAAGATTTGATTCAGCAGAAAGTGTTGTGACCTTGGCGTGGACGAGCAAATCGACCCTCTCTCTCTCTCTCTCTCTCTCTCTCTTTCTCTCCATCATTCCGGT